>NC_139816.1:7876273-8195549 GCF_963457635.1 Microchirus variegatus | reverse complement strand
AATGACTTTTCTCATGTCAGGATATAGATAAAATATTAATATACCGCCCAGCCCTGGTGTAGACAATCAATATATTATATAATAATCGATAACATGAGTGAGAAAGTGTCGTGAAACACCTTGTATTCTGATTATACAGTATATACTTTGAGCTGAAACATGTAAATAGAAGGATAAATATTCCATTGGCAACTTTGCCAACTATCATAATCAGAATATCTATTTTAGTGCCCATGTAAACGTATTTATTAACATGATAAATACTTAGTTCTGTGAGTGAGTGTGTGTTTGAATCCCAGTTCATGGTACTGACCTCATGTCTGCCTCCAGACCATGAACCGTAGTGCTCCATCTCCTCCACTAATTCGTCGCAGGCCGTCTGTGAGAGCAGCGGGAACCAGAAAACATCTGGACAGGGCTGCAGGTCACACACACACACATAAAGAAAGACAAACTGAGAATAGACTTCACAAACACCTTCGTCTGGAGCTGCACCGTCTAATGCGATACCCAGATACTGTATGTTCTAAGCAGATGTTACGGTTTTGGTGCGACATTATGTCATTCTTCTTTCTATCTTTGTCGACTCTATAGCTTAAACATGTGCGGTGGATACAAACCTCCTCCAGGTAGTTCTCTGTAAAGATTCGAGTGTAGTTTTCGTTGATGTACTTCTCCTTCCAGTCCTGCACAAAGAAAGAATTTCAGATTAGTGATCTTTTTTTATTTTTACTTTTCTGACACGGCATACCTCAAAGAGCTAATCCTCTCTCCTACGGCGCATGTCCCAGTGTGCCAAATACAGTAAATCAGTTAGTTTTAGTCATTATGTCAAAATCAAATTACACGTGTTATGCTTTCATTTTGACTAATAGCCTGTACAGATGACAGCTGCAGTGCTTAGCTTTGTTCTCTCGTCAGAAAAACAAGTATAAAGAGAGGTCATGATGACTCACCGTGGGGTTTTCATATATCTGCCACAGGTCGTTGTTGTAATGGGAAGTGTTGTAATTGGCCGTGGAAATGAGTCTCCCAAAGTCATGGCGGTTTGTTATGAACATGAAGAGTCCCTGCAGCAAGCGGTGAGACATCAAGTCAGTTTCACAAAAAACTCACAGGTAGCACATCTAAAAGATCTATATTGTTATAACCGTGATACATGCAGGTCTATCATACATAAATCCACTAAGTTGCAATTTTGGTACATGTTTATGACTTGAAAACTCTATAAAGGTTAGCACTGGTGTAGAACTGTAAAACAAAAAAAGAGTTACTTGTGGCAAATTACTAAAAGGCTTCATTTGCACACACAAAAAAAACCTCAAATCAACTGTGATTTAAGAGTGTGTTAACACACTGCAATCAATGGATAACTTGGAAGAGATCCAAAAAAAAAAGGAACAGGTGCCAAATAAATAATCTAGGATTATTTATGGGGAGGGGGGGCTGCAGGGGCATCGGTTGGGTTCAAGAACAGGAACAGGAAAGGGCGGGGGGGTGGTAAGGTAAGGTGAGAGGATTGGGAGAACAGGAATAGATGGGATGGGGTGCTGGGCAGTTTGGAACAAAGCAGGATCCAGGAATGATACTCCATAGTGAAGCATGAGGAGGGCACAGTGTATAGGGGAGAATCTGGACTCAGTATCAGACTAGGCTTCATAAAATGACACAAAGTTGATTGTTTAGGGATGGTTTAACAACCAATCGTGCAAGTTTACAAATTGTTTGTGAAAGCAATGATTTAGTCGATAATTGAAGACATGTTTTTGGAGCCGAGTCTGAAGTCGGTCGGTATTCAGAGGTTGCAGGTGGTTACAAGTGTTTGCTGAGTGGGTTTGGCTGTTCTCTGTAAAGCATCAGGACAGCAGGGGACTTGCATGTGGACAGACTTTCCGGTCTTCTTCCCCCTCCTCTTCCATGGAGGCGATTACAAAAAAAAAAAAACGAGCCAGAACACGTCTTTTTCTTTCTGACTTGGCAATGTCTGCTTTTAATCTCTTTCCAACCTCTCGTCTTGTTTTTGTCTGGATTTAGCAGCAGGGATGGCAACTCAATAATCAAAAAAATAAAATCAACAAAGCTAAAATTTGTTACATTCGAGTCTGCAAATGCAACGCTAGTGGCTTGTCAGTGCTAACCCATTGGAAACGGATGTTTCACAAAGCAGAATGATTAAAACAAATGGAAACCTTTGGGGGCCTGAGCATATGGAATGATTCCGGAGAAGGGGAGTCTTTTTCTCTGTGACTGGTCTAAAATAAAGCAGAAGCATCAGGTAAATAGGATAACATAAATCAAGTGTTTTCAGAGTAAGACACAGTATTATTTGTCACATACATTGCATCTTAGGAGGAGCCGGCATGAAAAAAGGAGCAAGATTCCCTCTGAAGCTGATGTTTTTTGTGGGTTAAATACAGGGTCAATGCAAGCGGGGGAAAAATAGTGTCAAACAATGCAAAGAGTTTGGATACGGCATTGTAGTTGCAGAGTGCAGGCGTTGTGTGTCAGTGACGTTAAAGGGTTAGCAAGATTCCAAAAATGGGATAGAAAAACAGAAATAACAGCGTTTGTCAGCCAGGCATCACAACTGGTTGCACTGTCTGTGGTCATTTGAAATAGACGGCAATATAAAGTGATGGATGACGGGACACAAGTGGAGCAAAGAAACCTTCACACACCATAAAGCAACCATTAACAGGAAAAGATCATGCCTTGATGACTTGATGACAGACAGAGACATTTCAGTTCACTTATACTTGCCCAGTTTTCCCTCTTTGGTTTCCGCGAGCTGTTGACTTTTGTCAGGGTTAACATTCATCGCATTTTCACTTTTACCCTAGGAATGACATGCTAAATCTTCACTCTATGTGAAGAGCTTAATATGCTGTCCGGATACTGACATAATGTTCATATTTAAAGGAAAACATGACTAAAATACAACAAATTCACATTAATAATACTGACACATAAATTCCTTAAAGATGGTGGCTGGGGCCTTCTTACCAGTTCTCTGGCATTTCTACAGTAACCCATATCTGGGTCCAGTTTCTCCAGAACAAAGAGGTTCCTCTCTTTCATTTCATTCCTCAAGACGCTGCCCTTGACAAGGTAAACATGTGCCATGAATGGAATGTTCCACACGCCCCTAGAAACAACAAGACATAGAGAGAGAAAAGGGGTCCTCACTTTGCTGTAGCAATGCTGGGGGATATTTTACATTGTGATACTTCCATGACTACAGGCTGTTCTGTTTGCCACGTTCCCCTGATCTGACTTTGCATATTCACCGCAGGGTGTGTGTGGGCAGAATGGCAATAGCTTCATCAACTATGGAAAAAGTGTGCTGTCATAGCAGTGCGATGCACCAATTTACCCAATAAAAAAAATCCCACTTTCTCACCCAACAACCCATGTGGGATGTGGCTACAGTAAAATGAGTTGTTTTTTTAGCTTTCAGCTTCTCCCTCTCTCGGGACGATGGTTCCTGACGCAACCCTCCCAGTTATCCATCCTTGGGACCAGCACTAGGAGCTTGATGTGGCCCGGGTTAGGGTTCGGGTACATTGTTGATACCTTGCTCAAGAGTACCCTAGCCCTTGACCTAGCAAGGATTTGAAACAAATCCCAATTCCCAAAACTGCGACACTAGGAATAAATTATTTTGGAACCATTCTCAAGGTTTGAAAGTGGAGACACAAATAATAAATAATGCGTAATGAACCATACTGTACCGCTTGGTGAAAATGGAACTCATGATCTGTGTTTATGAAAAAAGTTTGGATGTTATACTTCAATCTCTGTCATCACGAACTCCCACCATTGGTCCAGAGAGTCATACTATTACTGGACACCCAACATCCTCCACCCCAGACACCAGAACTAACCATCCCTGCTGGAGAAGCTGATGCTAGCGACCTCACTGCTGTGCTCCCTTCATGGCCTCGGGTGATTAAACCTGGGTTTCCACTGTGGTCAGTTAATGCTTATTCCTTTGCACAATCTGGGCGCTATTTCAGCTTATTTAAAACACATACAGAGTCAGTCCGAAGAGAAATGAATCTACAGGCTGCTATTTTTCATGGCTTTGATGCTCAGCGCTGACACCGCACAAATCTGACTGTAGCTCAATGACTCTGCATATGTGCATCTTATTGTTAATGGCTTAGAAATGGGATTGAGCACAATATTGAGAGTCATAAACAACACCTGTGTGTGTGTGTGTGTGTGTGTGTGTGTGTGTGTGTGTGTGTGTGTGTGTGTGTGTGTGTGTGTGTGTGTGTGTGTGTGTGTGTGTGTGTGTGTGTGTGTGTGTGTGTGTGTGTGAACCACAAATCTCGCACAGCCATGGCTGCGTGTGCCCCGACTTACATGCGTTTCCTCTGCACAATGTCGATGAAATCTTCAGAGCGAGCATAATAACCATCCAGACTCAAGGCTCCCCAGAAGTTGGACCACAGCTTGCCGTGACGAGTGACAAGAGGACCAATTATTTTTCTGTCGAGGGGGGAAGCAGGAGACAAAGCAAGAGAATTGGTAATTCTGTCAAAGTAGATAAAACTCAGTGACATCTCGCAGACGGCCGACCATCTAATGCACTGTGGATGCCCATGTGGTAAAGCCATATATGCTGCATCGAGGAGATCGGATCCTGTATATTGAAATCAGACCTGTATATCGTGCTTTTTATCCCTTTAGTCTCATGGCTCCCAAACCACAATTAAGGATTTTTTTTATATGATATAAAAAGCTGGGCAAGGGTGAAATATGGGGCCGTTGGTTGGTTGGTGTAAGGATGCATTACGGTAAGCAGTGGTAAACCGTCTTGGTTGAGAGACATTGGCGTTTTCCTTCCATGGCCTCTGTGCCAGTGAAGAATTCTCATGCTGTCTTTAAATATCCCCGAAATATCCCTTTTGCATGTGTCCAACAGGTCACAATATAATCCCAAAGCTACAATGACAGCTAGTTTGTGGGAAGCGCTTTTTCACAATCACAAGCTGCAGATGGGCGGGAAAACAAGTTAGCATATTTGTTTTTTGGATAATGTCAAGTGGCTTATGGTGGGGTTTAGTGCAATGGACTAGTTCACTGTTTCCATGTGGCAGGGCAAAAAACAGGAAGCCAGAGTGGCTTATTTTTAAACTTTCATCCACTCTGCTGTAATGTCCCTGTGGTTGTACCAGTTGAGGCATGGTTCAACGATCACAACAGCTACCAAGGAGGTCTGTTGAACGGCTTCCAGGGTTGCTGCTGCTGCTGCTGCTGCTGTTCCCGTTGCTGTGTGATTACCTGTTTTGCTCGATGAGGAGCTTCAGCGTCTGTCTGTTGGTGAGCATCACGTCAGCGTCGATGCTGAAGTAGTAGTCGCATGTGCTGTCCTTTCGGCATTCGTCCCTAATGAAATAGAAAACGCAGACGTTGGCAGGGGAAAGTGGTTATTGTTAAATCCGTAGCTGATTACAGTCGGAGAGATTCTTGGAAGTCATCGCCGCCAAAAGCTGAAATTTATCAGCTCCTAAGTATAAGATGTCAATTTTAATTGTAGACTCTGAGTCTCTCTGACTATCTTTAAGTCTCGGGTGAATAATGTGATTCAAAGAAGATTAGAGACTTCTCATAAACCTTAGACTTGTTCATTATAGGGATGTCCTGCGACCAATGTATTCAGGCTTACTGTGCATTTGATAGGATTCCTCTGATGAAAGCCTCACAGATTGAAATATCACTGTGACAACCGACTGTTATTTAACACTGAACAATGACTCAGAGCTCAATCTTGGCGTAAAACGGCACCTTTGGTGCTGCCATGCAGTAAATCTAATCACATCCACTCCAAAAATGGGTGTTAATAAAAGCCAGAAAAGTTATATACTGACCTGACACCATTCATCATATTACAGTAGATATACAATGCATAAAACATTACAGTTGGGATTAATACCCAGGAAACCACAGCGAGATCAATGACATTAACATTGTAAAATGATGAATGTGTCTTTCTCTTAACCTCCTCCTTTAACAGAAATCGTGCAAATTTTTTCCTTGAGGCTGCGAATAATGTGTGCCACCGGTGCCATAAAACTGGTCGAATCAATTTTGCTCTTCAAACCGCAGCTATAGAGAAATGACAGATTTAGAGAAGAGGCGGACATACATGGCCATGTTCCTGGCCTCCCCTTGGCTCAGATTTTCTTCTGGTCCCACAACCTTGAAAGTGTTGAACACATTCCTGTTCGCTTCCCAGAATTTCTGGATGTGTTTCTCGTGGTAAACCTCCTGAGGACGGGGAGCCAGCGTTAATGCATTAGCACTCAAATACGTGCAGTCGTGTTTGATAGAGATGTAAAGAAAGCAGCTGTGAGGACTCACGTTGTTGTGCACAAAAACTTTCAGTTTATCTTTGGGATAATCCAGTGTCAGCAGGCGCTGGAAGAATTCGGGAAGAAACGGAGTAGGCTGCTCAATGAACACTCCAACCCGCACATATGGATAGTCCTGTTTAGATTAGAGGAACGACAAATTATTACTCTTTCAAACAACAGGTCTAAGTAAAGCAACACTGTTTACCATAAATCATGAGTGATTTTAACATTTCACACTAATATAAACAAAGACGGTGTCAGGTAGTGCCCTTTCTTTGCTTTATTGACACTTAACTCACACTTCATACTATCTGTATGCTTTACAGGAATTGTAACTTCTAACTCAGACTGCCACGTATACTTCTTTACAGAGGACAGCCCATGCACATAATTATTGCTCAGCCGGTTCGGACTAAGATGACATAAAGAGACATGATGCAAGCGACCCACAGAATAGAGCCGAGGAAACATTTTCCCATGACACTCGGGGTCCAGCCCACGCGGTTCAGTCTGGACTCCTGATCCTCTTGACCAGTTCACAGCAAAAAGGTTTGGGCCAGGGATCAAAAGGAGAACAAGAACCATCTAATTTGCAAGTTCCACAAAGGCAGACACATGAAGGGGAAACTCGTGAACTGGGCCAAATGGAGTTTAAATTGTTACAGAAAGACAGTGACCAGACAGTAGAGGAATGGGAGTGGCCGAAGAAGCGTTTTGTTCAGTGAAACGTACGCTACAGTTGGAAGCAGCTTTCTGGCACAGTATCGGTTCTGGTGGTGTCGTCGCACGGTGTCTTTAGCGAGGATTAAACCCAGTCTTAAAACCAAAGTGCAGAGAGAGGAGAATGGCATTTTACCCTCCACATGAAAGAGCAGTGTTTCCACATGACCTGGTCTTCCACAAGTCTCTGTCCCAAACCAGAGCCTCGTGGTGAAATGACACGCCGACTCACTCGCCTATTATTGAGACGCAGTGCTGCTTTTTTTCTTCTTTGTATTTATTATGGAAGGTCGCTGAGAGCAACCTTCACAGACATCTCTTTCATGTTCCTGGGTTTGTATTGAAAGGTCTCCAGTTAAACTACTGAAGCACATTTATTTATAAAGTCGAGGGGAATTTAAGTAAACCTGAAAAGAATGTTTTAGCAGGAGAGTAGAACGATTTACGGTATTAATATTGTGCTATTTATGAGTGAGAAAACATGTTATTTAACTGCAAGGACACATTTTTGATGCACAAGAACAGGTTTATTTTTAACGCAAATGATAACAGAACGGAGTGAGGAACATTCTTGACTCCTTGAATCTCCTCGTGCCTACCCATGCCTTCTCTCTATATGTCGCCGGTCTTGGCTGAGCTCTGCAACACATTTTCAGCGTAACCACTATAACTTACTATTATGGATAAAACCAATACTGAGAAGCCCACTAAAGGCAAGCCTGGTCGACAGTGACACCCCTTTAAGTGGGCCCTTGTAAAAACCCCAGAAGCCATATCCTGCACCACAGCAGCGCAGTGCTTCCTCTTCCCCCTCAAGTCATTTCCCTGGCACTTAGGCTCCTTTAAAAAAGGGTCCAAAAGGACCAATGGGTGCATAACCTGTTATTGCTGGAACGGGAGTGTGTAGGGCACCGAGAGTCTTGCCTATCTGTTGAAAAGAGGGGCACAGTGGCGACCGTCTAGACGGTCACACCGGGCTACATTTCATCCCTTTTCTAAACAGAAAATCAGGCGAAAGACAAACTTTCCACCACAGAAAATTAAAAATGGACCAAAGAGGACAAGTGAAATGGCATCACTGGAAGAACTTACTTTTAACTCAGACAAGTCCACCATGTCGTCATCACAGTGGCTGCACCCGTGGTCATAGTTCCATGCATTGGGTACGTAGTTTCCCAAGTAGTTCAAGTACATCTGTAAAGGAACACATTCAGTGCAGGTGAACAAGCGGTTAAAAAGAAGGTCTTCAGAGGAGCATTTCCCTGTTGCGTTTGTGGAATATCTTTACTTGGAATATTGGATAGTAATATGGATAGTAAGGTTTATTGTGTGACTTGAATGACCAGGCACAAAGTCAGATCGAATGAAAAGTCGTTTTTCTTTGCTTTGATGTGCACAAAATCCAGAGTCAAGTGTCCTCACGACAACTTTTGATAAAATATGGTAGTTTAGAAATGGGGTGCACTACTGTGTTATGGTGGGGGTTCTCTTCATAAATGTTATCATATAGTAATCACAATCATAGCTGCTCAGTATTTAGTCTACAGTGAATGTTGTAAATTCACTCTAAACACATGATTTCCATCACTCTACTCTTTATGAAATCTCTTAGCAGATTATTTAAAAAGACAGATCATTAATTTGATTGAGCTCGGCGTGACGACTGGAAAATAATATTAAGCTAACGGTCATAGATTCAACTTGGGCAGCTTCCAGCATTAAGAAACCACTGTTAGGACATTCTGTGATCTACAATTTAAAGCCTTTCCTCCAGATGTTGAGGCCCCTGGGAGAAATGACTCAACAGTTTGGTGGGTTTGGTTCATTACCAAGGAAGACCAGAGTCAGGCAGCTGGTGGTGGAGCAAGATGTGTTAAGAGAAGGAACAGGACCAGAATAAAAGAGACACCCTGCTTTTTAGCTTTCTATACCCATTGCTCCACATTGAAAAATAATGAGGATACATTGTACATTATGACCTAATTTTGGCCAGAATTCCCTTCTCTGCTGAATTATGGGGTGGCTTTATGATTAAGATCTGGCAAGTAACTGAATGAATGACTGATATTTGGATAACAATCTATAAGAAATTGACCTGAAATGGAAAGAAGAGTTAAATAATTCAAATCCCAAAAGCTGGTTCCCGAATGAAGAGGATTAAATTACAAGTATCTATGCTCTGTGCCATAAGTAAGACTACATTACATGCGCACAAGGCATTCCTCACTTACTTTGGTGTTTCCGTTGCCATGGACAACCACTGGCAGGGAGTCGTATGCTGTGTTTCTAACTCTCACGCGGTCTGTTCCAAACTTGAGAAGCACTTCGTCTGCCAAAAGGAGGAACACCAGACATTTCAGGCCAGGTTATGAAAAGCGACTTACCACATGGTCAAGTGCTGCAAAGGTTTATAATTTTGCAGGCTGCGATGCCAGGAGTGCAAGTTCTCTGAAAAAAATGGAAGGCTAAGACGATCTTTCCCAGGAGTGTGGGAACCAACAAAGAGCACAGCACAGGTTTAGGTGAACTGCAGCAAAACGTGGTTTAATACCCAAGTTTTTTTTCCACTTCCACGTGCCAGTGTCAACCTGGGCTTTTAAATGACTGACTTTAGCATGTTTGACATAATTTTCACTTTGGCTGGAAACTAAAATATGGAAGTCATTTTTTGGGATTTCTCACCGACTGCTCCATTCAGGTTCTGGAAAATCTGGCACTTGTGGTCCAAAGTCATGTTAAGGGTTTGCTGAAAAACAGAAAAACAGAGACATTTGATACACAGTTCTGATATAGAACAGTGTGTTTCTGGAGGGAACTGTTACAATATACTTACTCTTTGCAAGGGATCCAAATATATTTTAGTGTAAAAGAGCTGGTCGTCGTCGTTGTCGTGGAGGTTCCACTGTGAAACTATTCTGTTGACGTACGGGGCATAGCCGATTATACCTGCAAGTAATTAACAGTGTGATTCGGCAGCACGTAAAGTGAACAAAGTATAGGCCCAGAGATGTTTACAAGGTCGTAGACAACTGGCATGCTCTTGTTGACAATTATACTGTTTTCTGTGGGCTTCATGGTCTAAACACTTCTAGCCTGGTTGCCTTACACAAAGTGTGATTTTTGGCCCAAATCCCAAGCACACAAGGAGCGAGCAGGGACTTTCCCCTCCCACAGTTTGTGGACAGCAAAGAGTGCAATAATGGTCAGTCAGAAAGCTGTAATCTATACATTATAACAGTATCACTGGCTTCTTTAAATGCACATTCACATGGCAAAGTCGAATGTGTCCTCATTTTTTTTCTTCTCCTCTGGCTCAAGGTCACTGACCACAGACACAGATTGCAGGGTTTGCCTGTGTTGTTGGTGTGTGCCATTTTGTATCCCCGTCATTTAGAAAAAAGCCTCAGACACTGTAAACAAGTCGACGGATAGGCATGATATAATCTGAGTGGCAGGAGCGCCAAAAAAGTTAAAAGCAAATCATAATGTTTCATGCGAGTCATTCGGTCAGTAGCTTGTCCGCAAAATGATGGCTTTACGACGACGACAGATCCTGGAAAATGTTGGGAAATGTATAGCGTTATTGTCTCAAGCCTTGTGGGAAGAAAGTCACTATGTTTGCTTAACTCTTTAGTGTCAGCCATTATTAGTTTGCTTAAATACTCAAACACAGGTATAGCCTTAAGTAGTGTTCTTCAGATTAGGGCTGTAACAATTACTCAAGTAACTCGATTACAAAAATTGCTGGAGGCAAAATCTCTGCCTCGAGTTTTCGTTTAAGTCCTATCTCGCACGTTATGCAACCTGTTCAGCGCGAAACAGCCCGTAAAAAGGCAGAAAATGTCCAAAGTGTTGGACCATTTCATGCTTTAACAAGAATCCAACAAGGTGCAGTGTAACCACTGTGAACTACAACCGGCGTACCACAACAGCACGTCCTCATTAATCAAAGAAGAATAGGTAGAATACTCGATTACAAAAACATTCGATAGCTGCAGCCCTACTTCAGATTCTTTGAAACATTCTCCCAATGGTCCCTTGGTCAGCAGTATCCATAGGGACACAGACAAAACCTACAATTTTATACAAACTATAGCACATTCAGGGGCGGCCAAGACAAATCCACAGGTCATGTCAATGACAATGAGTGCTAAAAACAGTCTCTGATCATGTCTGAGACAGCCCGGCTCCATCCAGTATGGGAGGTCAGACCAGTCTGAGGACCACAAGGAAAGCAGCAATTTCAGTGTCCTGCACGTTGGACAGGAAACAGCTGGCCCGTCCATTTGTGAATATACTGGTCCTTTTGTTAAGACATTTGCACATATGCAGTGCTTGTGTACTCACATCAGGTCTCAAGAAAAACTAACTAGGATTCAAAATCCCCCCCTCGTTTCTAAATCTGTTAATGATGAGACACAGTGACACTTCATCATCTCACCAGAACTTCCAGAATGCTGGCTTACAAAAAAATGTCTCCCCATTAAAAGTTTTTCCTTCCCACTATCGTTGAGCGCTTGCACATGGGGAACTGTCGTGCCTCTGTAAATAATCCCAAAAACACAGACTTGACCTGCTTTATATAATTGATCGTGAAAGCATTGTAAGGATTTGACAGAATATATATACATATATATATATATATAATATGAGGTCACAGTGAAATTATGTCTGGCAACTAATAAATAAACTAAGTATCGAGGAGGAGCAATGGGAGAACAACAAGGGTAATTTATCCAATAAAATTTCATATTCCCATGAACGGCCTTCTGTTGCATCATGTCTTGGACAGGAAATACCTCAGAGAGGCAGGTTACAGGGGAAAGTGTACTTCTATTTTACAGCACGAGATAAAAATTAGTGGTTTCATATTTAAACACTCACATCTGTCTGGTGCAATATCCTGCTACTAAATTTATTTATTTAACTAAGTATTAACACACCTTTATGTCGGCGAGGTTCAACAGGTCGAAATACTACAGAATTTCCATCATATTTAACATTTTTGGAAACCCACCACCAGAGTTGAGGTAGCGCTTGCCACTGCGGACAGATGGGTACTTGTCGGCGAGTCGTGTGTCCGGCCATACGAGTCCCTCTGCGGCAAAGAGCACTTTGTGATTGGCTTGTTGGAACTTCCTGAGAATCTCCTCTGGTCCGCCAGCAAAGATAAGATCATAGCTGAAAGGAGGGAGGAGCAAAGACAGACCATTAACATGTCATTTTGCTTGTCAGGTACATAGACGAAGCCTCCCACTTGTTTTAATAGATCGGTATCTTCATGTCAACAGTGGACATTGTTCATGAGTCAGTGTTAGTTAAGGGCAGCATTCCTGGATTGGTATTTTCAGTTATCACAACTATGTTAATGAAGCATGGCCTATACAGTTCTTGACCATTCCGGGGGGGGGGGGGGGGTCTTGTAGTGACATGTTTAAAAATGTGCTGTCATTCAAAGGACACATATTTTAAAATGTAGAAAACTCTAAGGCAGTGATTCCCAAACTGGAAAATCCCTTAAAGGCAGGAGTAGGGGGTAGATGGCTGGAGGACAAACGTCTGAGGTACAGTCCTGGTGAGCTAATCATCGACTGTAAATCTGTCTTCTGCAAGTGCCTTTGATTCTGTATATACATGTACTTGAGTACAACTTGAGTTTCCCCTTTCCATTTTTACAACATTTTACTTTTTTTTTTTTTACAGTCCCCCCCCCCCCCCCAAAAAAAGATTTTATAAGTACAAGCTCAAATGTTCACCAAGACCCAAGAGTCCTCTTATGGTCTAGCCTTTTACTGAAGCCAACTCCTGGAACTGACCTCTCATCCGAATCGGCACCAAGGTTTTCCTTGGCCCGTGGCCTCGTTCCTCCACAAACTTTTGTGAAGATCCATTAAAATAGTTGTTTTCCATAATGCTGCTAACAAACAAACAAAACCAGATCTTAACAACACAACAGCATCTGAAACGCCCCCCACCCTCGCTCACTGACCGGAGAGCCAACGGTTGGCCGAGCAGCGTTTTCGAGATGATTTACAACATATGCAGTTGGTCTGTGAGTTTCCTTGGCCGCAAACGCGGAGCAATAAAAGCTCAAAAAGCTGCACCGTTTAGAATAAAACTGCTCAGTCAACATTAATTCTGATGTACCTGTTCATCTGAACATACAGTATTATTATCCCCTACAGTACGTCACTCCTCTACCATCTACCTGCATCTACACCGCTTGAGTGAGACATGTCACGAGAGGGATGGAAGTCTAATGTACACACTGCTGTTTCCACATGTGGCTGACACATGTTCATGTGATGCCACTTGTTCACTCATCAATCTGTTACTGCTCCAGTTAAAAAAAAACACCACACGACAGAACATTCATCACAAAGTTAATTATAAGAAAAAAACCTGCCCTGGAACAAATTGGCTTGTTCTTTTTCCTCGTATTTGCTGTAATGAGTATGTGCTTTTTCATCTTAGAAGTGTGGTCTTTTGGTAATGAGAGCATTTGTAAACACGACCACATGAATTACGAGAAAACATGTCACAGTGTCCATTTAGTTTTTGTTGCATAAATGTATACAATTATTATCCATAGATTTATCCGTTTATCGTGAAGGAAGTAAATGCTTTTTAAACGTGGTGTTTTGAATGAGGCTTAAATGGTGTTGGTTGATGAACTTTGGGGAGTTCTAGGAGAGGCAAACTGCCATTTACTGTGCATTTGAGCGCATTATAAGGTGTAATATAAACAATTTTTATTGCCGTTGCCTTAGTTTTAGTGCAGTGCTGAACTGAATTAAAATGCTGTTCAAAAATCCTGAGTGGTTATTAACTTTTGGTTTCCTGAACCAATTTAATTAAGACTCCACTTCAATCAATAACTCTGAGTAGAAGTCAGCGTAGTGTTTACTGAATGTCCTTCTGCAAAAACCTGCTTTTATTTGTCTCAAGTACCGCCAGCAGTGAAAGGAGACATGTTTTTTTGCTCACATTTCTCTATGATCTGCATTTCAGAAAGTGAACTGAATGACTGAATCAGAAGCTGATCACTTTTAAAATCCCATTGAACGGCTTGTTATCTGTGACGTGTACCATACAATCAAACTAAAGGAAATACAATCCAACTGCCTGTTTCAGGGGTGTGATTACAGGTAGCCTCACATGACATGGTACAGTAAGTATCATTGTCTTTCTGTTCCATTTGAATAAAATATGGCCTGCAAGCCTGTTATTATTCTAAACCGCTCACATTAACCTCGGTAAAAGTTCCCATTAGCCTTGACAGCTTATAATTTAGCTCCCCCGCACGTGAAACTTTGCTGATGCTCTATAATAATGCCTTTGCAAGGGTGAGTGAGTGGAGGTAGCATCACTTTCCAAACAACTGTTACAGGCTGTGGTTGTTCAAAACTGTGACGCTGTGGTTGTCATTTCACACTTATAAATCTACATTGTAATAAATGATAGATAGATTTTTAGATTTTTAAGGACATTTCAAATCAATGCTAAATTAAATAAAACCACTGTCATCAAAGTGAACAGGGATTAATTTAGCCTTTCAGATTTACTTTGCAAAATCATACTGAAATACAGATTTGTATTGACTGAAGTGGTCTAAAAAAAACAAACACATACCTATCCACAGTCAGGACAACAAGATCCTCCAGGTCAGCCAGAGCCTCCATGGCTTCCTTTAGTAGTCTGACTTTTTGCCCTCCACCGATAGATCGACCTACGTCACCACCCTTCCACGCTTCTCCCATTCCCAACACCTGAAACATAAAAAAAAAAATGGTGGACAGGTTCTTCAGTCTTCCTCACTTCTCAGTCTTGATTATTCATTGTTCTTCAAAACCAGTTAGGGATTCCTCCAGTCAATAGGAGGAAATGTTTCTGGTTTTTTGAACTTTTCTAAATTCTAAGATTGGTCTGTCCATTAATGTCTTCATTCAAGAAAATGCTGCTCATACAAAAATGGGTCAGTTATGTTATCCTGTTGGTTACAACCAATTCCAGTTAAAAATATATATATTCAGCTTAGTAGCCTATCATAGCATTTGAAGTAATTCACGGGTCATCCAGCAGAGGGCTTTGAGTTTGTACTGACATATTTAAAGTTATTCAGACAAATAAAAAGCAATAGGTGAAGTATAATGTGCCAAATATTAGCCTCATGATTGAAATCAAGTGATTTTGAGGCAGAAAATAATGTTTAGGTTACAAGGTAGGAGATTTAGCTTTAACTATTTTAAACTTTTTATAAAAATTAAAATAAATCGGCACCGCATTTACACTAACGCGCAAAATTGAGGACCATGTGCTAGGTAGAACCCTGCGAAAGCAAAAAAAAAAAAAGTGCAAAGTCGAACCGTGCTGGAACTGTGTAGTAGTAAAGCGCCATAACGTGCACAATGAGACAGTGATATGTTGTTTTTCTGTGAAAACAGAAGAGATATGAAAGCTGAACTGTTCTCCTGAGTGGCCGATCACACCACAGCAGTTAGCTTCACCTGCGGCGTGACCTCTTTAATGGTATAGTGTGTCACACACTATTCATTTGAGAATGATTTTGAGAAAAAGTGACAGCCCTCGTTAGCAGAGTCTGTTCACTCACTAATGGCACTAGAATGGCACATTTGTTCACTCAGGCTCGGAGTTGAAGTTAGCCTCACACTGCTTTATCCGCATGGGTCAACTCGCCTGCAGAAACACGGCAACACCTGAGTTGCAGGCAGCTTATTTGCTTACTAATGAGGTGTTGTGGGGCTTACAAGTGAGCGCCTGCAGAAAATGGAAAGTAGACTGGTGCAGGAAGACCAAAGGGTAATAAGGAAATGTGAGCAGGGCATGAACTTGGAGGCCACGCAAAAAAAACCCAAAGTTTTTTTAAAACCACCACAGAGGGGAAATTATTCTCCCACATTCAGGAGTGTCACTGTGAAGTTTCTTTGTGCAGCTCACTTGGACTTCACTGTTTACTCTAACAGGCCTAATCAATCTTATGAAGTGTGTTTAAAAAAAAAAATGCTGCTGCCTCTGCTGGGACAAATCTGCCTGTTTGTGAGCATCACTTTAGAACAGGCGCAAAAAAGAAATATCTTACCTTCACAGTGTAGTTGAAATAGTTTGCAGTCTGCATAAAGCGGAGGAAGCCATCTGTTTCCTGTGTTGCGACGGTTAAGACTAGCAATTTATCTGAAACAGAAATAAGAGAAAGATTACCACAAGTGATTATAGGGATTTGGGAATACCTTCTCGAGTGCAGATGTTCTCTTTTAGCATTTAACGTGTATGTAAATTGTCCTACACTATTTACATTTCCTCCTCCGTGGACCACGGTCCATGTAAACCTCAGACCTATGTCAACACACTGGTAACTATATGGTTTAGCTTTCTGAAGAACGTCCTCTGTAGTTTTAATTGGATTCGAAAACAGAGGCGTATTTTTAAACACGGAGTCAATACTTTTTATCTCTCTGGGTCAAATGAGCTCCCACAAGCCTCCGGGACACTTCCCAGTGGTCACGAGTGCTGAAGGCTGAGGTTTCAGGAAGGGTTAGACCAATACAAATTAGCGCTAAAGCGTTGTGTGAGGCAGAGTACACACACGAAGCTCATTGTCACTTGCTCTGTTGTGTTTTTATAAAAGCCTTTGATCAGAAAGGCGGCAATCTGTTGTCGTTTGCCAAGGAAGGAAGTAGCTTCAGGATCTGCTTCATAAAACTCAATTACTGCAGAGAGAGAGGGCGGTGTCACTAATTCAACCTTAACTACAAACAAACTGGGCAAAAAAGAAATCAGTTCCAGTATTAAGACAGGCCAACAAAAAAGTTATTGAGACTTTAATATGGTTTTATGGTCACACTTGAGCGCTAGAATGCTGCTTTTCATGTGTGCAGGACCAATCTACTTTCTGTTTAATATGTAGCACTAAATCCTTGTTAAATGATATACGATGCTGCACTGGCGAGTAGGATTTGAAGGTATAAAGAATACACATAAACGTATAAAGAATGCTAATACAAAGTCTGCCCCACAACACAGCTGAAGTCTGTAGATTATCAGGTATTTATCATTTCCTTTTATGAATGAATTTGAATTAGTCTGCAGCGTGATCAACAAATTTAAATATAGTTAAAAAGTTGTAGTTTAAAGCTTCTTTCACACAGAAATTATAAAATTAGAGGTAATACCTATGAGTTTGAAACCTGGATGAATTAGCTTAAAAAAAGAACAGATTGTGACCTCACTAATGTGTGCTAAACAAAGTTGGAAGAAGAAAAAACATCAACGCCATCACCATGATCCAACTCATGACATAAAAAATGACAAAAAATATCGTGCTCTGTCCTAAGTTGTAAAAAGTAAAGTTTGCTGCAAACATCTGTGGCTAATTTGCAGGGGTAAATGAATGCGCATCATAGCACTGCAACAGAAATAACGCTGAAATTTGCATCACTGCCAGAAATGAAGCACACTGAGTAGAAATTATTTCAAATTTGTGTTCAAACAGGTCAATTTTTTTTACCAGAGGGAATGAGGTGAATTTTTTAAAATATAACCAAAATATTCAACCTCCCACACACTCATTCACGCTTAAGTACATTACAAGCAGACCCCGTGCGTGCAGTTCTTTTTCCAATAATGTGACTGAGCCATTCTGTCATCCCAGTCTAGTCTGTGGCCCCTGTCACCGCTCTAATAACCATTCCAGCGCTCAACATCCGACACAGACGTTGTGTTGCAGGTTGGAAATAGATCGTCTGCCTGGAAACCTGACAGCATCCGATGACACATAGCGAGAGAAACTGGGCAGATTTAGCACAACGCGATGCTTCAAAATGAGGACGGAAGAGACGCCTCTCCTGTGCCACAGGTGTGTTCCTGTTCTTGTAGGACAAGGCAGTGGATGATGGAGTATAGTGCTGCGAGGGAATGGTGTCCCCTACATCTGGGAAACACATTTTTCCCCATTCAGATTATTGTAATAGCTACAGGAGAGCTTTACATGTGTCAGGTTCCCCCAAAATCATTAGTTGCATTTTATACTAACTAATCACCGACTGACTGGCCCAGAATACTTTGTGTCATTAAGGACAATAAAAGCATTCATCTTAATTATTTAAGATAAACTTGTTCATATGTTTATTGTCAGTAGTGTCTCTCTACAGGTCTCAGCTGCAGTTAGTAGCAACCAAGGTAGTGGAACACATCACCTAGAATCTAATATCACTTCCCAAATGAGAATCAAGCTTCCTGAATACATCAGGACTTAAAACAATATAAAAGAAACAAGATAGTTATGTTAATATCTGTCTTTTAATTTATGCCCCTGCCTTTGAAATGCACTTTGAATTTCCCTGGGAACTGAACAGTGCTAATCGTTAATAAAGCTAGAAAACGTTCAGTTATACTAGCAAAATGATTCACTATTAATCAGACTTTATTCACTTTTATTTGTTTGTTTTGTGTGTGTGTGTGTGAATCTGGTAATCTATCTAGGTCAGTTCCGGCGGTGCTCGAAGGCCGAGCCCTTAAAGTGTGGAGTTTCCTCCCACAGACTAAAGACAAATGATTGGAGTGTGAACATTTGTTTGGCCCCTGTGTCAATTTCACTGGATCCAGCTGCCTGTGTCTCTCAAAGGATAAAATGTATAGCTAATGGCTAGATTGTGAGTTCTTGGCAGAATATGGTAAAAAATCTTGTATATAATGCTGTTATGACATTCAGTTTTATGTTTGGATATCTCTGCAATGACGTCAGCTGACCTAAAAAAATAGATTAATCGCCAACATTTGCATTTTCAAGGAAATGTTAAACTGCGTGGTGGGATTCCTGCTCCATTGTAATAACCAATGTTTTGGTCTTTGCTTTAGTGCATGAATTAAAACATAATCACTGACCTGCTCCCGTCTGACTCTGACTCGACCTGATACACCCACGTTTTTTTTCCCCCCGTCTTCTAAACACGCAGGCCACATGAGTGTATTCCAACAACCAAGCTCCCAGTTAAGTACAGCCTCGGAGGATGCAAGCGTCCTGAGATTGACACTTTTATTTCCTACTTTACAACTCTTACATATATATAATCACTCCATCAAATCTCTCGGTGGTGAGGAAATCTTTAGAAATCACAGCGGCGGTGAACAATTGAACAGCGGGAAACTTGGCTGGACATCGTGACACTGTCGCTAATTAAAGTACAAAGTGTCAGGTGGAAATGTATAATCTGTCTTTTCGCTGCCAAGCCGAGGCAATTTTTCTGTGTCGCTATCCATCATTTTTCTTTCTTTTTTTGATGTTGCATTAAACCAGCAGTTGTCAATACGTCGCATTAACTTCACTTTTGATTGGGCTTTTCATCACTTACTGGAAATTCTCTGATAATCAGTTTGGCACACTGGAGCGAGAGGAATCGCCGAATTGCACAGCCACAGCAATGGATGACTGACGACAAAGAGTCTGACCTTGTGCTGAGGAGCCAATTTTTACTACACAAAAAAAAGCCTTTGGTCTAAATCACAGTGCTCATCATATTGGCGTGATGAGCTGGACTCCCATTGATCTGAGTTGTATATTTGGGCTTTTATTCATGTGGTTCTACGAAAATTTGGGAAACCTTGGTTGTCTGAACATGTTCTATAAGTAAGATCTAAGTTGAGAAAGCATTCATTCATTCATCTTCTACTGCTTTATCCTCCACATGATGGTCACTGGTGCCAGTCATAGTCGACAAAGGGCAAAAGACGGGGACAGGTCAGTCCATCACAGGGCCACATACAATCTTAGAGATAAAAGTGCTAAGTAGAACCATATAAGGTTCTTCGGCTTGTCCTCATAAAGAACCCTTTTTGGCTCCAGGTAGATCCTTTTCATAAAGGTGTCCACCAAGAACCCTTTTAAAACCCTTTATTCAGCAAAGGGGTTTATAAAGGGTTCTCTGGATCAAAATGGTTCTTACTGGATTCATTAGTGTTACCAAGTACCCTTGAAAAACCCTTTCTTCGGGAAAGGTTTTCAGAAGCAAATGGTTCCAGGTAGAACCTCAGCCCTTGTAGAAGAACCCTTTTTCTAAGAGTGTAGACAAACAACCATCCAATCTCACACCTATGGTCAATTTAGACTTTCCAATGTGCCCCAAATCTCCAGATAAAACGTATTTACACACAGGAAGAACATGCAAACTTCTTGACTTCTTAATCCTTGAGCTTATACATTTACAGCAATAGTATAACCTTCACTCTGTGAAAGACCAAGGCTAAGCTAATGATTCAATGAATGTGTTGGTCAGCAATTTGCTTACACGCCAACAAACAAACGTATCTTGAAAAGCTGATCTTGACACTTTGACCTTGGTAGTTTCCCTTTCATGCAACAGTTCCTGTTCCTCAGAAGAACTCTACCAGCTTCTTGGATTTATGAGGCAAAGGTATTAACAGACACTTTTCAGATTAATCCTACAGGGAGAGAACTTTTCAAACACACAAATACCTAATTTGGCTCCACTAACTGCAAGCCTGGTCCAACCGCACAGTCCTTTGAGGTGCTTATTTTTACGTAAACATCAAAATGACACAAATAATGAAGCGTGGCTTCCCAAACAGATGGCAAAACTCATGCGGAGACGGTTTCAGACAGCTGCACTTTTCGAGGATGAGTGTCTTCTCTGAGTAAATACAGCATGTTCTCTTGTCAGGACTGAATGAAAATCCACAGGGGGAGAGGAATGCAGCTCATACAGTGCTGCTGTTACTTAGATGTCGAGTGCCTCACCTCCTCTCACTCTCTCTCTTCTTTCTGTCTCTGTACCACATGTGGATCAGCCGTCTAGGCAAACTTTCACACTTGAACGAGCAAAAGTTCTGACTCACTGGTCAGGGCCAGGGCTTAAGTAAGCATTTCTTGTAGAACAGAAAAGAGGTATCATGGGAAACGTTGAATATACGGATAACAGGAACTTTCCCCCTCCCGGGTGACGAGGACATTCCTCGTCAGCGAACCCAAACTTCCTGCTCTATTTCGGTCCTTCGAGTCAATAAACTCTTCTCACCTTAAGTCTCACATAAAATAATCTGAAGGGTGTCAGAGCAAGTGCAAGTCGCTGAGTTAATAATGGTCCACGTAATGGGAGAACTGAAGAATCTCAAAAACGCCACCCCTGTGTTTTTATGTATATAATCAATACGTTACTTTGGGAAGACAATTATGTCATAATCCCACCTCTCTCTTGCGCTGTTGCCATCTTTGTCGTTATCATCTTCCTGTCCTTTTGTTTGCTCTGTTCGCTTTATGATAACTTTTCATTTCTTTCTTTAGTCTTCTGTGCGTGTATATATTTATTTGAATAATTCTTCATTCTTTCTTTTTGGTGTATGTTTGCAGAAGTGTTACAGCACCATATACAGGTCCTTCTACAAGGGCTGAGGTTCTACCTGGAACCATTAGCTTCTGAAAAACCCTTTCCCAAAGAAAGAGATTTTCAAGGGTTCTTGGTAACACCAATGGTTCCAGTAAGAACCATTTTGATCCAGAGAACCCTTTAATACCCCTGTCCTGAATAAAGGGTTTTAAAAAGGTTCTTGGTGGAACCCTCCAAAAGG
The DNA here is from genome assembly GCF_963457635.1 of Microchirus variegatus. Taxonomy (NCBI): domain Eukaryota; kingdom Metazoa; phylum Chordata; class Actinopteri; order Pleuronectiformes; family Soleidae; genus Microchirus; species Microchirus variegatus. Next base: position 8,173,869 of record NC_139816.1, on the reverse strand, counting down.
GTTCCAGGTTGGGGGGTTTCGTGTAAAGATTGTTTGGTCCAGAAAATGCTAAAAAATATTGATCAGTGTTTGTCAAACCTGGAAATGACGATGTTCTCTCATGTCTTGTTTTGTCCACAAACCAAAATGATTGAGTTTTTAATGATTTCTATGTTATGTGGAGAAGTTATTCACATTTAAGAAGCTAAAACAATCAGAAATCTTGTTTTAATCATGAAAAAAGCTTCAAACCGATTCATCGATTATCAAAATAGTTGACGATGAATTGTTTCAGCTCTAGTTTCGTGTGGAGGGAGACGTTTCTTGAAACAATGCCATCTTTAGAGGAAAGCTTTTAAGAAGAAAGAAAGATCGGACTAGGGGGGAAAGTTCTGTTTCCGTGTGGATAAGACCTTAATCTAAAAGTAAAGCATGAAACAATGAAGCCGGAGATGGGGGGGGAACCTACACATGATCACATCTGACCTAATTCAGACTTTTATGCAACGACTGCACACTGTGAGGCTTAATTCAGCTTTTGCTGACTGCAACCCCACTGCTCCATTCTGAGTTTAGTTGAGGTTAGGGAAGCACCTTCTTGAAAAATGCTTATTTAATCTGCAAATATGATAGTAAATGGTCAAAGGTAGTAAATTTTTTTTAAATGTGCAAAGCTTCACAGCCTCCCCAGCTTTGACTTTTCATGGATGGGCCTGGAGTTCAAACAGTGATTCACAGAGCCAGACTGTAAAAACTGAAACCGCTCATTGTGCTGCTCAATGTAACTTAAACCCTTTTCCACTAACTGTCTTTAAAGGGGGGGGTGTTGTGGAAACTTTTTGAGCCATGTTGCGTAAGGAGACTGAGATTTACGGGAAAGCATAAGATGTGGGGCAGGATACAATTAGCGTGTCATGTGGACTTTGTGGCTGAATTTTTTTTGTGTCACCGGGTCAAAATAATTGACTTTGCCACCTTGGTGTGAAGCAAAGGTAAATACAAAAAAAGCTATTTTTAAGCTGTGTCGGCCAAAACAAGAAACACAATTTATGATGAAGACATGTTGGAGGCTGTTGGGGGAGAAGAAATCCAACCTTATCTCTTGTCATGCATAACATTCCAGTAGAATCTTGCTGAGATTCTTGTCAACGATGAAGGGTAAATGTTGTTGCTTGCTGTAAAAGTCGCTGTACTACACATTATATTTATGTTATGAGGTTTTTATATTAGTAAATGTAGGGACATTTGTCTTGGCTGATACAACGCTCACCGCTATATAGTTTAAAAAAGAAATGAGGTGAAATTCACTGCAGACAGACTTTTCACATTGCCATTTGATATATAGTGCATATTGTAATAATAAAAATACCGCTTGTAGCTGTTTTCCACTCAAAGGGGCCAAGTTACGCTCGGGCTGAATTTGCGCCGTGTTGTCCAAACATGAAATGAAATCAAATGTGTGTGAACCCGCAATTGAAGTTGGGGTGAAAAAGCTGGCTGTCGTACAGAGAGCTGATATTAGTATTTCTCTGGTGACACATTCAGGCCTCTGACACAGAAACCCGGGTTTAATTCACTCGTGCATAGCTGGTTAATCACCGCAGGAAGTGGGGTCAAAGGTTAAATAGTTGGATCCTTGTATGTGCATGAAGACGTGAGTATACTGTGCTGTGGATACAGTGACGACTGACACAAACGTGCCCACACAAATCCTCTCTTAGCCATGCCTTTAGAGGTTCAGTCCGTTTCTCAGCCCTCTGTGACAGCTTTACCAGCGTTAGATTGATACCAAAAATGCAGTTATGATTTCTAAAAACCAGGACATTCCTTTTACGCCGAGGAGAACGAGTATTTTAGCTCTCAGAAACACAGCGACCTCCCATCCTCCGTCATACACGCACACCTGAAAACACATGATCGCATACACACGCTTGGCATTTTGAGTATCATTTCATAGCGCGATACAAAACCAGACAAACGGCTGAGAGCACAGACACAAAGGTCACCTTGGAATCCGTATCCGCCTTTTTCTCACCAGTTGAATCGGATGCTGTTTGTTTTCTGTGACGAGGAGAGGTTGAGACTGATAAAACACAAACGCGGGTGTCTGAGTAATAGTTTCCAGAAGTCTCTTTTTTTTTTACTGCCTGTCTAGACTTAAAAAACAAACTTTTTAAACTAAAACTGGGCAAGACGAGTTTCCAAAAGCCAGAAAATTAGGCACTCAGAAGCTCTAAGAGTAGCGTGGATGGCAGGCGTGTGTATACATAGTAAATAAAATGATGTTTTAAAAATGAAAACCCCATTCATGTGGACGTCGCCATAGTAACCGGCAGTGACGGATGCATCCACAAAGGGGGCAGAAAACTTAATTGCTCGCAGATTAGTCGGTCGAACGACGTTTTAACGGCCCACAACTTAGTTAAAAGTCGCCATAATTGATAGAACACATCATTTCCATTTTTACAAGCGCTGCTGTGCAAGTGCATCTGCAGAAAAGGGGGGGGTGTGTTTTCTCCTCCTCGTGTTGAACCACAGGCCCTTTCAGCCTTAGGATGTGGCACAGTGTCACCGAAAGCTGGGCCAGGAAACAATTTTGTCGTCTGGTAACATTTCGTCATTTCGAATCGCTCAAAACAAAAAACACAACAACAAATTTAATTTGGAAAAACAAAACACCTGAAAAAAAAAAAAATTGAATGTGTTTTATTTCGCAAGTGCTATTGGAACGACGTGGACTTCATTTCCCTCTGCTGTTTTAAATCGTTAAAGTGGACAGGCACCTGGTTTAGCTCAAAACACCACACTTTAACAGTCGAGTTGTGCTTAAAAGGAATTGTAGCAGAACACAATTGTGTGACGTAACATATTAAGGTCATCCACGTTGAACATTTTCATGAAAAAACACATGCTGTTACTGTAAAATGCCCCCCACTTTGCTATCTGGAAACAGAATCAGAACTACTTGGTGAGCGCGAGCTGCTCACGCTGGACATCGTTTTGCATGTTTCGATCAACAAGTTGATAAACGGGCTTTAAGTGATTAATAATCTGCACTAAAAAGGAAAGCAGATTCTAGCGTTCTTTGACAGTTTGCTGCAGGAATTTGTCCAGCTTCTTAAATATCACCATATTGGTATGTTACAGTAATTATTCCCGGCTTAGTATCCTCGATATGCCTTTCATATACTTTTGCTAACAGCTCAAATCATTGTCCTTAAAGTTTGACGATAAGAAATCCTGCTCTCAAACAGCTGTATCAATACCAGAATTAGCCAAATAGCCTTTGCCGGAGCTCAACAGCTGCTCAATTCCCAGTTTTCAGTCAAGCTCTGACAATTCCACTGGTGAAATGTCATCTGTTCTCTGTGTAGCTTAAGACGAAAAAGGCAGAAATTTCATCATGGGAAGTCTCCTGGATATTCTTATCTGTTTTTGATGATCGTCAGAGAGCAGACAAACACACACCACACTGAGCTTTAACCCGAGACATGGAACCAACCCTGTGGTGATGCAGCGACAATGTCCTAAGACGTGATTACCGGCTTGGCCTGCCAACAGGGTTTGTTAGTTTGTTAGACTGGAATTACGGGGCAACAGAGAGCGCTATTATATAGCATATAAGGCTTGGCCAACCTTAGGTGGAGTTTCCTCTTTGACTCTATAAAATGCTGCCTGCTGACATGTCAGTGATGTCTGGGAAATCAAAAAACAGAGACCGCATCGTGATGGGTGTTTGTATATTCCATGAATATTTACCCATAAATTTATCCTCGTTACTGTCAGGAATTACCCCCCAAAACAAAAGTTGTTTTAACATTTTAACGACTCACTGAAGAAAAATCACAGCTGATATTTAAACGAGCGGCGAGATCTGTTTCGGATCAACGGACAGTTTTTCGCACAGCGGGAGTTTCATCGTCGTCAAAAGCTCACTTCCACAGCAGAGCAGCTGACGCTTAAAGAGATATTGTTTTCATGAGTGCACTTGACGCTCGCCCGTTACACTGAGTCTGTTAAACACACGCTGACATTAAAGCCAACATTTTGTGTGTCAGTGGAGGATTGCTGCACACACACACACACACAGTCAGCCAGCTATCAATGAAAGACTCCTTTCAGACGGCCGGACAGTCTGCCTCTACATCGCCTAGTTTGTACATTTTCAAAAACTAACCAGGTGTACATAGGTGAGAAATGGCTCTGAAAAACTGCTGAATCTGAGAGACGAGAACACCTTCCCTGCTTCTCTATCTCACACACGAGAGTGTACAAATACCACCACAGCTTCTAAAGCACGCTAAATGCTCCCCTGTAGCACGTACTGTTTCTGCTGTGTGAAGCACCGTCGCTATGACGACCAGCATCTCGCCCCGCCTAGCAAGCAAACACGTGTTAGTCCCTGGAAAATACATCATTTGAAAAAAGACTCCCTTGATGATTTCATTCCACATCTTTCACACGTCAACTGTCAATTGTAGATTTGTGTCTTTTTTTTGGCATGTTTGAATAAAGCTGTGATGATTCACCGATTAGTAATTGATTATTACATTATTTTCCAATTATGTTGATGATCAAAAACAAGCCTTTTTCGACTTCTTAAATGGTTTCTCTCCTTCATTTATCAAAGGAAACATTTAATCTGGTTTGCTTGCAGCATTTTATGGACCAAAAACAGATTTTTTAATCCAGAAATGAAACAAACAGATTAATCAATCATGAAAGACTGTCTGTAGGGGGAGTGTATGAGTGAACACCAATGTCTGCAGAAGTCTAAGCTCTGGATAAATGAAGAGTATTCTGATTTTAATCTTGTGTTTTCATCAGATTATAACTTTTTATTATGCTCATGCTCTGTGACGTTGATCAGGAATATCAATGGAGTACACTCTTAGAAATAAAAGTGCTAAGTTAAACCATATAAGGTTCTTCAGCTTGTCCTCATAGGAGAACTTTTTGGTTCCATGCAGGTAGAACCTTTTATAAAGGTTCCACCAGGAACCCTTAGTGTTACTAAGAACCCTTTTAAAACCCTTTATTCAGGAAAGGGGTTTTAAAGGGTTCTCTGGATCAACATGGTTCTTACTGGAACCATTAAGTGTTACCAAGAACCCCTAATCAAATGGTTCCAGGTAGAACCTCAGCCCTTGTAGAAGAACCCTTTTGGAACGCTTATTTCCAAGAGTGTAGAATCGTGTTTTATTCAGGGCAAAAATGACAGTAGTCAGATTATTAGTGTCAGTGTATCCCAATAAAAGAAACCCATATGGTTTCTATTTGGATTACAATAACAGGGGGAGTCTGCACTACACATCAGACATGCAATTTCTTTTTTTATTGTGCACTGGGTTTTGGACTTCATTCTTCAGTCTGTTAGTGTTTAAAGGGAGTGTCTGTTTGTCATTTCCACTCAATCACTGATGACTTAATTACACGTTTTAAAACTTTTACAAGTAAACACGATGGCACCCAGTGAAACAGCAGTGAGTGAGAGGAGCTTGATATTATACTCTGATATAATCTGTCGTATACGGCCGTTAAATGTTACGATACACCCCAGCATGCATGGTGATATGAGGTCATGTATTTGTGTAATCTCACATGTAAAACCTACTTGCCCTTGCACTTGTGCGTTATAACTTTCACTGTTCCCCAGTGATAGCTGCTTCCACATTTTTTGGAAGGAACTCACAAGCAAAAACTTTAACCCTTGTTAAAAAAAAAAAAAGGGAGAAAAAAGTGAAAGCTGCTGCTGTGTGGAGGACACCCAGCCAGTCCAGACCAGACTAGGACAATAAGAGCCTGTGGAGACTGTAGACTGCTGAGAATGCTTCTGAGCAAAGGAATCTGATGTTTTTCACACTGCACTGAAGCAATTTAGCAAACACAAAAACATGCAACACATGAATCCTCTTGTATTGTTTTCTGCTGCCCCGTTAAACTGTGACAGAAGCTGGAAATGGTGTCAGAATAATTAAGAGGACACTTCTTACAACATGTTAAACAGGGTGGGCGATTTTATAACACGTCAATAAAAAAGTGTGACACACAAACGTATACATGTGCACGTGTATAGGTTGTAATCAGCTGTATGTAAGAGCTGGTTTTGCTGCTTTGGCTCTGATCCACGAACCTGAAATTACAACGCGTTTATGGCTGTTTTTTTGGCTTTTACGCACGTAATTGCTTGTTAAATAAAGAATACAAATATTTATTGCGCATCGCAAACTGTGTCTTCCTATATCTGGTTTTACTTTCTTACGCGTAAAAGTTTGGACAATCACTGCTGGAGCGACGTCTCCACACACACACACACACACACAAACACTCGACCACCAGTTGCTCGCGTTAAACTTAAAAGCCGCCCAAATAAACAAGAAAATAAAACCGGATTGTGAGAAACCGCAGACGAGTTTCTTTTGAGATGTAATTTCGCTCTCCGGCGTGCGCGCAGCTACTGGGCAGACATGGAACATGATGTAGCCGGTAAATTACAGATCCCAAACATAATCCCCAGTTGGCGTGACAGCTCGGAAACAGAAGATCGTTCGTTCAAAAATAAATAAATAAATAGCGTGTCGTGCGTAATGGCAGTGTGAGTTGTTAGAGGGGCAGAAAGTTGTGCCGTTGTTTACCTTTAGGGATAGGCGCAGGAGTCTGAGGGATGTCAGGGGAGAAGACCGAGTTTGCAAACTTCATCCAGCATGAAAACACAAAACAAAACTTGAGGTACTCCATGGCTGTTGTTTGCTGTGCGCGTCCGCGTCTGGACCCACAACAGAAATCAACCGTGGAGGGGTCGTTGATAATAATAATAAATAAAGAAAAAATAACAATAAATAAATAAAATAAAATAAAATAAAAACTTCTGATGGGAGATCACGCTCTGTGGAGAAGTCTTCACACACGCTTTCTTTCTCTCAGCTCCAGGCAAACACAGGGTCCTTTAAGTACTTGCAATTCAGGGGAAATTAGAGAGTAACAGGCGTGGTTCCTTAATTGCAACTGCAGCCACTTGGGCTCCTGGTGAAGTTACAGCCCAGCCATGAGCACAGAGACATGGAGGAGGACTGAGAGCGCACCGGGAGTCGGATGATTTCTCGGTGTAAACGTGTACTTTGGCGAGCTGGAGCGGTTAGAGAGAGAGAAAGAGAGAGAGAGATTATCCCTCGCGGGGTGGGGGGGGGGGGATTTCACCGTGTTGCCCCGAGTAAAATGTATCGCTGCCTGGCTGACCAATCAGAGAAGAGCTGTGCTGATGTCATTAATGCCTCACAATGACAAAAAAATAATAATTTTAATTAGGATTAATGAGTGCCAAGTGGTCATTTTGTTTTAATATGGGCAATTTACGTTGGTTCCCTAATTTGTGGGTTAGTATTTATACTAATGGCTGCCTGTGGCGTGGAAAGTTATACCAGTTAGTTCTGGACCTTCTCTGCAGGAGCAGGGTCCGTTATTTGTGACTATTAATTCAGGAATACAAACTCAGACATTATCAAAATATATATTTTTTTTATGTTTCTGTAATGCTTAATACAATTATTATTGTTATCCACTCATTTTCAAACATCATTTACTTACATTCCTGAACAGAAACATTGGTTTTAGTGGTTGAATGTTATTCTTTAATTAGTTTCTGGGTCAAATTTGGCTATAAAGAGGTGAATTCAGTTTGTTATTTGCCAAATAAGTAACAATAAAATGTTTGTGTCCACTTTTATTGAAGCCAGTAGTTATTCTTCAACCAAGCTCATGCATGGCTCAGAATTGCGTGGACGTGCTTCATTGACGTCCATGTGGTGTAGATGTCGTCATCGGACGGTGTGCGTGAGACTCGGTGTGCATGGACAATGAAACTTAACTTTTAAAAACATGTCCATTGGTGGATATTAAGAGGAGTTTTCTTAGGCCGCGTATGTTTGAGCAGGTGCTCACACTGAGTGAGGGGGGTGTCATTTTTCACTCCTGACACAAGGACGTCTTGTGTGAAAGTGTGACTAAGCACCGCCGTATATCAACCTCCCAGCCATTGACTGTTAAATAGCCCTTTCCTGGTCCCCCATCCGCCCCCCCCCACACATTTTAGCTTCTATCTCACCCGTACTAGTCCCCTGCTACACTACACCCTCCTCAGAAGAGGCAAAGTCAGATCATGGAATGAAGCAGCAAACTCACTCCTTAAATTAAATTGTTCATCTTCATCACACACAGAAGTCCTTTTGCCCCTTGTTTAAATACTGTATTTAAACAGGGATTAGATCGATCCCCTCCTTAAAGCTGGGGGTAGGCAGCAAAAATGGGTGAATTATACGGCGTCTCATCCCCGGGTTGTTAAATACAAACATTAGTGTGTGTGTGATGGAGGCTCTCTGTCCTGAGTCCCTGCCACCAGATGTCACGCTTCATATACAAGGAATGAACCAAAGCAAATCTCTCCATCTCTGGAATTCTCACTGATATTGTGAGTTAGTTTTTGGTTGGTTTGGGTTGTTTTTAAAGAATAACATCAATGATAACTCTGTAATTTCAAATGACAGAATAAATGGTTTTAATCATGGATTCCTTTTCATGTTGCCCCCCATGTGTGTGCAAGGACTTTGAATCATGCATTGGGTTTATGCAAACTGGATACCCCTTAATTCCCCAGAAGCAGTCTTGTATAAAGTACCTTAAAGGGGATTCTTGAGTAAAAGTAGCAGAAAATTAGTGCTGGGCTGTTAACGGCATGCATGTTAACGCATGTGATGTCACGAGTCTCTAAAGTAACGCAGTTTTTCGTGCCACGGCACGGGAGTCCGGGCTCCGTTTACCAGTTAGCTCCTTTAGCTGTGTTAGCTCCTTTAGCGCTGTTAGCGCGCCTACAGTCGAAGTGCTGCAAATAACCAGCGTACCTGTGTACTGCGTATGTGTGTCTCTGTTTTTAAAGTTTTGCGTTACTTTAGAGACTCATTTTAACAATCGGGAGTCACGTAAACATGACGTCACGCACGTCTTTTTTCCGCTTAGTCTTCATGGAAACGTGTCATGCGTTGGCGCCGGTAACGCCGTTAATGGCAAATATCACTTCAGTAAAAGTCTTAAAATATGACATTTACTCTACTAAAGTATCAAAATTAGTTTTCTGATATAAAACGTATTTAAGTTTTAGAAGTAAAAGTATCAACAAAGGGGAGGAGTTAGGATTGAGCCATGGTGGTTAAATGGTAGGGCGAGTTTGGGGGTTCAATTCCCTGCCCTGCTGGTCTATATGTGTCCTTGAGCAGGACACTAGTTGAACTGTAGTATAAGGCAGTTCATCAAGACGAGAAAAGCTTTATATAAACACAGACCATTACCAACTCTTCTTCTTCTGATTTTATTTGGTAGTAATGAGTGACAAAGATAGTTAGAGGAAATGTAATGGAGTAAAAGTAAAAGTTGCTCGAAAATATAAATAACAAAGTAAAGTACAGATATGTGAATTTTGTACAGCTGGGATTGGCTGCAGCTCCGTCCATGACCCACACTGGAGAGGTTTGATTCGCTGATCGATTAGCCCACACGTCTCTCTCTATAGAGGGCAGCAGATAACCCCATGACCCCATATACTGACAGTACAGATATATGAAAGTTTAATATTGCAGTCGTTCGAGCTGCTTTGGTGAAGACGCGAAAAAAAAACGACGAGGAGGCCAGAAGCCAGACGTGAAAATCCAACTTCCATTTACCGTCAGATTGTATCTGCGTCTCCGCGTGTCTCGGCCGACCTTGACAAATACTTTCTCTGGTTTCTTATTAGGAGTAGCAGACGTGCCTCCTGGCACATACCACTTTGCATGGAAGCAGCGACTGCCAGCCCCAGACTGTTTTACTCAATGACATCACTGGGTTTGTGGTTTTAATGCAGAAGGAGTAGGAGCACAACTCTTTCTTTTTTTTTTTCTCCCTGCAAGATAAGTGGATTCTCTCCGGTGGGGCCCTGTTAACCTTGAAAATGTACCCATGCCAGAAAACCCAACAGCTGGACTTGAACTTCAGTTTATTCATGCAGCAGACCCTGTAGTGAGTGACTGGCCAGGCATTTTAATTGACATTGAAATCACCCCTCTGCTGTCTAACTGCTTTCGACATCATTAAAAACAATTGTGAAACTTTTGACAAACAAAAATCGAGCTAAATAAACAATCCCTAGCAGATATATGCGAACATATAAACTCTGCAGCTGGGAAATATTGTGTCTTGCAGCGTGTGACAGTGAATATGCTATTATTTGCTTCATCTTGTAGAAACATGGAGAAGAACGAGGCCGTCCAGTTAAGTGTCAAATTGCTTTCCGAGGGAGGATTCGAAGGAGGAATCATTTTACAAGTGCATGCAGCGGTGGCGGTGAAACTGATGGTGAGTTTTGAACTTGAGATGCATGTAATGTGGGTGAAAATTACATATAACTGCACAGAAATGGTCGGCGACACAGCATGTGTGACTCCTGCAAGATGTGGGGAAAGGAAGGAGCTCATGAAGACACTTAGGACAAACTAGGCCCAAGAGGACGTGACGGGTTAGGCTGGGTTTGGAAGTCCCGAAATTTGTGTCAGTAAGTTCAAATAGCATTTATTAACCCTTTAAAGCCTCAAAATGTCCATCTGGACTATTTTTTTGTTATTTTAACTATTAAAATGTCCTGTAACTAAGTGCTTATGCCTATTTTTCCAGAATAACTTTGAATATCTGGCAGTTATTTCAGAAAAAAAACACACAATTTTGTTTTTTACAAATCTCTCCTCTCTGGTGACAAATATGCTCGTTTGCCGACTTCCTGCGACGGCACGAGTGAAATTACCGGAATAACCACATGTTGACTTTGACGTGGGCTTCTGCGTCGTCTGCTCGGCGTTAAAGGGTAAAATTGTGTGTTGTATAACTCGTTAAAATGAGTCTCTAAAGTAACGCTAAACTTTATAAACAGAGGCACACATACGCAGTACACAGGTACGCTGGTTATTTGTAGCGCTGCTCTTTTTGTTTCATAAACAGACCGCTCCGGTTTGACTGGAGGCGCGCTAAAAGGAGCTAATGCAGCTAACGGAGCTAACTGGTAAACGGTGCCTGGAATCCTGTGTCGCGGCACGTAAACATCGTCACACTCGTCTTTTTCCGGTCAGTCATCATGGAAACGCATCATGCCCAGCACTAGTGTAGAAACTCATAAGTGGTTGACCTAGTCGGGTTTCACTTTTTTTCTGACGCCCGCTGAATGCAACACGGAGGCAATTGAAGCCGTCCATGGTGGACGCTTATTTTGTTCCCTCCGCAACAGCTGAAAATAATCAACAACGTTTGGATGACGTAAACAGTTTTGCGTAAGCAGTTACAGTTCAACAAGAGTTAATAAAGAAGCACTGATGAGTCTTAAATTTAATTGCACTCAGGGGGAATGACAGAATAATGCAGCTCTAGACACTCACTGATTCTCTTGCACATAACTATTGCACTTGATTTGAATGTACAGTCACAAACTGGCATTTAACCACCAGTGAAAGAGGGCACGGACAGCTCAGTTGTCACGTCCCTGTCCTTGTCTCTGCTTTTTAATCTTCCATGCCAACAAAAACAGCCTTCACTGTCCTCCGCATTAGAACTAAGACTAAACAGCGTTGCAGCTTCCTGATGGCAGAGGACCATCGTCTATTTTCAGGCACTTTTGTGGAGACAGTCGGTTTGCTGGGCGCTGTTTTATATTTACATCACGCTTAAAAAGGATAAACACACCATTCATTCAGGAGACTCTCAAAGAGATGTCCAATATTGAACATAAAATTAGATGTTACTTGGAGAGAGGAGGAAAAAAAAAGACCAAAAATAATACAGGAGAGCAGAAATGGTTGCTTCATTTATGCCCTAATTTTTTCCAGGATTTGTTTTCCCATGAATATTTTGGGCTGTATAATCAAAAAACAATGTGTTTTCCCTTTAATTAATGCTTGTGCACAGCTTCAGGCAATATCAAAGCCAAAATCACAGAACTGTCAGCGGTTCGAGCCACACCTTGGGTATCTTTCTCTATTTTTGACTTGGTGGTACAAGTGCATGGTTTCGCAATTGCACTGGTGCGTGACACATCTGACACACGTGGTCTCTTAACCCCTGTGCGAGGAGCCACAATTGCACCACAACTGTTAAAGAATTGGCTTTATTTTCAGCCCAAACGCTTTGATCGCGCCACAGAAAGTTAATTACTACCTCAGATCGATGGAGGGGGCATTCATTTCGTTCACTCAGCTTATCTTTCTCAGAACGTATGACTGCACCGTCCCTGGCTGACTTTTTCGGTCTGTGCCAGTTCCACGTATGAGGCCACAGGGCATCCACTGGCTCGTGGTGTGGTCTCAGGGTTTGTCATCAACTCAGCATTTAGTCTGAGACTAAAGAGCTTTAACAAGCACAGCAACGTAAGTGTCACCCCGGTGTCTGGCTGCAAAAGGGGGAAAGAGGTGAGACATGAATTAATTCACTGTTCACAGGCGGTCTTTCATCCATTGTCTCATACTGAGCTAAACTATAAAGACCCAAGCAGCAAATGACTGTAAATGCCTGAGGAATGTGCCGATGAAGATGTTTGCAATTTTCAAACCTGCGCATTTTTTTATTTAGCCCTGTAAATTTGCATTTGCCCTGATTACACCGGGGTTTTGGGGGCAGTCTTCCTTGAAAATTGCACATAATGAGCCCTTCTCTCAGCCTCTTCATTTGAATGTCATCATTAGGCAGCCATGTTGAAACCACAAGGCTCCAAAAACAAACCAGAGTGAGTTATGGTGAGGAGAAGAAGAAGAGGAGATCCTGTTCTTCTAGTGCCAGTTAGTTGCTTTAAACATGTTATATAGTCACAATTTGATTTGATAAAAGTCTGAATTTTCATTCAGTCTCTAAGTGCCAAGTAGAACCATGTAAGGTTCTTCGGCTTGTCGGTTCGGAGAACCCTTTTTGGCTCCAGGTGGAACCTTTAGGGCTCCACCAAGAACCCTTTTAAATCCCTTTATTAAGGAAAGGGGGTTTTAAAGGGTTCTCTGGATCAAAATGGTTCTTACTGGAACCATTAGTGTTACCAAGAACCCTTGAAAAACCCTTTCTTTGGGAAAACAAAGTAGAACCTCAGCCCTTGTAGAAGGAACCCTTATTTCTAAGAGTGTAGAGAGATTTTACTGATAATGAAAAGTGGTAAAGCAGCAGACTTTGACACGGCTGACCGACTGGGATTGATTCCTACATTGGAAACAAATCAAATCCTTTGTTGCTCTTTGATTTCTTGTTAGGGAAAACAGTGTTGAAGCAAATAACCAAGCACCTTTTTTTTGTGTATCTGTTGTGTGTCAACCCCAGTTGTGATGTTGTCTTTGGCTGTGTTTGCACAGATGTTGCTTCTGCCATTTTTGTTTCTCACAAACACAGACACCAGAGAGAGATTCTAGTGACTAGGGAATCAGGAAGAAAGCTTTACAATATTTTTCCTGCTAAAAAAAACACTCTCTTATCAAGGCTGTAATTTCACTGATTTGTTATAATCGTCCTATCGGGTAACAGAAAACAATCCCACACACACATGCACACACACACTAACACACACACACACACACACACACACACGCACACACACACATCTGTGGAGTTGACAGTGTGTATATATACACTCTGTGGGAGTGAAAGAGTGCATACCCTGGGACTGGGGTGTAATGTAAACACAGTGCAACACATGGCTGCCTAGTTAACCCCTAACTAGTATGTGCTCTACATATTTATTAAAGGTGTTTGCATCTCGTGACTCCTACGCACACTTCAAAGTTACACGTGTAATAAATTGTCAAACGTAACACAGAAATCATCACCGAGTTTTCAAAGCTGCACGACCTTTATATAATTCTAATTACAAGACGGAGTGTATGAAATTTGGGTGTCGCAAAAAACCCCAATCCCACAGAAAACATCTGTGTTTTTCCCACTCTGGGAAATAGCAAATCATTGATGCAATGACAGTAGTAACATCACTTATGTGCGTGTGTGTGTGTGTGTGTGTGTGTGTGTGTGTGTGTGTGTGTGTGTGTGTGTGTGTGTGTGTGTGTGTGTGTGTTAGTGTGTGTGTGTGTGTGTGTGTGTGTGTGTTAGTGTGTGTGTGTGTGTGTGTGTGTGTGTGGCCTGGATGTTTAGTTGGTTCCAAACAAAGTGTGTTGCTCTGTAATAAACAAATACGGAAATTTATAGCCTCCACAGGCGACGTCTACAGCGAGTCCCAGCGGCCCATTTTTCAGCTAATTTGTAGCAAATGCTGAGGAGTTTGTCAAACTGAGTCAGTTCTTGTGCAAACTTTTTAGTCGGAGAGAATTAGCGTAAAAGTGGGTAATTTATAAGGAGAAATAATAATGACAGCAGCTAATATTGGTACTAGTTTACTGCAACCATAACTGTCCATGCATTTAGTTTTTTATTTATGTCTTCATAAATGTTTTCTTGATCCTGTGCAGTGTTTAAGATTGAGTGAGTTAAGTATTGTTCTTAATTATCCCAGAAAAGCCTTTTTTGTGTCTGCCATTTTGGACCGCCATGTTTTTAAGGACAAACAAACAAACCATCTTTTGAGTTCTGATGTTACCTGAAGGTTCTCCAAAGCAGGGGAGGGGGTTATACACCTGCGACATGCAACTTCACCTGTAAAAATACATTTTATTGAAATTCGGTCAAGTGTAGGTCAAGCTCTCGGATCATTCTAAGAGTTTTGCTAGTGGAAAAGTCATGAGATCTGACATTACTGCGCGTTATTCATATTTTTCTGTCCATAAACATCTTTTAATTAACCTACACTCTCACCACTTTAAAATAATAATAACAATTAGACCTTAATACAGTGCAATTCTTCAATTCTATCATTGATCTACAGTAAAAAAAAAAAAAAAAGGGACTTCGCCCCCTCCCCCTCTGTCTAACTGACAGATTTAGGGCCTAATCATAGTTTCCAAAAGCAATAAATGATAAAATATATTTGGAAATAGAATACGGTGTAATCTTTGCATGGAAAAACTGTGCACGACTCGATGCAGAGCCTCATTTTCAGTGTGATTGGAATCACAGACTGTGGTGAACGCGCGACAGGAACATGTTCACAGCACCGTGCATGGACGGAAAGTGTGAATCTACGCCCTTTATATCTGTTCTTCCAGAGCCTCATAACAAAACGTCATATCAGGAAAAAATACTATATACAGTGGAGGCGTATATATATATATACGCCTCCACTGTTTATATTGTTTTCCAACCACAGACGTCTGCTCCATATAGAAAAACATGCCATTCAATGCATAATACTGACCACAAAACCACAAAAAAAAAACACCAAATGTATGTAGTACTACTGGCTCATGAGAAGTCTGAGATTACACAAGAGAAAGATTTATTACCAAAATAAAGGTTTCGTTATTACAAGAGTGCAAGAACGACCTCGACACACTTCAACAAAATGTCGATGAATGAAAAGACTTTGCCTGAAACATAGTGAATTGAGCTCGACCTTCTGTTCCGGCCTCTTTATTCAGCATCGCAGCAGCTGTTTGCATTGTTGTAGTTATCAAGTTGACGCACAAGGTTAACAGCTTTCATTTTCGTGTTATCGTTTAAGTAGATCTACGTTTCTACAGTCAATTATTGAGTCAGGGAGATTAGGAAGAACTTGGGAAGTTTCATATAAGACATGCTCAGAAAGATGAAGTGGTCGTTTCAGGCGCTCGTGAACTCGGCTAATGAACAAGCAAGCCTCAGTGGTTTTACATGACCATTAACAAGGTCTGACCATTGTAGCTCTGATCGTTACAACCTGTGTGGACACAGAGTTTTAAAAGAGACAAATTGGTTGAGATTTTTTTTTTTTTTTTTTTTTAGAGCCAGCTGGATTTGGTGATTTGAGGAAAAGAAATACTCCACACATCATCACACACATCGTCGCGTTTTATTGAAGTCTTTTCGGCGGCTGCACAATTCAAGCGTCGCTTAACACAGAGTTTTGCATTCGTCCCGTCCCGTGACTAAGCGCTTTCACAAGTCAGTTCACAGTATCAGTGCAAAAGAAGTAGAAGAATAAGTATTTTTTTTAAACGGTTAAATACACGACAGACTATAGCTTCATTCCCTTTGAATCACATTCTGGCTCTGAATATTTGGCTTTTTAGACACAATCAAAAGAGCATTGGTGACTGGGATCATTCTAATGTCAAGAATGTATTGGAAAAGTTACATAAACACTTTATTTTCTTATCAACTTAAGCCATAATAACAGAATAAACATCTTTAAATACTCATAGTCACATTGTTTTAGTCTTAAAATCAAGGTAAATGCTGCTCTAAAAGGTTAATTCACTTATGGTAACTGCAAAACACAGGTTTTGGGGAAAGGATAAAACAAATCTAAAGACTATACTTGGAACTTTAGCTCCCCCTGCTGGCAATTTAACGTCATAGAAAAATAAAATCCCTTACATGATATTATGCTTTAACAGCTTTCCATAGTCTTACATGGCAAAATAGGATGAGATAAGATAAACCCAATCATAAAATAAATGTAATAAGTGGAAATATTCAAAATTACAGGAAACATATGCACAATATGTCATATCACTATTTGATTTAACGTACAAAACATCCTCCAAAATATATTTATATTGATCGTACCGGGCCAGAGTAGTGTGCAGCCAGCAGTAGACTAACACTATTTTTTTTTTTTTTACAACAGCATGCGTTTCAACCTGAGTTTGTCCAAAAATATACACTAATATATTTGAATAAAAACCTGTGGCACGAGGAAGTATAGTGAGTGAGTTATTAATCTTACGTGAAATGCTAGCTCCCTCTTTTGGACAAGACTGGAACGGCACATCAAGTTAACAATGCATAATCATGATGGCGTCGGCAGAAATGTAGTCATTTTTTTAAATGTTTTAAGTTAGTAACACAAGTGCACTTGAAAGCACGCACGCACACACACACACACACACACACACACACTGCTCTACAATTTAAAAAATAAATAATTAATAAATAAATTAAATATGCATCACGTGAGACGTTTACGTCTCGTAATATAGCTACAAACGTAGTGTTCTCTAGGCTATAAATGAAATATCTATCTGTTAATCCGACCAAACCGCACAACGTCGACTCTCTGCATACAAACTATAACATTAATACCTCTTTTATATAAAGTGTCACGTCTTCTCTTTCGAATGTTTTCTTTCCCTTTTGTCAAAGTTTGTCTAAGAAAAGACTCTTTGCACTCACAGCCCGGCCTAACCTGAGCAGCTAAATACTTAAAAACAAACCTCCCCGTTTCAATGTTCATGCACAATTTATAACATTTACATACTTTTTGCCTCTCTACTGTTCGCCTCGTTTGAAGGTTGTTTTCCAAGCTGATCGTCGTGGCTTTGTGGCCCTTGGTCCTCCAGGAAATTATTGTTCGCTTTCCCACAAATCCTTGTTTTTGGCTCCTAGTTAGAAGACTCGAAGAACATGAAATCCTGTACAGAAGAAGAACAAGAGAAAAAAAGGACATTTAATTGCTCTTATTCCTTGTTTTAATAATGTTGAGAATTTATCACTTGTGAAGCACATGTGAAAGGTTAGCTCAGGTCGAGCTGTTTTGCATTATTGTGGAGATTACGGTGGTTTTTTCGCTATTGATCACGTTTCCCACAAAGGGTGCTAAGTGGTACATTAAGTACTGATGTAGAGGAATACAATCCCCATGACAGCCACAGTTAATTTGCTATGTGAGAGGGGAAAAAACACCCAGGCAACAATGTTTTTCTTCCTTTATTAAGATGTTAATGATGGACTTACGATGAGAAAACACGCGCCGATCATCACCGCCTTCATCCTCACGTCCAGATCCATGGGGAACTGGATGCCAAAGTTGTCCGTATCTGTGAACACCTCCCGCAGAAGTCCCGTCCACTGCTTGCTGATTTTGCCGATCTTGCTGACTTCGTCCATGGTCAGAATCTGACGATAAGACAAACAGACATCGTGTGTCGGACTAAGACGGAGGTCCAAGCTGTAAAAATGATTTGGTTTTATTGGAAAGGGATCATAGTTTGGAGTCATAGTCCCATCCAACTGCCACAGTAACCACAGTAATGGCTTCAAAGAGGGCTAAATAATCAGGATGGTAATATCACGCTTCAGTTACCATTCCTCAGAGTCTGGTAAAAGGGTCTGTGTCACTGACCCAAATCCCTTTCACAGCTCAGTCCAATAAAAGCAGCCGGAGCATGGAACAATGGCCGCACTGTGCCACACAGGATCACGAGCATGCTTCACTCTTATTGGAAACATATTTCCTCCTCCAGAAATCGAGGATCATACCATGCGAGTGAGATTGCGACCGTGTCCGCGTTACGTTCTCACAAATTGAACGGCTTGCGTGTGATGAACCCACCTCAAAGTCAACATCGGGAAGGAAGCTCCATCCACAGAAGGGCCCGTGGATTTTCAGCACGGGCTCGCAGTTCTCGTTGGCGACGATGAATTTCGGGGAGAACGGGTGCCACTGTTGCATAACGTAGCCCACTGTGTTCCCGGGGGGAGACTGCACCTCCAGCTGAGCGAGGGGATCGTCGGAGAACAAAAATACATGAAGCTTAAACGACACAGTGAACCCGTAGACACAAATAGAGCATGTTTTTCTTTACAAAAAAAAAAAGGCTCGGTTCACCTCTTGCAAACAGCACGGGAAGCAGCAGGACATGCACTTGAGTGGTCTGGTGATGGTGATGATCTCCTGTCCAAAGTTGTCCAGGATGTGGATGGTGAAGGAGCGCACGGGGCCGCAGCACTGTCGACTCAGGCAGTCGTTCTCCTCCACGGCGTAGAACACGTTCTGACCCAAGGAGTTACGGACCTCGTACTTGTTGTTGCTCTCGAAACCGACGAGGGCTGCGCGAGGGGGGGAGGAAAATATGAGCACATATGAGCTATATAATATACAGCAGATATTATGTTATGTGCAGGTTGACGTCATTTACCTTCAACGAGCTCTACTTTCTGTTTGATGAGTAGCTGATCCACCTACGACACAACGTGACAACCACAGATACATGACTGTAAAACTGGTAAAAGACAGTTTCCTTGCTGTGTTAAAGGTGCATTATGTAATAAATTTAAAACAACTGGTCATAAAATCCTCCTAATATGTCACAGAGACTCAGGAATAATGTTCATATAACAAACTGAACTCACCAACAACAACAGTACAGCCAAAATATTTGCATTAAAAAAAATATTTTGCAGACTGCAAATCATGTTTATGTTTTGAAATCATGTTTTGGCATGTGGCGCCACCTACCGCCGTCTACCAATCATTGCAGTCAGTAGAGTCTCAGCTGCCGAGCAACCACTGGTTGCCAGTTACGTCAGACAACGAAACCTAAAAGACCTCGGTATTTTGAATTTGAGTGTAGTAACTGTTTTTGGCCACATTCTTACATATGGCTAACTATGCACTTTGTGGTGGGTCAAAATTTGGTGTCATATCGCCATCCTTTCTAAATTAGGGAAACTTGTGGTGGAAGTTATTTGGCCAAAGAAGAGGGAATTTACAGCCGTGAAAGCTACATTAAGAGAAGCTCCATCCATGTTCAATACATAGACTTTATGCACTTTGTTCTCTATGTTATAAACAAACACATTTGAAAACTGCGTAGATGTTTGAGATGACCTCATTTTTCAACTGAAATAAATTGTATTCTTGTCATTCCTATCATGAGAACTGTGCACTTAGTCAGGAAACAGGAAACTCATCTTCTCCAGTGTGCACATTGTCACGATCCTGAAACTAAAGCAGCTACATCTGGTTGTATCAATGTTGTTATTTAGGCGACACCTGTGCTTCCACTAAGGTGACACATCAAATATTCACATGGTGTAAAAGGATCGGCGGCCATGATAACACTCCTCGATCCTCCTCCTCATTCATGAAAAAAAAAAAAACACTAAACCTTTAACTCACAGTGACTCAGTGGATCAATGTGCTCTTTAAAGTCAAAATCAATGTTACCCACAAGCCACTGCTGCATTAATGAGTGATGGAGTGGGAAGGTGACATTTATTCATCGCTTCTGTCCTTTCACGACCAAAAAATAACAGATTATTTACTGAATGAGCAAAGGTCACCGGACGATGCAGCGCTTGTGTTAAATATCAGACAGTAATGTAAATAAGAGGTTTTTTCTCCTCAGCGGTTGGCCAGCTACAAGATGTTTTTCTATTTTATATTTTGGATTTGAAAGATTATAACATTTAAATGTGTTGTGCTCTACACAGCAATTTGTACTCATCTGATCATTTTATTAGATTAACCTGGAAACCTTTCACAGATCACATTTTATTGTATGTACTTTAGTGCTTAACAAATGTATTTAAATGACAAAACATCAGTGTTTTAGAAATGTTATTTATTTGACTGAATTGGCCCTTCTATGTCCAAATTTGAGCCGGCTCACTGGGCTTCTTCTCTGAGTCAGAAATGAATCAATTCAATGAATAAAACAAATTTTCTGTTTAAGAATGCAAGAATTCTAATCATCCACAAATCTGAATCAATTCATAAACTTAAAAAAATCGATTTTTATATAAAAAAAAAAGATTATTATTTTTTTAAGTTAAGTTTCTATTTTGAAAAACCACACAAAACACCAGTTTGTGTTATTTGTGTACAGTTTATTTTTGTAACTTCTGGGAGAAAAAGGCAGCTGGCCTAAGCTTTTATTTATGCAAGTTATTTTTTTGTACAGTAAGTAAGTTTGTGTGTGTTTTGAATGAATAAATGTTAACTTTTGTCTTAAGTTGGCCTTTGTGTGATCACATTATCACATTATCTTAAACAAACTGAGTTTGAGTTTATTTAAAGCAGTGACAATACATATTAATGAACATATACATAGCCAAACGGCTAATTTCCAAACTGCATTGTTTTGATGCCATAATTTGCCTTAACACACTATGCATTGTATACATTTTTGAATCGAGAATCGTATGAATCGAGAATCGATTTTGAATCGAATCGTGACCCTAAGAATGGGAATCGAATCGAATCATGAGCCACCCAAAGATTCACATCCCTAGCAAGTAACGAACAATAATATGACATCTTAATCTTAATTTCTTCAGGGTTTTTGGTTTGTTTTTTTCTTTCTTATTAAAAGCATTAAAAATATAATTTGGGTTAAAGAGCTTCGAGCATAAAGCAGCATAATTACTTACTTGAGTCAGGTATTCTAGTCCTGGTGGACAGCCTGGAATCCCTTCACTGGACGCAGCATACATGTTCATTTTATCACACTGGAGTCACACAAAAACGGGGAAATGGCGCCACCCTGTGTTCATCAAGGAGACAGTCATAAACAAATTAACAGATGGACATATTGTGTTTTTTTCGTCTGTGTATCTACCTCGCTCTCTCTCATTGAGTGTAGTGTTTAAATGCACATTGGCGCCTTATTTACTACTCCATGTTTTTTCCGCTTTATTGTTAGGAATAATTATGGGCTGTTTGTTTTAGAGTGGAGGCAGGAGGAGGAGGGGCTGCTGCGGACCAACATGGTGGGCGACACAGATATTTTTGTCTCTGTCTGGATTGAATGTGTTTGTGACGAGAGGATAAAGAGGAAATCCTCTGTGCGTGTGCGTCAATAACAAGGAGCGCACACGCGCGTCTCCACAGTTATGTAGGTCACCTCACTCACTGCAGATCATTCCATATGTCAAACGGGAACCCGCTTTTTTTTTTTTAAAGTGTTATTATTTTTTTTAAAAACTCGCGCGAGCTGCCCACGTCCCACCTTCCAAACTGCGACTTATTAATAAACCCGCAAACGCTCCCACGCTTTAATATGAGCGCTAACAATAACACCGTTTCGAGCAATACTCACCGATATTTTCACCTGCTACTCCAAAATAATAACAGGCCACTCCGAGGTTCTCCGAGCCTGTGGAATGAAGCTGCGCTCTGATTGGCTGACGTCGACGCACGTGTCATCTTCCTGCGCCAATGATGGACACGAGTGAAGAAGCAAAAATGTATCTCAGAACAGGCCACACTAGAGACTGTGATATCTTTATACACAGCGGAATATATATATGTGTGTTTGTATATGTATATATATATATGTATATGTATGTATATATGTATATACATACATATATATAATTAAAATAATTAGCAATAATTAATCTGTTTGAGTTTGAATTTGAAGAATGTATTCCCAGCATTTATATGTATATGTATATGTATATGTATATGTATATGTATATGTATATGTATATATGTGTATATATATACATATATATGTATATATATACATATATATGTATATATATATACATACATATACATATATGTGTGTGTGTGTGTATATATATATATATATATTAAATATATAGCAATAATTGAATCTGTTTGAGTTTGAATTTTAAGAATTTACTTCCAGGTTGAGCAGATATTCTTTTCCTTTTCTCTTCCTTTTTTTTAACCCATTGAAGAATTCTATAACCCTTTAACACCTCATCCTCAAAATGTCCACTTTTTTTTTGCTTATTTTAACCATAAAAGGGCCAGAAAATACCCTGTGAGTAAGAACTTTTGCCCTTTTTTACAGAATAACTTTCAATATCTGGTGGTAATTTACAATTTACTGCATTTTAAAATAGTGTATTAACAATTTAAAATAAAGGGAAAAAAAACAAAACAACACTGTAGTTGTACCCAAACACCAGATTTTGCATGTTAAGTTAGAGAATTTGAACAGTATACTCACATTTAAAATAACATTCGGAGGCCCTTTTTTCCTCCTTTGGCTTTAACTTTCTCACAAGAAGACATAAAGTACAGAAAATAAGTAATTGTGTGTTTTTAGGAATAATTATCATCAACGTAGTGTTTCACGTCTTTTATGTTTCATCCTCTAGATGTCACCGTGGTTACAGATAAACATGTGAAAAGGTGCTATATACTGTATATACTTCTTCTTCTGGACATTCTCTATCATTTACTTTATTATCACTTTAACAGCACTGATCATATGTTAGCCTCCTTTTGAGGCTACTTAGGATTAAGTCAGATTCTATGATTAAATTGATTCACTTGTTTGGTCATTTTGTTTCTCAAACATCATGGTTTTAGAGTTTGCACATGTGTCATGTGTCAGACTGTGGACATGTGGTTTTTTAAAGCCTCGAATCATGTAAGGAGATAAAAAAATATATGACTTTGCCCCGAAACCAGGTGTTTACCTCACGGCTGTATATGAAACTGTCACGGCTGCAGTGTAATTAGCAAGTATACGGCGGATGTGTTTACACACCCCGTCTTCAATGTAGGTCATATGCTGCTTCACAGTTCCATAGTTATATACTGTTGTCGTGTTTCCTCAAATGTATTAATAAAGTAAATAAAGAGTAAAAATCAATATATCTGTCATGGTACGAATACAAAAAAAGAAAGAAAGTAGTGTATACAAAGTTTAAAGACAGTAAAAAGAGGCATTGTTCCTATGACTAGAGTCGTATTTATACGATCACATATCGAGTAGTGTTTGTGTTCCATCTAACGTTTTCTAGCAAATTGCATGTTATGGAGATTATGGCGTAGTTTTGTTGTCCTAACAATGCAGCGGTGGAGTAATCGTTCACAGCTGTGGCCACAGAGATTCTACTCCACATCACTCGATCCATGATTTGACCGCCGGCACTCTTCATCCTGTTAGTCAGCAAAACACAAACAATGACAAAATGTGTAAGAGAAAGGAAAAAAAAACGCCACCACAGCGAACAACTCCAGGCTCAGAGTCTCGTGGAGCTAAGTTTTGAACCCGAGAATGAAAGTGATGCTGCAGGAGTCAAAATCTTTACACTCAGCTGATGATGTGCACTTGAACTTTATGGGCAGGTTATTATGCTTTATATCCACTGGAGAGCAGTGTTGAGCTAATGATGCTCGGGCCTCCTCGTGGCCATTATGAAGACTAATGGAGAATTTGCCTTTTCATTGTAAAGCACAATAGTCACAGGTAGACTCACAACCATGTACACACACACAGTACACACTTTCCACTCTGTTACAAATGATGTGACGTTGTCGAGGCCGAGTCTCCTTATTTGCGAATACAAATTACCTGATTTCCTCAAGCGCTACTGATTTCTCTCCCACGCAAAAACGCTAATGAGAACAAACGATGACTCGCGCGCAGATTTGCTGACACGTCAGGCACGGAGAGACGACTAAAACGCGCTTTTAATTGATTCATGTTACAGCCATTTCTTACTGCGACCTGGAATAGCAAGAGAGAGAGAGAGAGGGAACCCACAGTTGTTGTCTCCTTTAAAAGAAATCAGGATTATATGCATCTATGTTGACACACTGTTGGTAGCATCATCAAGGGCCTGTTTAGTTTTATTATGTTGAGTGGCCAACAAAAGCGGCCAAACTTATGTTCTTCATCAGCGAGATCAAAACCAGGCTAATGAAATTACTTTGAAATGGTGGCGAATCTCAGCTCCCATCTGAATAAACAGTGCAGACAGTGAGGGGGTCTTTGAAAGTCAGATTGTCTTCCTGACTCCAAGAGCCCAGTTACTCCCACCAGGGGTTTTCAGTGTGTGTGTGTGTGTCTGCTCTCTACATTCCTACCTGTTTTTTTTTTGTTTTTTTTCAACAATTTCTCTGTGTTTTTGTGTCTTATTTATTTCTTATTTTTGTTCGCGCGAAGGTGGTGCTCTTCACCCGCACCCGGGTAATCTTTCGTGCACTCCTAACGAGGTTGTCATATCCGCCCCGCGTAATGAGGAGCCTAAAGATGAATGTAAAAACGCCTCCATTACACCGCTTTCATCCTCTTGTTCATTAGGTTAGCATAAGGTTACAATACATTACTCCGGTCCCTGGCGTTTCCACGCACGGACGCAGGCGCATGTCTCACTGATGGCCTCTCTGTGTGTGTGTGTGTGTGTGTGTTAGTTTGCCATGATAATTGTCATTCACAAACACACACACACACACGTGCACTTAATATCACCTGCCTGAACTTAACCCTTAACTGAACCTCGATGCTAACATTTATTTGGACTTTTTTCCCTTTTAATGGTTGAAGAAAGAGTTTTTTGTGTGTACTTTGCACCCACACGTACAAAAAAAAGACACATTTATTGTGTGTGTTTATGATCTGTGGATGTCCAAATTTGCCACATTCGCCTGCTTTTTGTTATTCCGTCCCTGTCTCTTCACCTCTGCCCGTCCCTCCCGTCCCTCCCCTTTATTTCTCCCATTTCTGCACCCCTGTCAAGTGCTTTGTTTGCTGTGACTTTCCATGTGGTTATCTGAGCGGAGACAGTATGCCTCACCCTGGCACAGGACCTCAGTTTCCACGGCAACTTTATAATTGTTTTGGATGCGTTCCAAACGCCACTGGATACCGAGGCATTATTGATGTCAAAAGAAACATGTATGAAATGAGGAGATGTGGAGGCGTCCATATGGTTCCATACACAGCCTCATGCGAAGCCATTTAAGCGCTTTTCAATGGGAGTTTTGTGATACCGCTGAATGGATCCCACATGGGTCACATGATATTTCATAATTTTGATCTTTCTGCGTTACAAAGGCGTAATACGAGCCACTGAACTGTGCAATATTCCGCTTTATTAGCGCCATTAAGCCATTGTCACAGTGTGCACTGATGGGTTGAGTATGGTGACCTTCCTGAATGCAGTATGTCCATCATAACGCTTACAAAAAAAAAAAATCTGAATAGCTTTAAATGACAAATTAAAGTTACCCGCACCAAATAAAGCTTCTCCAGTCACCGTAAACGCTCTTCACTGCCAGTCTCTCTCACTTCAAGTAGTCTTTGTTTTGACAGGAGAGGCAGCGTGAGTTATCTCGGTGCTTGTCACCATAACCATATTGTGATCACCCCCCTCTTCCCATAGCCCCACCTCGCCTCACTCCCCACCAACACACACATGCGCAGCCATGCAGCACCTCTGCACCACGAGCTGTGGCCACATTAACCGACGGCGCTGCAACGCTCATTAAAATAACATACAGTGTCAACAGCAGCGCGGCTCCCGAGTGGATAAAACCCAAACTGACGAGTCGCAGAGACTCTGAAAAATCCCCTCTGAGCAGCGCCGTCGCTATTGTTACTTATTAAACTTATTTAACTCTTTCTGCGCCCGCGATATCATCGAGCGTACGTGATGCAAACAAACTGAAATAAGGCCCTGACTGATCTTTTTCCTCTGATCTCGAGAATCTCCCCCCCCTCCCTCTGCTTAATTTATGACCTGTGAGGAGGAACCCAGGGAGTGAGAAGTGAGTGAGACTGGTGTGAAAGCCCTGAATAGAGCAGGGGGCAACAGGCCCTCCAAAATAACACAAAAGAGGCACCACAGCTGTTTAGAGGCAAAACAAGCCTTCAGGAGAGCCACTGTCTCCTGAGCTGGAGCTCCAAGACTGGCACCCACGCTGACTCTGTGAGTTGTTGTGAGAGTGAAACACTGAAACACAATCGTCACTTTGAGTTTGTGCGGAGAAAAACCCTCCACAGATGAAGTCCATGTGCATTTTTCAAGTTAAAAAAAAAATGCATTTGAATGACATCCATCTTCTACCCCCCCCCCCCCCCTCCTTCCACCCCCCAAAAATTATATTTATCGTGTGCCCTTGAGCGATCACTGAGAACAGGATGTTTCGTACTGTGACATTTGTCTTTCAAATGTATGATCTTCATCGACCAAACTAGAGAGGAGGAGGAAAATAGGGATGGATGTAAATGAGGTGGAGAAAAAAAAAAAAAGAAGCCTGTATTGTTATTATTCTACGGTGAGAGCCAAGTAGGAAAGGAAAAGGGGGGGAAAAAAAACAGCCGATCACCTTTCCAGAGAGGCTGGATGGTAGGAAGGCCCTGCTGAGCCTGAGCAGGAAAGTGTCACCAGGCTCCATGAGCTCGCTGTCAAGTGCCCCGGTTTACCCACTGTCAGCTGGAGCTCGGAATGGTTTCAGAATGCAGGGTTAGAAGTTCAGCGTACACTGTTTTCTTCTCCCAGACGAGAGGAGAGAAAAAAACCGCTGTCACCATTGCTTGGACCCGTAATAATTTATATACCCCACCACCACCACCACCACCCCCATTCTCCCATACAAAACTCTGTTGGCTCCCCGTTCCTAGTATGTCTGCTTCTTGGTTTTCCACTCACGGCCGTTAGCTGTAGCCACATGCAGGACACGTGTGAACTCGCACAATGGTGGCGAGTTTTTGGCATCATCATCATCATCTTCATGACGGTCTTTACGTGCATTTTCCTGACTAAGTTCTTCCACAATCTCTTATTATCTTTACTGACAATATCATAATCTGACGCTTTTTGTCTTTCTCCCTCTCTCTTGTCTTTTCCGTCCAATCCACACTGAGAGAGAATCCTGAGCCATCTGCAGACCACGATCCATCCCCAAACACTGGGGATCACAAAGGTGTTATTTTTCAAAGCTGCCCCTGTCCACCTCCTGCCGAGTATGCCCGGCTGCGGTTCAAGGGAAGGTGGGAAACTTCTGAGGCCCTGTTCCACTTGTACCCCCACCTCCCTCTCCCTCCACTCCCCTCCCTGTCGCCTGCCTCCTCAGGGGCAGCCCTTTGAGGGTGTCATAACTGCAGCCTGTATAACATGGGTTACTGCTGATTGTGGTCGGTCACAGTTGATGAAGCCTTTAAAGAAGCCTCCCCTCTCATGGTTCCTGTTAAGATTGTGACAAGCAGGAGCGAAGGCCTGGCAACCAGACTGTTACACTGGGGCCTGCATTTTGACCTGCGATGGGTAGAGGGTGCTCCAGGTCCATGTTTGAGCAGAATGTTGTTCAGTGCATTGCAATGTTGCTGCTTTTCTTTACCCCCCCCCCCCCCACCCTCTCCAAAAAGTAAAATGACCCTCTCCATTTTAGTTTGGTGCTTCTGTGCTTTTGCAAGATGCCTACACAAAATGAGTTCTCCACGTTTTCTCGCGGTCTCCGTTTCACAAAACTATGAAGACTGGTGACGTGCGATAAATGGACAAAGCTGCAGAACATGCAGCTGTTGTGGTGCCATCCTGTTGTCTCGGGGGGCTGGGGAGGGGTGGAGGAGGAGGTATGCAAGGTAAAAAAAAAAAGTGGACAAAAAAGCCATGGTGGTGCAGCAGCGGCAGTGGTGGTAATGTTGTGGTTTTCGCAGCAGCACCTGGTATTCACCTCTTTTCTCTAGTTAGTCCCCGTGGACGCGGTGCACTGCCGGCACACCGTAAAAAACTTGATTGTGGAAAAACACCGTCACGCTGAGACTGATAAAAGCAGGAAAAGAGATGTTTTTATTTTCATTTTTTTTATTTCAACAGCGGAGCATAAAAGGAACTGCTGTAGAATAATTTTTTTTATGTTCCAAACACTCACACATTTAGGAATTTGTCTTTGTTTTAGTTTCTGTTGTGGCACGTTACAGTGTGTATAAATAGTATTATTATTACTATTATTTGTTTCTTGAATTGTCTAAATTATCATTTTTGAAGATTGTAATTTGTTACGTGCCATATTCCACTAAAATAATTTAGAAGGATTAACAATGAAACTGCAGTTTAACAGAGTCGTTTAAAATCTATTTCTTTAACAGGGAAAAAGTCACTTCTTTTACCTGGTAGTATTTTTATTCTCTGATTTGCGCTATTCCTTTTCGAGATACTTTTATTTTTCCTCCTCTTGTGCTGAAGAATATGCATATGGAGAGTGTGCCGGTGCTGAATATTAAATGAGAAACAACCGTGTGTGTTGTCTCTCCCTCGGTCCGCGGGGGTGTGTGTTGTTGTGTGTTGTTGTGTGCCCTATTCTCGGGCCAGACACAGATACAGCGCAGCGGCCTCCGTTGCCCCCGCGTGAGTCGGTGTCAGTGCAGAGTGCAAAGTCCAGTGTGGTTCAGGACTTCTCTTCAGGCTGTGCTACGTGAGCTGCACCATGTGGACGACATGATCAGACATGAGGGCCGGAGGAGGCTCAGCACTCGCACAATGCTCCAGTGTTCTTTGTGTTGCACTGTGTCTATCTCCCCTCTCTCTCTCTCGGTCTCTTTCTTTCTTTCTTTCTGTCCTGCAAACACACACACACACACTCTAACGCACATGCACACACTGAAGAGCTCTCTCCACACAGTTGGAAAGACAGGGGTCACTGACTGGATGCTCCCAGCTGAGTGCAGTGCAGCCCTTCTCTGAAGTACACACACACACACACACACACACACACACACACACACACACACACACACACACACACACACACACACACACACACACACACGTGCACTGTGCTAATGTCTTTTTCCATGCTGGCACAAAGCTCTGGCTGTTGTATCGTCTGCATTTCTCTCTGAAAATCTAGAAGCAGTGTTTTTCCTCGTTCATTATATCATCAGCAAAAACCTGTTTCGCATATTTTTTCACAACCTTGATTGCAAAATATGAATTATAAAAGATTATCGTTGCATTAATTAATATCCCTTTTTTTGAAATTTGAAATTTGACCCTCAATTACTCCAAAAGTGTACATTATAGTACTTCATGTTTGGAGTTTGAGGTACAAGAGGTACGGAATCCAATGGAAGTCAAATGATAAATTACTAATATAAAAATGTTAATACTAATATAAAAGGATTTTATACTTCATCAAAAATGGATGATTACCCCCTAATTTGACCAGGACTACTCCAAAAGTATGGCGTAAAAGTACTTCATACTGCTAGTATATGAAGTACAATAGGTACTGAGATGAATGAAAGTGAAATCTTATACTACTAATAAAAAAATAAGGATTTTATACTTCATCAAAAATTTCCTCAATTTTTGTTGCAAAAGTGAAATTTGACCGCTTTATTATGCCAAAAGTATTAAGTAAAAGTATTTCATAGTACTACAAAAAGTACTGAGTCCAATGAAAGGGAAATCATAAACTACTAATAAAAAATATGGATTTTATACTTCATCAAAAATGGATGATTTCCTGAATTTTTGTTGCAAAAAGTGAAATTTGACCCTGGATTACTCCAGAAGCATACAGTAAAAGTACTTCATACTACTAGTATATGAAGTACAAGAGGTACTGAGTCGAATGAAATTTGTTTTTTTGCATTCAAACCTTTTGTGTTTTTCTAAAAGCATGTTCACATTAAATGTCCACAATAAACATTTTTTGGTTCCTGGAGGGGAAAAGAAATATGTTCTTGATTTGAATAACATAAAAATATCTTATGATCAGGTGCTTCAGGATGTTCTGTGTCTAAACATCACAACCCTGACTCTCTGCTTTCAAGCCTGGAGCAAAGCAGTCGTCAAGCCTGGAATCTTACTCTGGGATCCCCATAAAGTGGGTAATTTGTCCATGAGATGCCTCCTTTTATTTATTTAGCAATAATACTATTAGTAATGGTTCAGGAAAATTGAAACCATGCAAGATATTTGAAAACAAGATTTGCGTAGTGGATGGGTATTTCATTAGTCCAATAAGGGATGTCCTGCAGTGATAAGCTGGAAAGCCCATAAAGATACTGAGTTCCACTTTATTAGGAGGCGAGTTTTTCACATTATAGTAATTCGTAATAAAAATAAAAGCCATGTGAAAAAGTGTGGAGGGGTGATTAAATTATACATGGGCAATAGACTTTACTTTAGCACAAGTTTTACTTTTTGCAAACTGCTGAACTCTCTCTCTGCTTGGCGGTTGATCCGATCGACAACCTCTCAATGCTCCGCTGAATTAATGGCCGTCATAATGCTGCAGTATCGATTCGAAAACACAAGTAATCCCGCAGCTGTTAATCATTCGTGTCAAAATCGGAGAAACATAACCCAGCCAGGCAGCGCGGAGGGGAGGGGAGGGGGTAGAGGAAGTGGAATGCACGAGGAACAGTGAGGTTGATCCCTCTGCCGCTTTGACGTCAGACCATCCATCTACTGGTGTTATTCCTTAATCTGATTCACTTGGCTGCTCAGCAGACCAGTGTTGCCTGTTGGAGAGGTTTCATGTGTGTGATGGATGCTATTGTCAGAAATGCCAAGGTCAATATGCGACGCAGCAGCGAAAAAAGAGGAGGACTTTCTTATTCAAAAGTGCTTCCCATGTATCATCATCGCTGCAATCTGACCTTGCTTCCCTCTGTAATAACATTCAGAGGGAGGACAACTGCTGGGTGAATGCTCATGGGCTGGCGGCTGATCTTTAAAACGGGTCACGGCGCTGCAGAGAAGAGGCCCGTGTCACTCATGGCAGTATGCAGGCGTATTACTTACAGTGAGTCTCTACTGTCTGCGGTGAACGCTGCGAACAATTACGTCTTGATTTCTGCATCCTGACGGAGGGGCCGCGGCGTGACTGCTGCACGCTTTTTCTGCTCCAGAGCAATTAGCTGATGTTCGAGGCGGCACATCATCAGATCATCACGCAAAAACAGATTTAGAGCGATGAAATGACAAACAATGGAGGAGAGTACAGAATAGATGAAGGAGTCAGTTGTAAGTTGTTAAAGTGGTATTTTTCTGTCACCATGTATGATGCAGATACTCTACTCCACTTAACTCCACTTAAAAATAGTCTACTGGGTATAATGATTTGTGTTTGAAGTGAAATTATAAGCATAAACAACACTTTTCTTTCTCCCTCACTGACATGATATTTGATGTTAATGGCCAAGTTAAGTCAAGATAATGAGGCTGCCTGAATTTATTTTGATTTTGTGGCTGTAGAATTGTCAAGAAAAAATGTTAAATGAAGTGAGTGCTTCTTCCTCTTTCTGCTCCGTTTTCCAAGATAACTTGGAATTACGGTACAGAGAAGCTGACAATCAATCTTGTCTGTGATTGGACGGTCATTCCACGGAAGTCCTGAGGGGCTACCGTAATGACAAGTATATGGGCGCATATCCATCCATCCATCCATCTTCTACCACTTTATCTTCCAAATGAGGGTTGTGCCAATCTCAGCTGTCATCGGGCGAATTGCCAGATTGCCAATCCATTGTTTTTGAATTTGTCTAGATATCACAAATAGTGATGGGCGCCTTAACGGTGTCAACGCTAACGCGTGGCGCGTTTCCATGACGACTGACCGGGAAAAGACGTGTGTAACGTTATCCTACAGCCTTAGACATAGAGAGGTCACTGACCCTTCTGTCGCCGACAGGATTTGGCCCACGCACTTCTTATTACTGTAACTCCTAGACCGTTTGTGATTAGTGCTGGGCACGTTAACGGCGCTACAAGGCGACTGACTGGAAAAAGACGCATTTGACGTCATGTTTACGTGACTCCCGATTGTTAAAATGAGTCTCTAAAGTAACGCAGGAGTCCAGGCACCTTTTAACAGTTTGCTCCGTTAGCTCCTTTAGCGCCGTTAGCGCGCCTACAGTCGAACTGGAGCGGTCTGTTTATTAAACAGAGCAACACTACAAATAAACAGCTTACCTGTGTACAGCGTATGTGTGCCTCTGTTTTTGAAGTTTAGCGTTACTTCAGAGACTCATTTAACAAGCGGGAGTCACGTGAACATGACGTCACACGCGTCTTTTTCCTGGAGATCAGATTTAACAACTTTAATTGGAGATATTCCTCCAACCCAACAGAACAAGTATATGCTGATTAAACGAGTAGAAAAACACAAAGAATGCACTCAAATGCCCCCTTGCGCCTTGAATACTCCCTCAATCAGGTCTGATAATGTCTAAATAATCTCACATAATTTCTCTTTATGACGACCAAACAGAGGCGGAATAACAACAAACAAAAAAGAAATAAAAGTCACGCGCCGTGCCTAAAACTTTCCCTCCCTCTCTTCCACCGATGAACGTGGTGAAGGTCAATCATACAAGAGAAATAAGCCAAACACATTTATGTCTGGAGGGGCACTCAAAGCTATTATAGCCATCACATTATAGTGTTCATTTTCACTTATTGCTCGGTTAGTAGCTTAATTACTGATGTAGTGTTAATGGGATTGTCTGATGAGGAGAAAAACATTACACGTCGAGTTATAACTCGGCGGTTATCGCCCGACAAGGTGGACATTGCATCATCCCCCACCCCTCTCCCCCCCCGTATGTGTTTGCCTGTGTGATATAAGGAGGCGGCTACCGACGCAAGCGGTGATCCCCACTGAGCCCTCATCCCCGACTGTCCACTGATTCACCGCTCCCACAGGGGAGACTGACCTCCTCAGCCACCTGGGGGACGACTCCCCTATGCACAATTAAATATGCTCACAGGAAGAAGCCGGAGTGGAGAAAATCATATCATTAAGACACTACGCCCGGCCCTGCTGCCTCCACTCTGTCCGGCTTCCTTTTCGTCTTCTAAGGCCAGAGATTAAGAAATACCCCAAGTCTTTGGAAAATTACTTCAATTAGCCATAATGTTAATCACTATTGCTCAGAACAAAAGTCAAGCTGAGAAATCCCTTGATGGAAATTGTTATAATTGCCCTAACAGTGGGGATGAATATTTCTCCCTGCTTAATTACATGTGACTTAATATTTAAATATACCATTTGTGGGTTTTAAAGTAACTTAATCACAGCCATTAATTTTAAATATCTAGCATTTGGAGTGGCGGGGGAGCAGACAAACACCTTTTACAGTGTGACTGGTTACATGTGGCAGGTAACGTTAGCAGAATGTCAGGTATGTATTATGCACAAGGTGCCGCTGACAGGGCCTGTGCGCCTCGACAAGAACAGGTAATTGTGCTTTCCCGGTTCAGTGGGTGGTCGGGGCGATCTGTTACACGAGCGCGCTGGAGTCTGACTCGTGGCTCTGACCCATCCATCGTAAACAATAGCACCTTTCAGACAAAACCGCAGCTGAATTTTTATCACGAGAGTAAAAAAAAAAAAAAAACAGAGACAGAGGTTGTGGAAATGTACCGTGCTGCATTACAACGCGGTATAATAATGTGCTTCTAAATTTGCGGGATAAATGTTTAGCCAGATCGCTTTATTTAGTTTACCGAGCAAAAATGGCTCAACATTTGCTGCTTCCGGTTACTTAAATTCAAAAATGAATGTTTATATTTGTCGCCCGAAAGATATTGTAATGAACCCCCTTTTAAGTGTAAGCACTGATTTGACTAAGTGGGATTATAATAATAATAATCAATAATGAAACTTTTTATAACTCGCAGCCCCTTGTTGGAGCCAGTGTGAGCAAAACAAAAATAATGTTTTTTTTGCAAAAAACGAGTGCGGCGCTGGTCATTAAAATGTCCATTCGCCTCCTCTCGTCTCTCTGTGGTCATTTAGGAACTCTGCATGTGCCGTGGCTTCTTCAGGATCAGGGGTGGCCGCCCTGGTGTCCTGGCCCGCAGCCAGCAGTGACTCTCCCAATCTGGCCACCTAAATCACGGCCTCATCTAATTGGCCAAGTCACCTGCTGTTCTCAGACCCCTGTTGCTGCGTGGCAAAGGCCTTCTGAGGAATCAGACAATGTTTGCAAACTATTAATGTTGTGTTTGGTCAGTGTTTGGAAATGCAGCCAACAGTCGGTAACAAACAGGTTACTCGGCCTAGAGGGAGAAAAAAAAGATCAGTAGAGCAGAATCCTGTTTTTATTTTTATTTTTTTCTCCCTTCCGTTCTGTGTTGTGAGTTTGGTGCGAGACTAAGTTTCCAGTTCAGTTTCAGAGCAATTACTGCAATGCACACAAATCAGCCCGACACTGGGATGCAGAAATTTCCACCACCACGCTGTCACTTATAGTGAGTTTGACAGTAAGCTAGAAATGCTGCGGGGCTAACAAACACTGTGTGGCGACACAAAAAAAAGAAGAAAAAAAAAAGAAGCACACACTTCAACAGACAACTGCGCGACACACAAGTTAAGTTAAGCAGGCCTCAGAGTCACGCAGTGTGAATGAAAAAGAGAGTGGGAGTGAGCGAGCAGCTGCAGGAGCCATGGGGTGGGTTGGGCCTTACGGCGAGCAGCAAGGGGCTTGGGGGAGGTTTTGTGGGGGGGGGTGGAGGAGGATGTGGAGGGCTGTGGGGAGACCCAGAGCCAGGGGCCGCCTGTTTAATTGGAGCTCATTTACACAGCAGTGGAGCAAGAGACACCTGAAGGGCCTTCCCTGCCTTATCAGCTAAATGGCTCCTGCTCCCCGTCCCTCCACAAATCACATTTTCCCTTCTTGTTTTTTCACTGTTTCTCTGTCTCAAAATACCAGTTCTTGCTTTAGATTTTCTGGCACTTTTTTTATCTAGTTTTGAGTCGGTGAAGCGTGTGATAAAAAAATAGTATTAAAAACACACTAGTTCTGAGAATAGCAACAGTTATTTGGTGAAGTTGCATGTTGCAGCTGAGTATCTCCCACCTCACGCTTCCCCTCTAAGCACGTATAGGAGAACATATACTTTTCTAGTTTACCATTAACACCGAGCGTTTTGAAGACGACGCGTTTGCGCGAGTGCACTCTGCATTACCGTAATTACCCGACAGACGGTTTCTGAAAGAGACGTTGCACGTCAAACCTAATGTGTGGTTATTACGGTCATTTCAGAGAGTTGGAAAAGCACCTTTCCATTTATTTGGCCTGTTTTTTTTGGACATTTAGACAAATTAGACTCAAATGAATGTTATTTTAAATATGTTTTATACTGTTCAAATGTCTAATTTAACATGCAAAATCTGGTGTTGTTATGTACAACTACAGTGTTTTTAACTATTTTAACATGTGGTAAATTGGAAATAATCACCAGATATTGAAAGTTATTCTGGAAAAATGGGAAAAATCACTTTCCAGAAGGACATTATTTTGGGGATTAGGGTTAAAGGGCTAAACATTACATTATAACACAAACAGACCCAATGCGTCCTATTGTGAAAGAAGGACGATGGCTAATTGGTGTGTGTGTGCAAATAAGATTCATTCTAAACTATTCACAGGTCACTGCCAAATGGAAATGGTGTCACCTAAATCTTACACCTATAGGACCTTTAAATGATCTGTACTGTTAATTTACTACCACGATGACGGTTGTGATACCAATACGGTAGAGGGATGGCGAGGTGGAGAACAGGATGGAGCTGTTGAGTATGATGAGGAGGAGGAGGAAGAGGAGGTGTGGAAGGAGGAGGTGTGCCGAAAGAAGGAGCAACTTACTGTAATCATAGTGATGTTCAATCAGACACCTGCTATTAAACTGATAAATACACTTTTCCCAGTGTGAGTCAGGATGCACTGAGTACCCCTAAGGCACTGTTCTGCTCTTTAACTACCGTCTCTGCCTCAACCTCACTCAACCACCGACTCGCCTCCCATTAACTCACATTTCACCCAGTCTCACAAGATGTCCCAAAAATCCCTTCCTTGTGTAGGGCACACTGCATGATGGACTAAATGGAGTCCACAATAGTGGGACTGAGAACAGATTTGGTGAGTGGTCTTTCTGGCTTTTGGGGAGTGAGCGAGTGGGGAGTTGGGGACAGTTTTAGTCCATTAGTAAGTACTATTTTGTTCTTTTTTCCCCTTTCGTGCTTACAGTAATAAGAAAAAATGGGAGCAGAGTGTATATGCGTGTGTGTTGTGGGGCAGGAGGGGTGCACAGACAAAGCTCCGTGCCTCCTTAATCTCTTGTCTTGCCTTTTCAGCTCCTGTCGGTCCCCACATGCTGGTGATGGGGCCAGGAGGAGGCCTCCTGTAGAGATTCTTACTCAGCACGTTGTCATGGCCGCCACCACACCTGATAAACATTAAGTACAGGCTGTGATACCTAAGTGTTATTATTGTTGTTTATTCATTTTATGTGCCCTTAGTGTTTTACAGTCTCCGCGGCTTGTCTGCAGCTGTCCTTCTGCGAGATAAGGAAGTGATATTGAGGTGGGGTTTGCATGTTTTTCAGGTTACTTTTCCTCGAAGGAGAAGAAAAGGAGGTGGAGAAAAGGGGTTTCTGTGGACCAGGATATAGATTTAAGTGGGCTCTGGGATTTAATTAGACAAGTTATCCAGATAACTTTGTGGTTCTGCTTCGTGAGTTCGGCCTCTGGACTCACAACACGACAACACTCGACTATTTTAGGGACTGTACAAAAAAAAACCACTTCCCTCAATAATTGTCAAAATAATACACCACACAGCTGGTAACAGTTGTTTGATTCATCATCAACTGCCAGGAAAAGTCACACAACACTGCTGCTTCATCCTTTTTACTGCTTATATTATATATTTTTTTTACATTATTCTCTATGCCAATATACAAAATACCTTCCAGGATCTTTGGGCCTTGCGGCTGTTATTGCACCCCCTATGTTGCTGCCTCCGGCAGGATCACAGTTCATGAGCATGTGTGCGTGTGTGTGTGTACAGCAGTCAATCTGATCAATAATAAGAGCCTCTAATTTTCATGTTTGGCAAAATAAAGTTAATTTAATTGTGTTTAAATCAATCTCTTTTATCAGCACACTGCAGCCTTGGATCAATATTATGACTCCGCTCTAAACAATGGACAAGAACAAATTTGTGGAAAACGGCGTGTGGTTAAAGGGCCAGATTCCCCCAATGTTGCCGAAAAGAAAACTTTCTTTGAAACATGAATATCCTGTGAGCGTTGTCCCCCCCGAAAAATATTTTTCCTTTAGGCTCCTTTGGAGCCTGAAAAGAAAACTCATAACTCTGCGGTCAAAGTTCAACATGATCCCCATATCTATCTATCTATCTATCTATCTATCTATCTATCTATCTATCTATCTATCTATCTATCTATCTATCTATCTATCTATCTATCTATCTATCTATCTATCTATCTATCTATCTATCTATCTATCTATCTATCTATCTATCTATCTATCTATCTATCTATCTATCCAGGCCATGCTGTATCACTGTATGAATGAACGACCTAAATTTGACCCAACCATGGGAGGAAAACACATGTTCTGCTGGTCTTGGCCGGCTGGCTACCTGCAGAGAGGGTTGGGAATTCCTCCAGCAGGAGGGGACGGGCTAAGATGGAGGGATGGAAGAGCGAGAGGAGAAGGAGGAAGAGAGTCGGTCTCTAACTTGAAAAGGATGTCGCTCTTTTTTTCCCCCCTCCTTTGTTTGAAAGTGTTGAAGAGAGAGAGAGACGGCGATGAAACGAGTGACCCCGGGATCTAAGTTTTGGTGATTATTAGTGTAACAGTAAGTTATGATCAGATCAGTGTGTGAGCTTTCACCTCTGCACATACTCTAGACTAATAGACGTTTAACATGGCGCTGTAAAGCAGCTTAGCGCTCTCAGACCTCGAACCCAGCGAGCTCCGTTGGCTACCTATTGTTTTTTTATTACGTGCAAAGCATTTTTCCACTTTCTAAATCTGCGGGGGGAACGTGAACTCTTTCTTTGTCCGCCATCGACTCGATTCACAATCGGGGCCCTAGACTTTGCTCCCATGAAACGCATGCAGCTCTGGATTTTATTACCCACAAGCTCATGTGTGTTTGTGTGTAGCCAGACACATGTGGGAGCTTTAATTTAACGTGAGGCAAGCGGTAAAATGCATTCCTGTAATTTGTTCTATGTGTGCACGTTCACATGTACGTGCACGTCCTGCTATGACGGGGACGCTACGTTCCCACTGAACGTACGCACGTGTTTTTATTTTGCGAGCGCTCTTGCACACGTGGCGAAGGCTCCATGTGCACCACCACCACCAGAGGCCGTGTACTGCAGCTACACCGGCTGTGCTTCGGTGTCACACTGTTGCAAAACTGTGGAGAAAAGGGCCCTGGGCCCTCGTGTCTGGACACAGTGGAGCTGCTCGAGAATGTTGTAAAGGCAGCATGTGGCAGTGGAGAGGTATGGACGCCTGCGCGGGGAGGGTGTGGTCACGGGATAAAGAGACCAATTCCTGTTACTGGGGCTGTGGGACGGAGGGTGGAAAAGGGGTTGGTAAGTTGCTTGCTGGAGGCGGTCCACATCGCCCCTTTATTTACTTTGACCCCAGGTCCACGGGAGGCCCAGGGAGGGCACATGCCAAACTCCCCAGGCGGGCAGAGCTGTCCTGCCCTCTCTCTCACCTCTCTGCCCACCCTCTCTGTCTCCAGTTAGATATATGTGTTTGGAGCCAGGGCTGCAGGAACTGCGATGATACTTTTCTTTTTCATACATATTCTGTTTGCTTTGGAAACTGAATCTTGAGAATGACATTTTACACGAGCGGCGTTATTCCAAAGTCATGTGACACTGCAGTTTATTAGTGTTCTTGTATTTGTATCTTCTAAGTGTAACTTTAGTGTCTTTTTCTTTTTTTCCATCATAACCAGTTCTTTAAAAATATGCTAATTTAAAGCTGCACACCTTCTTTTTTTTTTTTGGCTCTTTTTTTCCATTTCATCATAAACCAACCCCATGATTAATAATATTCCCGCGGAATAGCTCGAGGATATTCTTAGACAAATTAATTTCTCAGTCACAAGCAATAAGACGCATGAAAGTTTAATCTTAAATAAATGTGACACGTGTTATTTCGAGGGTTGCCATTTCATAAACGTGTAGAACTAATTGTTAAATTATGCGCAGGCCTCATCAATCCCTTCCTTAATAAACTTACAATTAGACGCAAGAAAATGGTGGATGATAGAGGGGAAAAAACGAGGTGGGGGGGGGGGGAGCAGCGGCTCTTAAGATGTTAATTATTCAAATGAGGCAAAGTGTACCTGTCTGATGTCAGTGTCATCACAGTAATAATTATTACCATGGTAATGCAATTGCAACACAGAATCAGACTGTGATTTATTTAGTTAAAGCAATTAGGTGTTGTGATTACGAGGATAAACAAAACTGCAAAGAAGACGAGCCAAATTGCCCATAAAACCAACTGCTTTTCCATTATTTCTTCATTTATTAGCAAATAGAAACTTTTCAAACTTGCGGAAAATGAACGAAACTTAAACCAACAATGTGTTGTCATCATCTCTATATATCTATTTTTTTTATGTGTGTGTGTGACAGCAGATTTTTAGCGTCGCGTTGATGTCATGCATGACTTTTCAGTGAGGTCTGAGGGAACGGTTAATTGATTGTCAAATCATGTCACAGTGTAGCGGGTAACTGGGATGACTCCGGGGCAAATATGTCCTCGTGAAACACGGTGCCCTCCTGCCCAGTGAGCTCAGCGGAGTCAGTCACAGCACAGTGGCGGTGCTGAAAATGTCACCCCGGAGATGACAGTCGTATTCCATTACAGCTATCGCTCAATATCTTCACGCAGAGCAAATTGCAACATTTTAACCGAGAATAATGTCACAAAGGGAAAAAGAATTGAATGGATGTAGAATAAAGAGGAGATGTATCCTTATATGAGATTCGCAAACTCTCAAATTACATTTCATTTGTGGATTTGTGTCACATAAAGAAAAGTTCAAAACTGAAGAAGCAAACGCTCGACGTGTTTTTGTTGTGAGTAACACGATGTGACATACTGAATCATCAATTGCTCCACTGCAAACCGATTTGCCATTGAAAGCTGAAGCCAGTGACAAAATCTATCCAATTCCAGCGGTTGTACGTATCCTGAATGTATTGGACTTCTATTGGGGGGACGCGAATGAAGCCGCTGGGCATCTAACGAATTTCAGCTCCATCTTGTTTCTCGCCCGAAAGGCTCTGGCGTAGGGCCTGTGGTTGCCAGGCGCCTCCTGAGGTGACTCTATCAGAGCCAGTCAAGCCTGAAATCAATCACTCACACCCATCAAAGACTGCCCTGCTCTGCCATTGTGGCTGAGCCATCTGGGCCTCAGCTCACTGTCCACATTTATCTCGACGGACGTTATAGTCGCTCCGCGTGTGCAGTGCTGCTTTTGTGTAAATCTGTATTTGCTTGCGTCAAGTCTACGGCACGGCTGTAAATCATAACCATCACCGGTTGTGTTTTGCAGGAGGCGGCAGTGGCAGGATTTATAGCATCCATCTTTTTTTTCTTTTCTTTTTTTTTTTGTTACACCTGTTCACAGCCTTGAGCTACATGCTTCTCCTGCACGGCATCATCTGCTTGAACTAGTTCTCCTGTGTGGAGGCTCCTCTCCTTTGGCCTCGCTCTGGTCAGTCTCCCTGGTCTCCAGTGCGTCTTCTCAGTGCTAACTGGCCCAGCACTGGTACAGGCAGAGTGGAGTGGAGCGGCGCTGAGCGTGCACGGCAGCTGCCATTGGAGGGCAGTAGAGCACCAGCGCATCCATCTCTATCAAAGTGGCCCCCCTCGCCCCTGGAGGGTGCCTGAGTGTAAAGCACTACTTAGAGGGATGTTGGGAGCACAGAGACAGGCTGGGGAAAATGTGGACAGGTCAGGCCAACATTGGACTCCAGTGGCTCTATGGACTCTGTGCAGTATGTGTCCTCACAGCGTCACATGGAGACAGACTGCCTGGATCAAGTACAGGGAAAGAGGGAGACATAATTGCAGCAAGGGAAGAAGCGGTGTCAATTAAAATGTATCATTTTAGAACATTCCTTGAATCAAATCCTAAAATTGGATTAAATCATATGTAGTATCTAACAACGAGGTTACCCTCTATGAACGTGTAGCACGTTGTTATTATTCCACGAGGACATCTAAGGTCAGTGCGACTCATCCAGGAGCAGTCGATCCATTTCAGGGCTGTCGTTTAAAAGCCTTTTTGAAAAAAAAAAAAAAAAAAAGTCAGACATATCGTACGTGTAGTCAAATACCTTCTCTTGCCTGGACATAATATAACCTCTAATCCATTTTTCAATAACACAGTGCAGAAGTGTGAGGATCTTATCTGGTGCCAATATCCACCAGCTTCACTCTCGCATGTATTATTCAAATCCCCTCATATGCATTTGGCCAATAATCTTATTTAATGTAAAATGAACTTCTTTTTTTTTTTTTCTTTTGTCAAATGATAATCACACAAAATAAATATTAATGTAAAGCTTAAAGTTACTTCAAAGTTAATCATTCATTCATTCATTTTGTCACATTGCACTCATGTTTTAACTTTTTAACTCACTTACTGCACAATTCCTGTATTATTTAGATCTACAGTGAGCTTATTTACTGTAGTTTTAATACTATTTAAGACGCTTTTATTTTATATGTTACAAATTCACAAAAAAAATTCACAAAAAAACAGGACACTTAAGAAAACTAAGCTGTATTGGACTCAGTCACAACATGACAGTAAACATCGGAGCCCACGTGAAAGTAAACGATTCGCTCGATTCTGCACATTTTCACACACATAAGCAGCTCTCAATTCTCTGCAAACACACCGGGGGAAACCAGGAAACTTTCATCCTCGCGGAGAAAACACATGTTCCTTGTTTTCTGCTTGTACATTAACGTCCCATGTTTTCTCCATTCCACTTAAGACCCAAGAACTGGGACCCCACCAACCCCCCTCCACCCCCCCCCCCCCCATTCCCCGAGTGCAATGTCCCAGACCTTGGCCCCGGCTCTTTTATGTAAACAGAAACTCCTCGCTGTGAAGGGGTCCCATAGTTAAGAATTCCACTTAGAGAAAAGCACGTAGGACTCGGCCGCGATATGAAGCAGATTCATGTTCTTTTGCTCTTACACTTTAAAAAAAAAAAAACCGACGTTGTGTAGCTCTAAATGTAGCCTCAATATCCGGTT
Source organism: Microchirus variegatus (assembly GCF_963457635.1). Taxonomy (NCBI): domain Eukaryota; kingdom Metazoa; phylum Chordata; class Actinopteri; order Pleuronectiformes; family Soleidae; genus Microchirus; species Microchirus variegatus. The sequence goes on along the minus strand of NC_139816.1, from coordinate 8,131,193 downwards.
GGCTGAGTTGTACATGTGAACTCTATGTACAATAAACAGATCAGCTTAAAAGTCACAAAAATGTTACTTATTTGTGATTTACTTTTTAATTTAATTGCAATACACTTCTGATACTTTCTATTTTGTTTTCTTAAAAATGTCTGCTTATATTTAAATTGACTTAACCAAAAAAAAGCTAAAAATACACGCAGATACTAAACCACGTACACTCTCGTATCCCCTGTTGTTTTAATTGTCAAAGATGTGGTTTATGTGTGTGTGTGTGAAACTGAACATAGCATCAGCACTTTTACCCATGTTTACTCGCGGTTGCCAGAGGGCGAAAAAGGACCTTTTATTTCCCCTCCTGCTAATTGTTTGATTTCCTGTTGCCGCTGGAGAGCTTGGCGTTCTGTAGGGGAACAAGAAGAAGAGAGAAGGCCCAGGTTGGCTTGCACACACACGCTCACTTCATTTGTCTCAAACTGCAATGGCTCGGGGGCAGAACCTCTCTCTCTCTCTCTCTCTCTCTCTCTGGAGCTTTGTAGAAATACCAAACAGTGACATCTGACGTTGTCTGTCTACAGTTCCCTTTTTTTTTCATCACCCTTTTTTTTTTTTACCCTCCATCATCTCAAGCTGTTTCTGGCACCCTTGCAGAGCCTGTTATTGTTTGCGATACAGCCTTTACTGCACTGATAAGGAGAGGATGTAGCACTGTGATGCTCCTGTGCTTCGTCGTACAAGAGACTCAGTCGTAAATCCTGGCTTTTAAAGTGCAGGTATGTCCAGGGTGGGGGTGTCCCTTGTTTCTTCCCGTGACTTTTATTGTGTGTATTTTAAACTTGTCATCAGTTCGTTTACATGGAGATATGATCCTCTCGTCCCATACTGATTCCCGGTTCTTATTCCAGCAGGTGGTGGTCTTTAAAAGTTCTTGTTTGGAAGCTGCCGTGGGAGAGATGACACATTTACGATGTAGCAGGCCCGAGCAGCCTGGACACAGTCAGGCAGGGGAAGATTCCCTGCTCTTAGCGTGCAGTGCAGTGCAGTGCAGTGCATTGTGGGCTATAACACCACATAGGGTGCCGTACTCACCTACCACTGTTTAATCACAGAGGGTTATTCTCATGTAAATGTATGCTAATCAGGACACAAGAAGATTGTTTTAATCGGATTGCAGGTTTTTTTTTTTGTTTTGTTTTCCTCTGCTGTCAGAACTTGGGAATGCGTCAGGAACACAAAAAAAAAAGTGCCGTTGTCAGGTGGCAGTAAGCCAGTAATTCCTCTCACGGCTTTTTGACGTTAGCACAATCCCACCGACAGAAACACAGACAGACTCTCTGCAGGGACCTCCACGGTGATTGGGCTTCTGTGCAGTCTCACCCCTGAACCTGAGCGCTGTCCTTTTGAATCAACGTTAAGGGAGGCTGCATAGCTGGAGCTGCTGCAGCTTCCACATTTGAGACTGGGGGGGGGGGGGCAGCTGTTAAATAAAATAATAAATGTTTCCATGACCAAACTATGAAGCAAGTTCAAAAAGAACACACACACACAAAGTCAGAACATAACTTTTAATGCACACTTCTGAGATAAATGACTCGGGCACTAACATCTGTTCTATATACAGTAAAAGTACAAATAAAGCATCTTTATGATGCTTTCAATTTCCCCCCCGTGTAATTCTATAAAACGTGTACGTGAGTGCGTTTGAATCAAGTTGCGTGTAAATTTTCGTAAAATTGCATTATGCCGTTTTTTATGTGATTGGGATGTGGAGAGCGACAGTGGCTGCGAGTGACTGACTTGTGCCACATCGCCTTGGGTTTTGTGTGACGGATGCTCCTGCCAGTGCCAGTGCATTTCTGCCTGCCAGCAGGCCTTTAATCCCTCCTAATGGGGGTTGTCATCTCACTGCTAATTTAAATGCTCCAACCACGCAGCTCCCCCACCTGGCTAAGCTAATCCCAGTGCGAAGGGCCCCCTACCCCACAGCTAGCCGCCTCGTTTTGGGGCCCACGGGCCCGGGGGCCCTCGCCACCCTCCTGCACAACAACAGCATCTTTCAATCATCTCTGCCTGATTGTATTAATCTTATCTGTGTTTAATTACATTTTTTAAGATTATTGCTGTATGCCATCTTTGCACACTGTGGGGGCCGCGCTGGGCTGCTCATTTCGCATGCATTTTCATTTGGGCACAAATTCCCCATCAAAGGCTGCCAGAAATTATAGGGGAGCCAGGTTTTTTTTCACGGCTGAGGGAGTTTGTAAAGTTAATTCTATATTGTGAAATTATACACACGCTATAGTTCGGGGGGTTACACCGTGTTTGGAAGATCACCATTGGAAATTAGAATGGATTATTACCATATTTTAAGTAAAAGTAGTAACAAAATACTGTTGGTAAAAGTGAAATGTACTGAAAAGTGCATTTTTAATCAATTCCTTCATTGTTATGCTTTTAAAATTTTTTGCCTAATGCATTGTGGAAGTCACAAAAGTCATACTATAAATAAAGCAGTGGAGTATACATTACTATATTTTCCAAACCCGTACAGAGCCGTATTATTACTTCTTCACCTGCACTTTCATAATTGAGTGGCTTTTTCTTTATTTGTATTTGTGTGTCAACTCCAAAATTCCCTTTCCCACAAACCGATCATAAAACATTCAGGCTTAATAGGTTTGTGTTATTTCAGGTGTGCGCCGGCTTATTAAAAATTTACAACTTTGCCTTGTAACAACAGTAAGTAATATTGTTTGCGTCCTCCTGTATTATTTACAAAGAGACCCAGGTGAACGGAGAGAGAGGGAGAATCGCTAAAGAAGGAAGAAAAAAAAAAAACCAACAAAGTGTTTTGTTGGTTTCGTTAACCTGAGGATGAAGAGAAGAAATGGGAGAACGGCGCTTTTCATTAACGCTCGTGTTCTAATGACAACGTGTCGGGAAGATGGGCATGGTCCAGATTAACATTAACGTGGTAACAAACAGGTGTTTCTGCGTCGACATCATCATGATTTCCCCAAAACTGCCTAATGAGGCGACCGTTGAGAGTGATTGCAATCAGAGATATGCCTTTTTTTTTTTTCTCTCCTCATCTTCTTTTCTTTCTTTCTTTCTTTCTTTCTTTTTTTTTTATACACAAGTAGACAATCAGCCATCTGGTCAGATGAAGAGTTTTTTTTTTGTTTGATTGCAAACTCAATGCTGGTTTTCTTGGCACTGACCTACGGCACTCAAAACATCCTAGAGCAATTACGGAGCGCCGAGAAAAAAAACGAAATACTGTACAGATCCAAGATCTCGGAGCAGATGAATGTCGCACGCTATCTCACTGTATAAAACCAATCCAATAAAAACATATTTATATACAGTCGCGGTGAAATATACATTCATTAGCGACACTGTAATGCTGTGACTGTAAGTCGTGTAGCAATCAGCAGGACCTTGTGTACCGCGTTATTATGGAGTAGTGGGGGTGACAGCAGGCACACGCAGAGCCTGTTGATGATTTTTCTTCTCTTTTTTTTTTTCCCTGTGCATCTTTCACAGAGAGATCTGAAGTTGAATTGTAATGTTTCCATCCTGAGGTGAGAGTTAAATGCTCGTGTAAGTACAGCATGGCGAGGGGGGGCTGCTGGGCATTTGTTTAGTGGCTCCCCTTGAACCCAACCCCCCCTCCCGAGCCGCCGGGTTCACCGCCCAGCAGGGGGCGGCGGAGCTGATTATTAAAACATTTTCAAATAAAGATTTGATGTTCAAAGGTGCTGCACCTGAAAAGAGGACATAGGATTGGCACCATGTGCAGACGGGATTACGTTATTGTGAGCGCTTCAAGTGGTGCCGTAGAATAAACGCGATGGCTCATTTGAATAATTTCCACTGCGGACGACAGATATGGCTTTCGGGCAGACGGTTCCAAAAGGGGACAAAGAGATTAGACCTGGCAGCACATGAAAATGATCATTTGACTTCAAACATCCCCATTATTCAGAGACGAGGAATCTTACGATTTCACGTGCGCAGATTTATCTCATCTGCTCGTGTCTTCTTTTTTATTTTTCTCGTTGAGTGGCTGCACAATCAAATGTAAAATAGCCCATAACACCTTACTGGGGTTAATGGGGGAAATGAATGCATAACAACAGTTTCTGCATATGATGTCGTGCGTTTCCCTCTCGGCCCACTGAGTGTCTTTGTGGCCACTTGCAGATCAGATCATTTCTGAAGCTCCATTACCATCTATTTAGCCCTGACACTGGAAGAGGAGCCCCAGTCCGCGCGTGACACTGGAAGACGAGCCCTGTAACGACTCCCTTCAACAAAAGCATCACTGATAAAAGGATTAACTAATTAAATTAGCAGAGTAAAGTACTTTATAACTGTTAATTATGTGGTTCCCTTGGCTGCTCTGGGCCACTAGCACCCTTTGTTTGAAAGCCCCTTGTCTGTCCTAATTGACCTCTGGGGAGCTTTTGGTGTGTGCGTGGGTGTGTGTGTGTGTGTGTGTGTGTGTGTGTGCATTGGAGGGTGCCTTACACAATCAAATGGCAAGTATAAACAAACTGACAATTTACTTTGGTGTAGAGTGACACTGAGCACTGAACATGGGGACACTTGCTTAAATGACCTTGAATGTGCCACCAGAGAATAGAGCCTCGCTCTGGATCGGGCCCCTCAGAAGCATCACAGTGCAGGGCCCCACTATCTATAACGCAGTTTCCTTTCCCTTTTTTAATATATTCTCTTATGTGGAATGAATTGAAAGTTAACTTCCAGCATCATACGCAGTTAAACATACGTGGGAGCATTTTATTATCGCCCAAAAATATTTTGCCCTGCTATGATGCCATTGTGTAACATATTGCTTTATACTAAAGCCATGAAAGGTTTGTTTTGTTTGCGCTCCCCATCCTTTCCAACTTTCCTTGCCGTCACAAGAAGGCAGAAGTGGAGACTCTTTCATCCTCAATGGTGTCTCCTCTAACGCGTGGCCAATCACATTATTAATCTCTATGGCCCCAGTCAAAAGGCTGATATATGTGACCCCGCTCTCCCATCCATTCCCGCCTGAGCCAGCTCCATCTTTTCCCAAGTCATTCTTTTAACCCCTTCTCTTCCTCCAATGGGCCTTGCCACCGAAAATCCTAATGATGTCCTTGACAAGTGATCCATCAGTTGGCAATTACAACATCTGTCGCCATGACAAAGCTGCCCACAAAGATGGCTCTGGCACTCTCTTTTTGGGGGCAACTCTTCTCCTCCCCCGCGATTATGTCTGGGTTTGGGGAGAGAGATGCAGAGTTGGTGGGGTCATGTGGGTGGAGGTGGTGGTGGTGGTGGGGTGCAGGGGGGTTAGCCATTTTGTGCAGTAAAAAGGGGCCGCCCCACAACACAGACAGACATGTTGACAGCAAACACAAACATAGCAAAACAAATGGTTCACGCCTACCTCTTTAGATTTCCATTCAAATGCACTCCACAACTCTGTGAAAGTGCTCTATCTTCTATAGAGGGAAGAACCTACCAGCTGCCATCGTCTCTCCTCACTATAAAGAGGACCTTTCACTCGGGAACAATGAAGGGGCTTCTCTTTTCTCTTGGCCCCGGAGTCTCTGCCGCACCATGTTTAATTTCAATGGCCATAGATCAATGCAGAACAACACTCCAGAAGTGATAGGGCTCATCTGAATCAGCCAACAAGACTTTTGTCATCATCAGCAAACACGAATTCAAACGGTGAATTAGCAACAACCCACGATTGTCCCGACAAAAAAAAAAAAAAAAGATACAGTATTTAAGCAGCGGGTCTCTCGTTCTCCACACACACCTACACACTTCTCAGAGCCCCCTAATCTGTGAAGGTGTGTGTGTGTTTGGAGGGGGGGGGGGGGATAAATCCTGTTTCAGGTGGATACATTTGCAGATGATGCCTTTCATGCTGTCTTTTCTGTGGCTCAGTGGGAGGAAGGTGTGGGACTTTGCCTTGCTTTTCTTTCAGCACTTTAAGTGGAGCACGGGATAGATGGCATGACATCACGGGCCAAGCCGGCAGCACAATGCAAAGGTCATGCGGCCCATTGATCTAGGGGGCCCCTGATAGAAACCCCCTGTATTATGGGTCCGCGCACGCGGGGTCTTACACACACTGAGCCATAGAAACAGACCACAAATGGAGCCTTGTTGTCTCCCCATTCAGGGCCTGCAATCAGTGGATTTACACTTTGATGTGGAGCTGAGGAATAAAGCCCTTTTCGAGCACTGACCTTTATCGGCTGACGGATTAAAATCCATAGACCCCCTCCTCTCTGTCTTTCTCTCTCCAAACTACATATCTAAGTTACAGTCTTGCTAGCCTTTCGCCAAAGCTGAGCATTTTTAGTCGCCCTCTTTTTTCCCCTTTACTCTCATTCTGACTCGTGAGTCGGTTGAGTATCGGTTGGAATGGATTCATAAAACACACAAAAGACGTAACACTCACAGCCACGGCAGCTTACCGACTTCTAATCTAGTCCAAACAGATATAGACAAAACAATGATTCAGCTGTAGATGAGAAAAGAAGTTGTCATTTTACAGAGATGCTCCATCTTACAGAGCTCAACTTAGGTGTAAGTGTGAATAAAACACTGATGCCACTGCTGTATTTTCCACATTTAAAAAAAAACAAACAAGACTGACAAAAAGAATGAATTTGATCATAAAATTGTATCTTCATATTCAAATATACAAATCGATATCACCTGGTTGGCAGTGGCACTGGTGCTTATCTGAATCGTCATTATTTTCATTAATAGAGGAGAGAAAACACAAGTATAGTTGTCTCCTTTCGGCATAATGTGCCTCACAGATGTACAGTAATGTGCCTCGAGACTTTGTAAGAAACAGTTTCCATCACGCTCACTGTGGAACCGACGCAATCACGCCGCTTTAGTTTTTATGCTTCCCAACGCCTGGCTTCCCATCTATTGTTTTTAAAACCATCCCCGGTGCCCGCTTGGACATTTCTCCGTCTGCTGTTCTCCCAGAGGTGCCAGCTTGAACCAAATTAACAGAAACAGATTGTGTCACTTTCGCGGGGTCCACTATCAGGCCAACTGGTTTTGATGGCCCCATTCTGCCTGGTCAGAAACACGGCAAGACCCGCTGCAATCCGCTAAAGAACATTTAACAACCAAGTAATGTCACGGTAGACCAGTGGTCTGTACGCTGTGACGCACTTTAAAAATCTCGGAGCCATATCCACTTAATTCAGCTAGTGCTTTAGGAGGCCCCACCTGAGAATTTGCGAGACTGCCTACAGAGAGTCAACCATCAGCATTAGAGAGCATTACGACCATGCAACAAAAAAAAAACATTCAGGCTGTTTCCCTCTAGAACATGCCGGCCTACAAGCCGTTCCCAGAGCTCTTCTGAGTGCAATGAGAGTTTGGAGTCTCTGTTTACTGCTGCCGTTACAGGCCCACATCACCAATTTGAAGGGTGGTGCGCGAGTTATATTCAAGCAATTACTGTTCTGTTACTGTGAGCCTTTGTTAGAGAGTCATTAATTTGTTAGCTAAACAATCACGGTTTAAGCACTCCTGACTGTGAGTTTAAAGAGTTCAGAGGCACATAGATCACAGAGCCCGTCCTTTGTTTTCAGCTTGATGCTCCTCGTGAAAAGGTCTCAAAGCAAAACAATTACATCACACCCACAACAAGGTCCTGAGTGTACAACAATGACAAGAGAATTGTGCCTTCAGGCAGAAAACTCTTTACACTCTGGAGATGGAGAATTGGGTAGCGGTGGGTGGGGGTGGATGGGCATTTTCTGGTTGATAAGCACGAGGAACACGGTCCGTTCAGACAAATGGGGAAGAAAGAGCCACAACAAAAAAAACAGTTCCATGAAATATTAATGCGATATATTTACTGACAAGCTACTGTAACAAGCAACTCTCATCTGGGTCTTCCGGGGCAGAGAGAGTGCGCTTGTTTTGACTGACAACAACAGCTAGGTGCAGAGGTACATGAAGACACAGAAAGACACTCATACAAGCAAACGGTAAAAATGATGACTGGCCCAGAGCAGAGATGACCCTTCTCATACCTCTGGAGGACGCTGAGTGCAGTGTGTGTGTGTGTGTGTTCTCAGAGTGTCAGAAATGAGTGTGTGGATGATTCGAGCACTTATTTGGTGTGAAATGCTGATGTAATACGAACCAAAATCTTCCGGCTTATCGGTTAACAAGGCAGAGGGAATTATGTAAGCATGAGATAAGATGCTTGCGTCCGCTCATGCACGCGTTATCCCACATTGCCGCCCCCGCGTCTTAACCCTCTCTCTCTCTCTCTCGCTCCCTGTTATCACTCCAGGCCTCGCTCCCCGAAAAAATCTCGCTTTGACCCAGAAATCCCCGCAAACTTTGCTTACCTAATTTCTGCAGCATATTTCCCTGCCACAGGAGGTGGTTATGACAAATTAGAAGTCTACAAATGTTCTGATGGTGTAAAGGCTCCAGCTGTCACGAGGGAGATGGTGATCAGGTTTCCGAGCTGCATGGTCTCTTGGCGCCACAAAGAGTTCCATATGGTCATCCAAATGCTGCACCTAAATCTGCTCCCAATCTCCACCCCGGAGCTGAGCACTTCTACTGAATTAGTCACGAGGCTTCCGAGCATATGAGGCGCAAGACAAGAGCAATAACACAATAAAGAAAGTTAGAGTAAAGTGGTGCTTAAGTGAAATTTTTTTTAATAAGTTTTAGCATATCCTTCCTTTTTATTTAGCACCGAATTACACTTCATTATCTCGTAATAGTAATTAACGGAGCAAAAATAGAGAACTGTGATAGTTCCCACAACAATCAATCACAAAAATTGGGGGGAAAAAAAACATTATTACCTGGAAGAGACTAACGTCCATCTGGCTCCACCAACAGAGACGAGAAGAGAAATGGAAGGAACATGGCACTTGGAACAGTTTGATATAGATGATGGTTAAATATAAATAATATATATCTATTTACTAAAATTATAATAATGATGATGATTGTGTGAAGTACTATTTTGCCAGATGCTGCAGCACAAGTGTCAGAAATGCAGAATTAGGAGCAGAAAGGACAAAAAGTTGAAGAGAATTGTATTATTAAAATACATACAGTAGGAAGATCGTGCATCGAGATGCCAGACCTAGAGAGGGACGTCTGTCTATAGGACCTGAAGAGAAAAGGCTCTTTACAAACAGTAAATCATCTTTAGAGCAATGTGATCTATCGAGAATTTCTCATATCATGAACTCTTATATGATGGAGCTACTTTGTACGTACGGACTTTTCAATCCTGGTCTTTACAGGAAAGGGCAGAGTTTTCCGAAATCTGTAGTTGTTGTAGTAGAAAGTTGGACAGTTGGAGAAGAAAAATCAGTGAAACGAAGCAACTGTGCTTGGTTACTTTGAGCGTTTCTGTGGATGCCGGACATCATGAGACGATTGCAGAAAGAAGCAGTGAAGTGAACCAGACCTGTCAAGCAGCATCAACACAACACCAGAGCCTCGTGCTCCTCTCATGGCCGAGCAGCGACGAGCAGGGGATTGGTGATCTATAATTAACCGGTGGGTCGGTGTTGATGTCATTGACGCAGCGTGGAGGTAGAAGGTGGCAGTGCCAAGGCACCTGTTGTTGTGGAGTGTGGCATCTGATATCATTACCTACCCAGCCGGAGCGCCAACGTCCCCGCTGGGTCGCGAACTGTCCAAGATCCCGTCCACATTCACCTTTCACTGTCACACACACACACACAGACACACACATAAAATGGTCTCCTGTCATCATGTCCTCCTTTACATAACACACTCTGACAGCCCCAACACCTAGAGGGTAAAGATCCACTGAGACTTTCAATTACTGTTAATGATATTTTGATGGCGGCTGGTTAACTTATGCAACCATCGCTATGCAGCTATATAAATATTCCATGGTGAGTGAAATCTGTAAAAAAAATAAAAAAAATGTGGATTTAAAGCCAGAGGGACTTTAAAGGGACAGTGCGATATTTGTACATAAGTTGAACACACCCTTACACTCGCACCATTGTTTTATTGCGCTCTATGCAGATAGAATGTCGATCCTAAAAACAACAATATCAGATTCTATTCCCCACATTAAAGGGGGCAAGAAAAAACAGCTGTTACAAGCCACCATTTTTCTCCGACAGTATATTATGTTTGCTGACACTGCCCTCACGGTGTGCTTCGAAACAAAAAAAAGAAAGAAATATAGTTCAGGTTTTTTTAAAATGCTGGGCAAGACAGACAGAGAGAGAGAGGGAGGCCACCGTGTTAGAGAGATATAGCCCCGCGTGGGATTACCCAGCTGATGGGATATGGCTGAGAAAATATTAGAGACGACGACGAGGACTTAACTGCGCACAGGAGCATGGAAAATGTATTGAACGTTTACAGTGAGACAATGTGACCGTTCCGCATTGATGCTGTTTATTGGTGTAGCAGCTTTCCCAAGCACATCAGAATGTCTAAGCCCGGGCAGTGACAGGGATTTCACAGCACTAACTGATTTCCAGGCCGACAGGGTACACACACACACACACACACACACTTGTTTTTATATCTTTGTGAGGACACACCATTATACATAATGCATTCCTTAGCCCCTTACATTAACCTTAACCATCACGACTAAGTGCCTAACCCTAACCTAATTCTAACTCTAAAACCAGGTCTGAATCCCGGAAAAGCCCTTTAAAGTGATGGGGGTTAGGGTTAAAAATGTCCCCACAAAGATACGTTTTTAGGTTTTTTTGGACCTCACAAAGGTATTTATAAGTACACATACACACACGTGCTAAGTTGTATCCTTAACCGTAACCATAACCAGTTAACAGTCTTGTATAAAGTACTTGAAAACGATACTTGAGTAAAAGTACAAGTATTACCAGACAATGACTTTGATAGAAAGTTTCCCCTTTTAGAATATTACTTGAGTAAAATGCTTAAAGTACCTGACATTTACTGTACTTACGTATTTTCTCAGTGCCGGCTCTCAAGCCTTTATGGGGCCCTAAATTGCATTAATTATAGTTGTGTTATTTAAACCGATTCAAACCAGTGTCACTCCTTTTTTAACCTTAGAGGGCAGTGAAATCACCAAAAGTGTATTTTTTTGTTTTCAAAGTGAAGCATGAGGTGCAGTGACACTGAACTGGAATTAAACAAGTAAACCAGTTTAATAATTTTGGTTTTTAAAACTTAAAAAAAGATGTGCAAATATGCAGTAAATAAGCAAATCTAAAGACATCTAGATTTCTTTAATGTGTTAAAGAAAAAAAATAAAATACTACTACTACTACACACTACTACTGGGGGCCCCTGGTAGTCTGGGGGCCCCAAGCAGCCGCTTAGTTCCATTATAGTCCGGCTCTGAATTTTCTGATATAAAATGTACTCAATGTATTTAAACAAGTGAGCATTTACAATTTTGAATGGCACGTATTGTGGCTTCTTAATTATAAAATTATAATAGGTGCAAGCGAAAAACTTCAAACTTTTAAATTTAACCTTCTCTCGTGAATGTTGACGCTCTCGTCTTCGTGCGTGGCAGTTGCGCTAGCAAGTGTGACGTGTTGCTGCTTGTATTTTTTTTAAAGAAACTTTTTGAAACTTTTGGAGTTTGTGGAGCTTTTGGAGTCTGCGGAGCTTCTCGACAACACTGTGGTTTAATTCAACTTGGAGACGAATTCTGCGGTTTATCTGCGTGAGCTCGCTAGCTCACCGGTTAGCCGCTCAGCTAACAGTTGAGCGCTGAAACAGCTGATAGTTGAGACCCGGCGTCCGGGTCGTGTACAACAGAAACCCGGAGACCAGGGCCTCGGTGTCGGACACGCTAAACAACGAGCCGCTGGTGAGCTTAAGTCCACTCGGAGCCCAAATCTGCGGCTAACAGCTGATTAGCTGAACAGCTGGTGCCGCTAAAAACAACTAGCGACAACAAACAGGCATTACGTCATCAACTTTTATTTTGTAGTAACGAAGATGTTGAAGCGAAATGTATCGGAGTAAAAGTACGCATTTTATTGTGAAGTATTTGTACTCGTATTTGTACTTCGTTACAGTAACGATGTTCGTTACATTGCAACAATGCCAGTTTATGCTAAACACTAACTTATTTAGGTTTTGGTCCCCATGAGGACAACTGGTCCTGACAAGGTCAGTGTTTATGCCACTGAAGGTCCTAAAGAGGTAAACAAATACAAATACATACACTAGTAAAGTTATTGAAGTAAGTTTTAATATATTATTATAAAATGTAAAGCTTTTGTGGACCCTTATGAAGAACAGCTGCTGCCACGCTGTAGCTAATGGGGTTTCCTTGAAACTAAACTCCACACACACACATGCACACACAGAGGATTTATAATTACTCCACTTTTGATGCCCCAACTTTAAGTCAAGTACTGCCACAGACACCGCTGCGATTAGCAGTGTGTCTGCAACTAAGAGTCACTTCTTAATAACTTCACATTTCTTTTTCTTTTTTTAACATTTCTGTGAATCATTAGCTGCAGATGCATACATCAATAAATTAACAGACGGTGCTCCCCCCCCCCCCAAAAAAAAAAAATTAAAAAATGTTGGAAATATCTTTTCATTTCAATGCACACAAAGCCCTGGGCAAGCAAATCCCATAATGTAATGTGCTCTTTTTAATGAATCAGTAGCTCCCTCGATGTGCAATAAAGACACAGCAGTGCTCTACATTATTGATTCAGTTTCATAACAACCCAGAGTGTCTTTATTCACTGCAATTGGTGGAGCAGGAATCACACACACTTATTTAAAAAATCATTGCACCAATTAGTGAAGTTGGAGCATCTCGTTTTGCTTTAATAAGTCCTGTGAGATCTGATTTATAATAACTGCAGTATTGTGTTCACCGTGGTGGTGCCTTATTGCTAATTTGAAATCATTTACTATATTACTGAGCGTTCAGGAGGCGTGTCACATATCACTGGTGTGTACACAGACAGTCTGACAGGTGAGTGTGTGTGTGCACAGGGGGAAAACACACACACACAGAAAAGAAGATGCATCATGTTGAGTCAGATTTTTGATGTTTAATCATTAACGCGAGTTTCTGCCAACTACCACAGTCGCTACAGGAAGGGCATTGATTTTCTATCGGCAATCTGTCCGTATAAACAAAAACTGCATGCGTGCCACATCTCGTAATTGTTAAATATTGTGAATATCATGTTTTTTTCTGTCAGATAAATAACGTAACTTAATGATTGCAAACTATCTGCTTTCAGCCTCTTGGCCACGATGGAGTGCAGTGGTTTTGGTTTTTCTTCAGGGAGCTGGTTGCCTTTTCATTAATGCCCCTCAGAGTTAAAGCCTAATGTCCTGTGGGACTGGATGTCATTGGCTGACAAGGTTGAGGGATTTGAGTGAATTTTCCCTGCAATAATGGAAATATCCCGAGCCCCTGAGACAAACAGACAGGAGACTGGCAGGAAATATCTTAATCTGCGTTGACCCTTTGTTGGCATCGTCTCATTCCCTCAGTGAGAACAACATGTGCATACACGCCTCGCGTGTGTGCATACCTGCACACGTCCACACGCACAGCACAGAGAGTACATCTGGATTGTGTTGCAGTGACCGAAGGCCCCCGGAGTGTGTGGCCTCAGTGGCAGTGTGTGGGTGAGAGCCAGGGTCCAGTGCGCCATGGTGGGGGCTCTCCATCACTCCGGCTCCTGGCTTGACAGGCCCTGGCTCTGGGGCCTGTCAAGGTCTTGCTGGGCGCACTCAAACTGTGCACTGCTGAGGAAGGGATTCTGTATCCTTCTAATGGATTACTCACCCACATCACCTGTCTGAGTGGATTTTGTTGACCGACAGAGGCGCGTACCGCATGCGGACACGTGTCCGTGCGTGCTCACATCTGCATACAAACTTATACCGAGGCTTTGAGTGCGACTGCTCCTTTTGTCAAATGCAAGCTACTCTGCATTTTCCGCTTGTTTATTTGTAAAACAAAAAAGTAACACTACGCAAACAGCCTTTGTTCTCATTGGACAGGTTGTAAAGTGGTTTTCTCATCGAACTAAAAAGGTCACATCTATGCCTTCATCATTTACTCTTAATTCAGACAGAGAGAGAGGGAGAGGGAGAGCCTGGTGTCATGCTGCTGGACACCTGCGGACCCCGGTCAGGGCTGAGGCCCTAATCAGGCTCATACATATGTGTCACATCCAGTGACCTACTGGCTCTGTTCATAATAAAGGTCACTCAGTGAGAAATACTCTGTCCCCCAAGGTCCTCCTTAATGGGGAGCCACTGTAGCTTTTATAACCAAGTGCACGGTAAAGAAAACTCTAGCCTAGCATGTATGTAAACCACTACAAATGTGTGTTTAGACGTCCGGACTCTGTATGGATTCAGAGACGATACGTCCACTAACTAACCCTATGTACTTTTTACCTCAGTATACGAGAAAGAACATTTTTTTGCAGTTATTATTGAAAATAAAAATCAAGCAAAAGAAACACTTATTGATATATGGCACAGTGAGATTCCAAACTGCAGTGTGTGCTCTCTTTTTCTTCACTTACTGTAGTTTTAAACAACTTTTTGAGACAATTTTGAGCAATTTGGGTAGAATGTCCAGGTCAATTTCATGACTTTTTTTTATTATTTATCTATTTCTAGAGTTGGATGTTTCGCTTGGATTTGAAAGCATGGAGAGATGAAAAGAAGCAAGAAGAAAAACTTGGGCGCACTTTCATGCATCAAAGGACCCTGCCAGAATCAAAACACAGGAAGTGGTAATTACAGTGTGCAGTTCACACCTCAACCAAACTACAAACTATAGAGCCCTGGTATTCTGACATTTAACAGACAAACCAGCAGAATAAATACTAATAAAAATCACAAATTGCAACCCCTAAAAATGTACTCACATTTCAGTCACCACCATATTATTGTGTGCAGAAACCTATTACCTCGAGATTAATAACAACATATCCCGTTTTACTTCACACAGACAGATACTGTACATCATTTCCAGGAAACAGCGGAATGCTATTGCAGGGAAATAATGGTTATAGAGGTCAGCTATTGATCTGCGACTGAAGGGGACCTTAGGGGCATGTTACGAAGGCCTATTGTTGCTTGTCAATGATCCCTTTATGGCCTTGGACTCGCCGCGTCCGTGGCTATAAATCAAGGTTAAACTAGTCCTCTAATAGCAAATCAATAACGCTCAATAGATATTATCATGTGATTACAATTCAGTCAAGTCAACCATTAGTCAAAACTTAAATAGTCCCTCTATGTCGGCCCTGCAGCTCGAGAGGAGAAAGCTGAGGTTTATACATTGATACAGATTGTTTTCTATGGCGAGGTCCTCCATTAGCTTAACCGCAGAGGTTGCAAAGATTTGAGGGAACAATGCAGAAGTTATATTGAGCTAACCTTTACACAAGAGTAGATATTTCACCCTGCATTAAGTTTACCCTAAGAGTAACCTACTTGTTATTTAGCTCTAAGCCTCCTCTATCAATGCGCTTCTACATGTGTGAAAGCAGCATCTGTCAAACGTGTGTCTGCTATGCAACTAAATGGGTTGCAGGGACGTATCTATCAACCGCTAACCTTTGCAGCACTGATATTTATGATAAAGGCCATTACACGTCTGTAAGTTGCTGGCGCAGGGGCTTTAAGGCTAACAACAGTTGTGAAGAAAGGTGCAATCCGGGTGTTTTTTTTTACACGAGTGTCTTCCTGTGATTCAGCACAGGCACTGAAATGTCATCACTTGCGAGGATTTTTCCGAGGTTGTGACACAAACCTTTTCTCAGAAACACCAGTTGTGGAAGCGCAGGGTATAACAGGAAGAGGACATATCGTGCTTCTTCTCTGTGCCTTTCTCTTAACAATGTACATCATTGATGTTTTTCATCACAGGCTGCCCACTGACTCACCTCGCTGTCTGGAAGGACAGTGTATAGACTCCAAGAGACAGGTATGTGTTTGAAACACTTTATATTTCAATCAAAGCTTCATCAATGTCAAAAAGCTTTATTAATAATAACGAAAACAAGTGTAATTTTATTTATTTGACAGACACACTATTAAATACAACTGGACTTCAGAGTCCTGGGCTGTGTGTCCTAATACTAATGTGCAAAAACGGAGTCCAACACACAAATCATATTCAAAAGTGTCCTATCAATTGCATCAACACAGCAGCAGGAAGCCGCTGTCTTTTTTTTTTATTTTGCATATTCATATGATTATTCGTCCAAATACATTCACGTCAGTGCCGTTGTTGCTTTGATTCCACATGATAAAAGCCAATCTCATTTCATTCTTGCACCTTTCTAGTCCAAACCTAGACACTCTGATTTGGTAAAATGTAATTCTAATTTATCATTTTTCTGCCTGAGGCAAAACTCTCTCAGGCCTGGGGCTGTTTGAAAAGCAGTTGGACACAAAGACAGACCCTGGGAACTTTGCCCATGCAGTCAATCAGTCAGACACCCCAGAGTGCCCAGACCCGAACAGCTTGTTTTTTGTCCACAGATATCAAACAACTTCTCCTCTCCCGTTAGATAATAAAAACATGTAAATAGGAGTGAGTTGTTTCTGGCTTTTTTCTTTTTTTTCTTTTACTGGAGATGGTTGGTGGGTACGCGGTGTCTCTGTGGTCCGGGGCTGGGCAACAGAGCGGACATCAAAGGCCGGCAGAGGTCTGTGACGGTGAATGCAGCTGGTGTCTGAGTCTCAGTGCTGGACAGAGCTACAGGCAGGGCCTCAGCTGCCCCACAATAAAGACACGCAGGGGAAGGCAATGCCTTCAAAGGCTAGACAAATACACTCTCAGCCATACATAGGCAAACACACACACACAAACACTAATGCCCCCCTGAAAATAATTTTCTCCACCAAAATATCATGCAGTTTTTGCAGACAAAAAGAGTTCCCTCCTCTTTTCGTCTTCTAAGAATCGTCTTTCTCGTGACACTTTGAATAAACTTTTATTTCTAATAGATTTGTTCACATGTGCAAAAAGTACTTTTATGCATGTATATTATATTGTAAAGTGGGGGCCGTAAAATGTGGAGTGACTGCTACGACGACTACTGTCGACCCCAGGGACGTTGGAGAGGATCACTCACCAAATGACGACATATTTAATTCCCTGGAAATTATTTATTGCAGAACTGTGACGAAAACTAAATGTAGAACTAATTAACTGTATTTAATCGGGCGGTTTTTTTAGACGTCAGTGCTTCTTTGAAAAAAAAATCCAAGTCATGGACACAATCCATAACATTTTACCATCGGAAATATGAGAAACTAAATCTGTGGCTGTGAAATAAAACTGTTTTTTTTTTTCATCAGAATGAAAGGAGAGAGAGAGAGAAAAAAAAGCTGAAGGACAAAGAGTGAAATCCTGATGGCATGCTGTGGACAGCTTCATGTCTGATGTGGTCCTGACTTCACAGTGGGAATCTGTGTCCATGCTGTTGACAGCTTCTCCCTCACGTTCACTCGGGGAAAAGTGTCTGGCTGTAGTTGTGTGGTGAGTGTGATGCAGCTCTAACACACACACTTCTCTTTATATTTACCTCTAATAAATGATTTGATTGCTTTTAGTGAATTCATATATAAAGAAAAAAAGCAATGTTTACATTTTGGTAATGTATGCATTATTTATTAGTATTTATTTCCTCAAAGTGACATGATCTCAGTCAGTTTCCCACTTTTCTTGCCTTGTGGATGTTCACTTCCCGTTTTGGCCTGTAGAGGGCATGCCTAAACAGCAATCTGGTCAAGCTCAGTGGGGAGTCCACAGACATACAATATCCCCACAGGAAGGAAAAGCACGGGGCAACTTTCTTCTATCTCTAAAGGGAGGAAATGGTTTTGTTAGATAGAGGAATACTAATTCTCCAATATAGAGGAACATGAAAGAAGGAGCTCCGCTGATTAACTCATATTTTACAACGTGAACGCTTTCGCTGAGGATTTAAACCAGAGAAATATGACCTAAATTACCAAAGGCTACTTTTGTGTGATTGCCCCGCATAAAATCATGTCTGCGTAAGCTTTATTAAGAGCATAAAATGATTAAACTGATGAATGAAAGTTGAACTTTTGTCAAACATACCATCGCTTTACATTCATCTGGACGGGACTTTTAACTCGCTCATTAGAATAAACGTCCTGTTCTCCTGAATAAAACATGACTTATCTATTGCAATCACGTTAGTCGAGCCATTATTCATTTAACCATTTATTTATTGCTCCATTCATCTACATAAATATTTAACTATGTCTTGGCATCTTTATGGACTGCTTGCTCTGCTGCTCAATTACAAGGCACACTGTCCTACCACGGCCATATGCCTTCTATCTGGCGACACTATATCTCCACAATTTATGGAAGCCAACGCCGAGCAATATCATTCTGTTGGGTTTAATGTATGTCTATGTAAGTATTAATCTGTGCCTAATGACTGGCAACAATATGTTCCTGCCTGTGCTGCTAATAGGACCACTATTATATACATATAATATGGCATAAAACAAAGTTATTGTATAGATTAAATGGCAGTCTGGACTTGCTCGACTTGAATGGATGTATGGTTTATTGCTCACACTCCATATATTCACGCCATATATTATAAGCCCTTACAAGTTTGCACTTCCCCTCCTCGCAACAAAAGCCCGCGCTCGTATGGCGAGGGGAGCATGGAAGCATGCAGAACCGAGGGGAAGGCGAGGAACCGTAAACGCCCACCATGGGTCCTGCTTCAAAGTGATGAACAGCAACAAAAGCAGCACTGGTTGTCTGCTGAGAGACAAAAAGAGCATTTGGCCACCTGGGCGCACATCATTTTCTCATGCCGTTTCTCAACCATGACTATCAGGAAATGTCGCCTTTAACATTACACATGGCTAACTCAACGCAATTCACAAGTCACATAATGCTGTACAGTGGTGGTGGAAGGGAGCTCACCGTGTTGCACCAGGAGAAAGCCCTCCACTACGTTGTCACCTCAGATATTCTGTGACACTTTCACACTTTCACTTTCTCTGCCAGGTCCCTGCTCGACTGCAGCCACTGTTTGATCAGCTGAGGTGGATGACCATATGAGGTGGGAGATGGACTGAGATTTAATCACCACATGGAACATGCTTTAAATGTGATATTAGGGTAAAAAAAAACAAAAAAAACACGCATGACTCGCAGGAAAAACCTTTATTTTATTATCCACTTCAGTCAAAGGCACTTTATGTTGATATTTAGTCCATACAATCACAGAATACTATAATAATATAATTAATATAATATTTTTTGTGTGTGAAACTGTGTCATAATTAGCTCTTAAATGTTTTTTAAAAACAAATCAGCTAGTGATGTCCCTGTGTGTTTTGTCGATTGATCACTTAATTGTTTGGACCATAAAACGTCAGGATAATGAAAAATATTCACCTTCATTTCCCAAAACCTTGAAATGTTGATGTCAGCTTTTATTTTATGTATATAAAGGAGCAAAGAAACCAGAAAATATCCAAATTTAAGAAGCAAAATCATCAATCTTGATTTGATTTACTTACACACTCAAACCAGTTAATCAATTATTTAAAAAGTTGGTTATTAATTAAGTGATAATTAAGAAACAAGCCTGTCAACATTGACTCTTTTTATGTATTTTATATTTGCATCTTTGCACCACGTAAGAATGTATGTATGCACCTTTGTTGACATGTTAATCTCTTTTCTACTGTCCTAATGATTTCATACAGAGACTGCAGATGGAACTCATAATCTGGTACGGAGCATTTTTTTTTGTTACTCTGACTGAGTCTAATGTTTATTAATCTCTGACTATAATAAAATAAAAACAAGATAAATTAATTTATTCCTTGATTAATCCTTTGCAGCACTACATGGTGAGCTAATGAAAATAATTCTGTATCCATGCACAGACAGTACAGTACGTGCAGGTGGAAAGGGATTATGCACATTTTGTCAATCTTCTTTGTGAATCACTGTGAGCTCGAGTAAGACATTTCAATAGAGCAGATGTTTTACTGAATATTGGATAACATCCAAGAGGCATACTCCACATTGTGAGTTACTGCTGCCTGCTCAGCTTGAATAGTACTTCAACATAAACTTTTGAATTCTGAACTCCTCTCTGAACTGTGCACACACCGCGACTCGCTGTAAACGTAAACCATAGCGACGTGGTCGTGGTCGAGTCGGTGACCGGTGGCATCCTGCTGGCTCAGCTTGGCCTGCGAAGTCCGTCTGGCGCATGGGCGACATGTCTGGCATGCCATTGCTGGCTCTTTCTGATACGACAGAGGGTGTGTGTGTGTGTGTGTGTGTTTCCTGTCCCTCTGAAACAGCACATCACTCCAAGAGGATGTTTTCAATCCCCCCAGTCCTGAAGCCCTGTGCCGCTCAGAGAGAAGGTCAAGTTGGGGCCCATCAGTCACTGACTTAAGGGTGGAGCCTAGCAGCTGGTGGCCATCAATGGCTGTTAAGATGCTCAGTAGCTCCAGCCCCTATCACATGTCTGACCTATCCTTCGTGTTATATAGTTACCTTTCACGAGCTGAACAGTCATAATCATCATAAAGTAAGGCTCAGATTGCAGGGACGTAAAGTGAACTCCTTAGAATGTGAATGTCAGAGGTGAAACAGTAAATGAGCGCTCGATGACTAATTATCCAAAACCCATTGTGACAAACCGTGATGTCGCGCTTTGATGTCGACTGTATAAACACCCGCACATTTGACCTCACATGAAGAATGCCGCACACAAACACGTCGTACGTTAGTGCGCTGACGCGTTTCGGCTGCGCGTCACCAGTTCAAAGAAGGGAAACCCATGAGGCCGTCATTTGTGTGTTTACCCGTGTTTGGGTCAGCGTTTTTAGGCGCACACACACACCTTTACATGCCCTTCTTTTCTTTTTTTTCTGCTCATACATGCAGAGCCAAACCTTGACGCACACTTTCGCTGGTGTTGTTTTTGCAGGGAAGGGGGGGGGAAGCAGCAATGGTCTGGAACAGGTCTGTTTTTTAGTGCGGGTCAAACTTTGGCCAGGCCTGAAGGCGGCAGCCATCCGATCCCTCCCGGGGTGCCTCTGGTGTTGCACCCGTTTGAACCTCCACCTGCTGAGAGAACTTCACTTTAGATACATTGTTCAGGGCCTCTGTGAACACCGCAGAGGGAAAGGCGGGACGCTATGTTAAAATCAACACCGCGGGATCAGTCCACGCTTTGTACTGTGGCCTGTGAGGGTCACCTCCATTCTTGGACCATATGAAGTCAAGTTGTCACACACGTGGACTGAAGTTTTCCCCTGTTTTCAAACCATGTAACTCTGTGACTGAAGCAGATGTGTCTCACATCTCACTTCACTGCCGTTGATGTGACATTTTTAAGATATATATGGAGGAGTTAGTGATGCAGAGTGATTCACCTTATTTGCCATGCAGTGTGACTCAGCATGTACCTCACACATGAACAGTTGTACTATTTGTTAAACCATGTTTCATTCACAGTGAGGAATGTGGCTGAACATCTGCCCGCCAATGGAGGTGCCTTTGAAATGGAGCAGGTACGTTGACACACAAGTGAGCAAGTAGTGGAGCTGCTGTTACCATAATGGAGTGATGACATACTGCATTTGCACGTTTCTTGCATCTCATCTAAAAATTCACATCTCTCTCATAATAATATTTTCCGCTCCACTGTGCAACTATTGTTAGTATTTATTGTTGTTGTTTATGTTGTTAGTCTGCCACTGTTTGGTCTTTGTGAACAGACACTGTAAATATATGTGTATGTTCCTTCATCTAAAAACAGGCTCTGTCAAGCAATAATATAACAATAATAATAATAATAGTAACAACCTGACTGAGGGAGGCCGTACTACACTTTGACATTTTTAGGTGATTGTGGACAACATACTATAGTCTGACCTTTTTGAGTGATTTTGACTTGACTTTTTGGTCAAATTTTGGACGGCATACTAATGTATGACTTTTTTGGCCTTTTTTGGCCATTTTTGGACGACATACTATAGTATGACGTTTTTGACCATTATGAAAAAAAAAAAAAAAAACATTGTGATGATACATGGGTCTTTTTGTTGAAAGACACATGCAAGCTTGCAAGTGACAGAGAACACATCATTAATCTGGTTTGATTTCTCCAACAGGAGAAATTGATTGATTGGAAGATTGAAATGCAAAGTATATTTAGAATTAAAATATTGCAAATTCAGATTATATTTGTGCTGAAAGATGATTTATCATAATTATCACAATACATGTGAATTTTGAGAAGGTGAAAGCACTTAATATCATAACTGTCCTTATATCACTATTATATTAACTCATCTTAGACCTTCCACGAAAAGAAGAACAGAAATAAGTAAAAACGTTATTTATTTTTACAAGAGCTAGTGTTCTAGAAGATATAAGAATTTAAATATCCTGATTTTTAATGTAATACAATGGTTAGTATTTGTTTGAGGTATTTGTTTGGGATGGAGTTGCTAAATAGTTCAAAAGATATGTCTAGAACTATTAAATGCTCTCTGTGTCATGGTTAACAGATCTTAATCTACAGATCTAATCTGCTATTGTCCTTACTCCATTTTGCATTTATCTATTTTCCCAAAAGTCATATTTGTCCATACCTTACCTGACATGACATGTAGTAACTAAATCTAGGCTCACTGTTCCTGAAACCATTGAAAGATGAAGTCACTTTGTTGACAATGGTAAACTGAAGGATTGTTAGTGGGTCTGCTAATTCTACTGTGTTTGAGCAGAAACTGTGACGAGTGATGTAATGAGTTAACAGAGATTTCTTGTCCTTCATTCAGGTTTCAGGGTTCCATGGATAAATGAACCGTCCAAAATAGTAACTAAAGTAACATCATTATTCAAGGTTTTAGTAATGTTTGACATATTGTAATTTAAACTGTGACCATGTTTATTGACAAGTACATAAATGACATTTCTTTCATTTGATTAGATTTGCTTAGTTTAGTTGGGAAAACTGTTTGTGTTATAACATCGTTATAATCAGTTTAGTTTGACAAAGAGGGTTGACATAGGGATATTGAGGAGGTCCATCATGGACAACACCTCTCACCCCCTACATGATACTGTGGGGGTCTTAACCACCTGTAACCACCTCCACCTGCACTACTCCAACACTACTACCTCCATCATCTGTGCCTACTGTGTGTACATCAGTGCTTTATCCTGTGCAATTAGCCAAAAGTGTGTCTTACTGAGTCTGTAAACATTTATTTATGCATTTACTGGCAACATGCAACATCTCTATACATATTTCACTGTATACAGTGTCCATATAAATATATATATTATTTATTAATTTCTGTATAAAATGCATCTGTTTTACCTTTCTTTAACCCCTTGCTTGTTATTGTGTTTTGTACTTTTGCTGTCTGCACACATCTGTCTTGACTGTTTTTTAGCAGCTGTAACAAGTGAATTTTTCCCTTTTGAGGATAAATAATGTTTTTCTTATCTTAGGAATATCAAAAGAGATGTAAAGTAACTGAAACATGTATTTCGAATTTTGACTTAGACCGAAGTTAAAGAATATTTTGAATCAGATCCTCTTTCTCATAGGATCAATTCACTAAACTTTAACTTTCATATCTGCTGGTTTAATGATTTTAAATTACATTCCAAAGTTATATTAATTTTAAGTTGACGGATGCTTCATCTGTTTGGTGTTTCTCTGAGTTAAAAGGGGACTGATTAGATGGATGGGAAGAACAGGTCAAGAAGTACTTGTCGAGTCTTGGAGACTCATGGGACCAGCTCCAGAGTCTTGGAGACTGAGCTGAGTTGGAGTGTAAGACCTGTGACTTATTTCATTTTCACATCCCGGACTAATAAGGGAGAGCAAACACAGGACAGATGAAATTGTCTGCTTGATTTTAAATTGTTTGAATTTCTATAACTTCTTTCAATTGATTCTGTTTGAATTTCCAATGTATTTCCTTGCCTCTGTAAAGAACTATAAATTGCCAGTTCATAGTGCTTTACTATGAATGCCAATTACAGTGATAGATCGGTAGGTTACCATGAAAATCAGAAAATGTATCAATAACCTTATTTTGAGGTTATATTTCTTCTTGTGCTGATGATTGAGAAATATTATTTACATTCCTAGACAATGAACAATGTGTTTTGATTAGATTACTTTAATCTTTCATTTTAATTATCAGAACATCTTTAACCTTATGCTTCCATATTGTGTGCAATGAAGATCAGACCAACACAATACTGTTTTGAATTCTGTTTCCTCATAAGAAATAAGAAAAGCAACAAAATGTAAAAAGGATTTATGATTTTTCAAAGTGTTTGAACACTACTCTGCAAAATGTTTCATAAAGAAGATGACGACATTGGAGGATTCCATGCCGCCATGCATCGTATGTGCTAGTAACCTCTCCATGGCTGGTGACTCTCTACTGCACGGACAGTGCATGAGTTGAAGTGAATACGATTGCGAGAAATACATTTTGCAGTAATGTGTTGATGTGTGATTAGTATGATTTTGTGCATGCATTTTCCATTCCCTGCATCACATGTTCATGCTGATTTATGATTATTGGTGTTTATATTTCTTCATTTATCTGAAATGTAAATGTATGATGATCGTTGTATTTCTACATC
The DNA here is from genome assembly GCF_963457635.1 of Microchirus variegatus. Lineage (NCBI taxonomy): Eukaryota > Metazoa > Chordata > Actinopteri > Pleuronectiformes > Soleidae > Microchirus > Microchirus variegatus. Next base: position 8,106,454 of record NC_139816.1, on the reverse strand, counting down.
ACCCACCACAGTGTGCAACATCTGACAGATAGAGAAGTTTTCTGTTGGTCTTTTTCCTCAATAACATCGAGGTTTGACCATTATAGATCAGAATAGTCAGCGCAGGTGTCTTTTTAACCCTTCTTCTGCATTCTGAGGAAGGTTTTTGGCTCCTTTGTCATGTGATCTGTGACTTCTGCTGTGAGAGCCTGTGATGCACTGGTGTCATAGGGGTTCTTCGTTCCATGAGGAGACAATATTGTCTAAAATGTGTCTTTGTTGACCTGGAAGGCGGAATTCATGAGTCATATGGTAGAGAAGAGATGCCTAAAGAGGGTGATGTTATGATTTCTGGATGTCTTGATTACAATGTTTAAATTCTTGTATCAGTCATGACTATGTTTACGATTGATTTATGATTGTGTATTTTTTTAGAAGGGCATTTTTTCCATTCATGCCAGGTGAAGTCCCTCGGTTAAGGGTATTTGATAGAATGTATTTTAGTGATTTAATGGTTAGATGTAATTGATTGGGTTATTGAGGCTTTGTGCTTTCTAGTTAGTTTTTTGATCGTAGAAATCAATAAAAGGGGGCATTGTGAGGGAAAAACATTATTCGGCCTTCTCTAAAGTTCTCAGCTCCCACTCTAAGCACAAGCCTAAACAATTCAGGACAGTGCCTGCCGAAACTGTTGTTGTCACAGCGACCTCGGTATAGCACTGTTGTCTACAGAAGTCTCGTCGTGTTTTCGCTGAGCCTGACTGGAATGGGGCAGACGACTGTTGATGCTACTGCGCAGTCCTCCCCAAGGTCAGCTCCATGTATCAGCAGAGAAAGCACCTTTAAGTATCCTAACTCTGGGACTCACAGGCAGACTGACAGAGGATGACCAACTGTTAACATTCTTGTTTTATGTTCGGCATTGTCTCAGTTCTTCTCAGATCTGAGTTGCTTCCAATAAAGCTTTTCAACTTAAACTCATCTCTGACTCCAGGAAACTCCATCTTTGGTCGACTCACGAAATAATCAAATGTCCGCAACACTATACTATGTCGTCCAAAATCTGACCATTTTTTTGAAAAACGTTTTTATGGTCCAAAACTTGACAAAAACGTCATACTATACTATGTAGTACGTCCTACTATACTATGTCGTCCATAATGTGACCATTTTTTGAAAAAAAAAAATTGGTCCAAAATTGGACAAAAACGACATACTATACTATGTCGTCCAAGATCTGACCATTTTTTTTGAAAAAGGTTTTTATGGTCCAAAACTTGACAAAAACGTCACACTATACTATGTAGTACGTCCTACTATACTATGTCGTCCATAATGTGACCATTTTTTGAAAAAAAAGAATTGGTCCAAAATTGGACAAAAACGACATACTATACTATGTCGTCCAAGATCTGACCATTTTTTTGAAAAACGTTTTTATGGTCCAAAACTTGACAAAAACGTCACACTATACTATGTAGTACGTCCTACTATACTATGTCGTCGATAATGTGACCATTTTTTGAAAAAAAAAAATTGGTCCAAAATTGGACAAAAACGACATACTATACTATGTCGTCCAAGATCTGACCATTTTTTTTGAAAAAGGTTTTTATGGTCCAAAACTTGACAAAAACGTCACACTATACTATGTAGTACGTCCTACTATACTATGTCGTCCATAATGTGACCATTTTTTGAAAAAAAAAATTGGTCCAAAATTGGACAAAAACGACATACTATACTATGTCGTCCAAGATCTGACCATTTTTTTGAAAAACGTTTTTATGGTCCAAAACTTGACAAAAACGTCACACTATACTATGTAGTACGTCCTACTATACTATGTCGTCGATAATGTGACCATTTTTAAAAAAAAAAATTGGTCCAAAATTGGACAAAAACGACATACTATACTATGTCGTCCAAGATCTGACCATTTTTTTGAAAAACGTTTTTATGGTCCAAAACTTGACAAAAACGTCAAACTATACTATGTCGTCCATAATGTGACAATTTTTTGAAAAAAAAGAATTGGCCCAAAATTGGACAAAAACGACATACTATACTATGTCGTCCAAGATCTGACCATTTTTTTGAAAAACGTTTTTATGGTCCAAAACTTGACAAAAACGTCATACTATACTATGTAGTACGTCCTGCTATACTATGTCGTCCATAATGTGACCATTTTTTGAAAAAAAAAATTGGCCCAAAATTGGACGAAAACGACATACTATACTATGTCGTCCAAGATCTGACCATTTTTTTGAAAAACGTTTTTATGGTCCAAAACTTGACAAAAACGTCATACTATACTATGTAGTACGTCCTACTATACTATGTCGTCCATAATGTGACCATTTTTTGAAAAAAAAAATTGGTCCAAAATTGGACAAAAACGACATACTATACTATGTTGTCCAAGATCTGACCATTTTTTTGAAAAACGTTTTTATGGTCCAAAACTTGACAAAAACGTCATACTATACTATGTAGTACGTCCTACTTTACTATGTCGTCCATAATGTGACCATTTTTAAAAAAAAAAAAATTGGTCCAAAATTGGACAAAAACGACATACTATACTATGTCGTCCAAGATCTGACCATTTTTTTGAAAAACGTTTTTATGGTCCAAAACTTGACAAAAACGTCATACTATACTATGTAGTACGTCCTACTATACTATGTCGTCCATAATGTGACCATTTTTTGAAAAAAAAAAATTGGTCCAAAATTGGACAAAAACGACATGCTATACTATGTCGTCCAAGATCTGACCATTTTTTTGAAAAACGTTTTTATGGTCCAAAACTTGACAAAAACGTCATACTATACTATGTAGTACATCCTACTATACTATGTCGTCCATAATGTGACAATTTTTTTTAAAAAAAGAATTGGCCCAAAATTGGACAAAAACGACATACTATACTATGTCGTCCAAGATCTGACCATTTTTTTGAAAAACGTTTTTATGGTCCAAAACTTGACAAAAACGTCATACTATACTATGTAGTACGTCCTACTATACTATGTTGTCCATTATGTGACCATTTTTTGAAAAAAAAAATTGGTCCAAAATTGGACAAAAACGACATACTATACTATGTCGTCCAAGATCTGACCATTTTTTTGAAAAACGTTTTTATGGTCCAAAACTTGACAAAAACGTCATACTATACTATGTAGTACGTCCTACTTTACTATGTCGTCCATAATGTGACCATTTTTTGAAAAAAAAAAATTGGTCCAAAATTGGACAAAAATTACATACTATACTATGTCGTCCAAGATCTGACCATTTTTTTGAAAAACGTTTTTATGGTCCAAAACTTGACAAAAACGTCATACTATACTATGTAGTACGTCCTACTATACTATGTCGTCCATAATGTGACCATTTTTTGAAAAAAAAAATTGGTCCAAAATTGGACAAAAACGACATACTATACTATGTCGTCCAAGATCTGACCATTTTTTTGAAAAACGTTTTTATGGTCCAAAACTTGACAAAAACGTCATACTATACTATGTAGTACGTCCTACTATACTATGTCGTCCATAATGTGACCATTTTTAAAAAAAAAAAATTGGTCCAAAATTGGACAAAAACGACATACTATACTATGTCGTCCAAGATCTGACCATTTTTTTGAAAAACGTTTTTATGGTCCAAAACTTGACAAAAACGTCATACTATACTATGTAGTACGTCCTACTATACTATGTCGTCCATAATGTGACAATTTTTTGAAAAAAAAAATTGGCCCAAAATTGGACAAAAACGACATACTATACTATGTCGTCCAAGATCTGACCATTTATTTGAAAAACGTTTTTATGGTCCAAAACTTGACAAAAACGTCATACTATACTATGTAGTACGTCCTACTATACTATGTCGTCCATAATGTGACCATTTTTTGATAAAAAAAAAATTGGCCCAAAATTGGACAAAAACGACATACTATACTATGTCGTCCAAGATCTGACCATTTTTTTGAAAAACGTTTTTATGGTCCAAAACTTGACAAAAACGTCATACTATACTATGTAGTACGTCCTACTATACTATGTCGTCCATAATGTGACAATTTTTTGAAAAAAAAAAATTGGTCCAAAATTGGACAAAAACGACATACTATACTATGTCGTCCAAGATCTGACCATTTTTTTGAAAAACGTTTTTATGGTCCAAAACTTGACAAAAACGTCATACTATACAATGTAGTACGTCCTACTATAATATGTTGTCCATAATGTGACCATTTTTTGAAAAAAAAAATTGGCCCAAAATTGGACAAAAACGACATACTATACTATGTCGTCCAAGATCTGACCATTTTTTTGAAAAACGTTTTTATGGTCCAAAACTTGACAAAAACGTCATACTATACTATGTAGTACGTCCTACTATACTATGTCGTCCATAATGTGACCATTTTTTGAAAAAAAAAATTGGCCCAAAATTGGACAAAAAACGACATACTATACTATGTCGTCCAAGATCTGACCATTTTTTTGAAAAACGTTTTTACGGTCCAAAACTTGACAAAAACGTCATACTATACTATGTAGTACGTCCTACTATACTATGTCGTCCATAATGTGACCATTTTTTGAAAAAAAAAATTGGCCCAAAATTGGACAAAAACGACATACTATACTATGTCGTCCAAGATCTGACCATTTTTTTGAAAAACGTTTTTATGGTCCAAAACTTGACAAAAATGTCATACTATACTATGTAGTACGTCCTACTATACTATGTCGTCCATAATGTGACCATTTTTTGAAAAAAAAAATTGGTCCAAAATTGGACAAAAACGACATACTATACTATGTCGTCCAAGATCTGACCATTTTTTTGAAAAACGTTTTTATGGTCCAAAACTTGACAAAAACGTCATACTATACTATGTAGTACGTCCTACTATACTATGTCGTCCATAATGTGACCATTTTTTAAAAAAAAAAATTGGTCCAAAATTGGACAAAAATGACATACTATACTATGTCGTCCAAGATCTGACCATTTTTTTGAAAAACGTTTTTATGGTCCAAAACTTGACAAAAACGTCATACTATACTATGTAGTACGTCCTACTATACTATGTCGTCCATAATGTGACCATTTTTTGAAAAAAAAATTGGCCCAAAATTGGACAAAAACGACATACTATACTATGTCATCCAAGATCTGACCATTTTTTTGAAAAACGTTTTTATGGTCCAAAACTTGACAAAAACGTCATACTAAACTATGTAGTACGTCCTACTATACTATGTCGTCCATAATGTGACAATTTTTTGAAAAAAAAGAATTGGCCCAAAATTGGACAAAAACGACATACTATACTATGTCGTCCAAGATCTGACCATTTTTTTGAAAAACGTTTTTATGGTCCAAAACTTGACAAAAACGTCATACTATACTATGTAGTACGTCCTACTATACTATGTCGTCCATAATGTGACCATTTTTTGAAAAAAAAAATTGGCCCAAAATTGGACAAAAACGACATACTATACTATGTTGTCCAAGATCTGACCATTTTTTTGAAAAACGTTTTTATGGTCCAAAACTTGACAAAAACGTCATACTATACTATGTAGTACGTCCTACTTTACTATGTCGTCCATAATGTGACCATTTTTTGAAAAAAAAAAATTGGTCCAAAATTGGACAAAAATGACATACTATACTATGTCGTCCAAGATCTGACCATTTTTTTGAAAAACGTTTTTATGGTCCAAAACTTGACAAAAACGTCATACTATACTATGTAGTACGTCCTACTTTACTATGTCGTCCATAATGTGACCATTTTTTGAAAAAAAAAAATTGGTCCAAAATTGGACAAAAATGACATACTATACTATGTCGTCCAAGATCTGACCATTTTTTTGAAAAACGTTTTTATGGTCCAAAACTTGACAAAAACGTCATACTATACTATGTAGTACATCCTACTATACTATGTCGTCCATAATGTGACAATTTTTTGAAAAAAAAGAATTGGCCCAAAATTGGACAAAAACGACATACTATACTATGTCGTCCAAGATCTGACAATTTTTTTGAAAAACGTTTTTATGGTCCAAAACTTGACAAAAACGTCAAACTATACTATGTAGTACGTCCTACTATACTATGTCGTCCATTATGTGACCATTTTTTGAAAAAAAAAAATTGGTCCAAAATTGGACAAAAACGACATACTATACTATGTCGTCCAAGATCTGACCATTTTTTTGAAAAACGTTTTTATGGTCCAAAACTTGACAAAAACGTCATACTATACTATGTAGTACGTCCTACTATACTATGTCGTCCATAATGTGACCATTTTTTGAAAAAAAAAAATTGGTCCAAAATTGGACAAAAACGACATACTATACTATGTCGTCCAAGATCTGACCATTTTTTTGAAAAACGTTTTTATGGTCCAAAACTTGACAAAAACGTCATACTATACTATGTAGTACGTCCTACTATACTATGTCGTCCATAATGTGACAATTTTTTGAAAAAAAAAAATTGGCCCAAAATTGGACAAAAACGACATACTATACTATGTCGTCCAAGATCTGACCATTTTTTTGAAAAACGTTTTTATGGTCCAAAACTTGACAAAAACGTCATACTATACTATGTAGTACGTCCTACTATACTATGTCGTCCATAATGTGACCATTTTTTGAAAAAAAAAATTGGTCCAAAATTGGACAAAAACGACATACTATACTATGTCGTCCAAGATCTGACCATTTTTTTGAAAAACGTTTTTATGGTCCAAAACTTGACAAAAACGTCATACTATACTATGTAGTACGTCCTACTTTACTATGTCGTCCATAATGTGACCATTTTTTGAAAAAAAAAAATTGGTCCAAAATTGGACAAAAATGACATACTATACTATGTCGTCCAAGATCTGACCATTTTTTTGAAAAACGTTTTAATGGTCCAAAACTTGACAAAAACGTCATACTATACTATGTAGTACGTCCTACTATACTATGTCGTCCATAATGTGACCATTTTTTGAAAAAAAAGAATTGGCCCAAAATTGGACAAAAACGACATACTATACTATGTCGTCCAAGATCTGACAATTTTTTTGAAAAACGTTTTTATGGTCCAAAACTTGACAAAAACGTCATACTATACTATGTAGTACGTCCTACTATACTATGTCGTCCATAATGTGACAATTTTTTGAAAAAAAAAATTGGCCCAAAATTGGACAAAAACGACATACTATACTATGTCGTCCAAGATCTGACCATTTTTTTGAAAAACGTTTTTATGGTCCAAAACTTGACAAAAACGTCATACTATACTATGTAGTACGTCCTACTTTACTATGTCGTCCATAATGTGACCATTTTTTGAAAAAAAAAAATTGGTCCAAAATTGGACAAAAATGACATACTATACTATGTCGTCCAAGATCTGACCATTTTTTTGAAAAACGTTTTTATGGTCCAAAACTTGACAAAAACGTCATACTATACTATGTAGTACATCCTACTATACTATGTCGTCCATAATGTGACAATTTTTTGAAAAAAAAGAATTGGCCCAAAATTGGACAAAAACGACATACTATACTATGTCGTCCAAGATCTGACAATTTTTTTGAAAAACGTTTTTATGGTCCAAAACTTGACAAAAACGTCATACTATACTATGTAGTACGTCCTACTATACTATGTCGTCCATTATGTGACCATTTTTAAAAAAAAAAATTGGTCCAAAATTGGACAAAAACGACATACTATACTATGTTGTCCAAGATCTGACCATTTTTTTGAAAAACGTTTTTATGGTCCAAAACTTGACAAAAACGTCATACTATACTATGTAGTACGTCCTACTATACTATGTCGTCCATAATGTGACCATTTTTTGAAAAAAAAAAATTGGTCCAAAATTGGACAAAAACGACATACTATACTATGTCGTCCAAGATCTGACCATTTTTTTGAAAAACGTTTTTATGGTCCAAAACTTGACAAAAACGTCATACTATACTATGTAGTACGTCCTACTATACTATGTCGTCCATAATGTGACAATTTTTTGAAAAAAAAAAATTGGCCCAAAATTGGACAAAAACGACATACTATACTATGTCGTCCAAGATCTGACCATTTTTTTGAAAAACGTTTTTATGGTCCAAAACTTGACAAAAACGTCATACTATACTATGTAGTACGTCCTACTATACTATGTCGTCCATAATGTGACCATTTTTTGAAAAAAAAAATTGGTCCAAAATTGGACAAAAACGACATACTATACTATGTCGTCCAAGATCTGACCATTTTTTTGAAAAACGTTTTTATGGTCCAAAACTTGACAAAAACGTCATACTATACTATGTAGTACGTCCTACTTTACTATGTCGTCCATAATGTGACCATTTTTTGAAAAAAAAAAATTGGTCCAAAATTGGACAAAAATGACATACTATACTATGTCGTCCAAGATCTGACCATTTTTTTGAAAAACGTTTTAATGGTCCAAAACTTGACAAAAACGTCATACTATACTATGTAGTACGTCCTACTATACTATGTCGTCCATAATGTGACCATTTTTTGAAAAAAAAAATTGGCCCAAAATTGGACAAAAACGACATACTATACTATGTCGTCCAAGATCTGACCATTTTTTTGAAAAACGTTTTTACGGTCCAAAACTTGACAAAAACGTCATACTATACTATGTAGTACGTCCTACTATACTATGTCGTCCATAATGTGACCATTTTTTGAAAAAAAAAATTGGCCCAAAATTGGACAAAAACGACATACTATACTATGTCGTCCAAGATCTGACCATTTTTTTGAAAAACGTTTTTATGGTCCAAAACTTGACAAAAATGTCATACTATACTATGTAGTACGTCCTACTATACTATGTCGTCCATAATGTGACCATTTTTTGAAAAAAAAAATTGGTCCAAAATTGGACAAAAACGACATACTATACTATGTCGTCCAAGATCTGACCATTTTTTTGAAAAACGTTTTTATGGTCCAAAACTTGACAAAAACGTCATACTATACTATGTAGTACGTCCTACTATACTATGTCGTCCATAATGTGACAATATTTTGAAAAAAAAAATTGGCCCAAAATTGGACAAAAACGACATACTATACTATGTCGTCCAAGATCTGACCATTTTTTTGAAAAACGTTTTTATGGTCCAAAACTTGACAAAAACGTCATACTATACTATGTAGTACGTCCTACTATACTATGTCGTCCATAATGTGACCATTTTTTGATTAAGAAAAATTGGCCCAAAATTGGACAAAAACGACATACTATACTATGTCGTCCAAGATCTGACCATTTTTTTGAAAAACGTTTTTATGGTCCAAAACTTGACAAAAACGTCATACTATACTATGTAGTACGTCCTACTATACTATGTCGTCCATAATGTGACCATTTTTTGAAAAAAAAAAATTGGTCCAAAATTGGACAAAAACGACATACTATACTATGTCGTCCAAGATCTGACCATTTTTTTGAAAAACGTTTTTATGGTCCAAAACTTGACAAAAACGTCATACTATACTATGTAGTACGTCCTACTATACTATGTTGTCCATAATGTGACCATTTTTTGAAAAAAAAAAGTTGGCCCAAAATTGGACAAAAACGACATACTATACTATGTCGTCCAAGATCTGACCATTTTTTTGAAAAACGTTTTAATGGTCCAAAACTTGACAAAAACGTCATACTATACTATGTAGTACGTCCTACTATACTATGTCGTCCATAATGTGACCATTTTTTGAAAAAAAAAATTGGCCCAAAATTGGACAAAAACGACATACTATACTATGTCGTCCAAGATCTGACCATTTTTTTGAAAAACGTTTTTATGGTCCAAAACTTGACAAAAATGTCATACTATACTATGTAGTACGTCCTACTATACTATGTCGTCCATAATGTGACCATTTTTTGAAAAAAAAAATTGGTCCAAAATTGGACAAAAACGACATACTATACTATGTCGTCCAAGATCTGACCATTTTTTTGAAAAACGTTTTTATGGTCCAAAACTTGACAAAAACGTCATACTATACTATGTAGTACGTCCTACTATACTATGTCGTCCATAATGTGGCCATTTTTTGAAAGAAAAAATTGGTCCAAAATTGGACAAAAACGACATACTATACTATGTCGTCCAAGATCTGACCATTTTTTTGAAAAACGTTTTTATGGTCCAAAACTTGAGAAAAACGTCATACTATACTATGTAGTACATCCTCCTATACTATGTCGTCCATAATGTGACAATTTTTTGAAAAAAAAGAATTGGCCCAAAATTGGACAAAAACGACATACTATACTATGTCGTCCAAGATCTGACCATTTTTTTGAAAAACGTTTTTATGGTCCAAAACTTGACAAAAACGTCATACTATACTATGTAGTACGTCCTACTATACTATGTCGTCCATAATGTGACCATTTTTTGAAAAAAAAAAATTGGTCCAAAATTGGACAAAAACGACATACTATACTATGTCGTCCAAGATCTGACCATTTTTTTGAAAAACGTTTTTATGGTCCAAAACTTGACAAAAACGTCATACTATACTATGTAGTACATCCTACTATACTATGTCGTCCATAATGTGACAATTTTTTGAAAAAAAAGAATTGGCCCAAAATTGGACAAAAACGACATACTATACTATGTCGTCCAAGATCTGACCATTTTTTTGAAAAACGTTTTTATGGTCCAAAACTTGACAAAAACGTCATACTATACTATGTAGTACGTCCTACTATACTATGTCGTCCATAATGTGACCATTTTTTGAAAAAAAAAATTGGCCCAAAATTGGACAAAAACGACATACTATACTATGTCGTCCAAGATCTGACCATTTTTTTGAAAAACGTTTTTACGGTCCAAAACTTGACAAAAACGTCATACTATACTATGTAGTACGTCCTACTATACTATGTCGTCCATAATGTGACCATTTTTTGAAAAAAAACAATTGGCCCAAAATTGGACAAAAACGACATACTATACTATGTCGTCCAAGATCTGACCATTTTTTTGAAAAACGTTTTTATGGTCCAAAACTTGACAAAAATGTCATACTATACTATGTAGTACATCCTACTATACTATGTCGTCCATAATGTGACCATTTTTTGAAAAAAAAAATTGGTCCAAAATTGGACAAAAACGACATACTATACTATGTCGTCCAAGATCTGACCATTTTTTTGAAAAACGTTTTTATGGTCCAAAACTTGACAAAAACGTCATACTATACTATGTAGTACGTCCTACTATACTATGTCGTACATAATGTGACAATTTTTTGAAAAAAAAAATTGGCCCAAAATTGGACAAAAACGACATACTATACTATGTCGTCCAAGATCTGACCATTTTTTTGAAAAACGTTTTTATGGTCCAAAACTTGACAAAAACGTCATACTATACTATGTAGTACGTCCTATTATACTATGTCGTCCATAATGTGACCATTTTTTGATAAAAAAAAATTGGCCCAAAATTGGACAAAAACGACATACTATACTATGTCGTCCAAGATCTGACCATTTTTTTGAAAAACGTTTTTACGGTCCAAAACTTGACAAAAACGTCATACTATACTATGTAGTACGTCCTACTATACTATGTCGTCCATAATGTGACCATTTTTTGAAAAAAAAAATTGGCCAAAAATTGGACAAAAACGACATACTATACTATGTCGTCCAAGATCTGACCATTTTTTTGAAAAACGTTTTTACGGTCCAAAACTTGACAAAAACGTCATACTATACTATGTAGTACGTCCTACTATACTATGTCGTCCATAATGTGACCATTTTTTGAAAAAAAAAATTGGCCCAAAATTGGACAAAAACGACATACTATACTATGTCGTCCAAGATCTGACCATTTTTTTGAAAAACGTTTTTATGGTCCAAAACTTGACAAAAATGTCATACTATACTATGTAGTACGTCCTACTATACTATGTCGTCCATAATGTGGCCATTTTTTGAAAAAAAAAATTGGTCCAAAATTGGACAAAAACGACATACTATACTATGTCGTCCAAGATCTGACCATTTTTTTGAAAAACGTTTTTATGGTCCAAAACTTGACAAAAACGTCATACTATACTATGTAGTACGTCCTACTATACTATGTCGTCCATAATGTGACCATTTTTTGAAAAAAAAAAATTGGTCCAAAATTGGACAAAAACGACATACTATACTATGTCGTCCAAGATCTGACCATTTTTTTGAAAAACGTTTTTATGGTCCAAAACTTGACAAAAACGTCATACTATACTATGTAGTACGTCCTACTATACTATGTTGTCCATAATGTGACCATTTTTTGAAAAAAAAAATTGGCCCAAAATTGGACAAAAACGACATACTATACTATGTCGTCCAAGATCTGACCATTTTTTTGAAAAACGTTTTAATGGTCCAAAACTTGACAAAAACGTCATACTATACTATGTAGTACGTCCTACTATACTATGTCGTCCATAATGTGACCATTTTTTGAAAAAAAAAATTGGCCAAAAATTGGACAAAAACGACATACTATACTATGTCGTCCAAGATCTGACCATTTTTTTGAAAAACGTTTTTACGGTCCAAAACTTGACAAAAACGTCATACTATACTATGTAGTACGTCCTACTATACTATGTCGTCCATAATGTGACCATTTTTTGAAAAAAAAAATTGGCCCAAAATTGGACAAAAACGACATACTATACTATGTCGTCCAAGATCTGACCATTTTTTTGAAAAACGTTTTTATGGTCCAAAACTTGACAAAAATGTCATACTATACTATGTAGTACGTCCTACTATACTATGTCGTCCATAATGTGACCATTTTTTGAAAAAAAAAATTGGTCCAAAATTGGACAAAAACGACATACTATACTATGTCGTCCAAGATCTGACCATTTTTTTGAAAAACGTTTTTATGGTCCAAAACTTGACAAAAACGTCATACTATACTATGTAGTACATCCTACTATACTATGTCGTCCATAATGTGACAATTTTTTGAAAAAAAAGAATTGGCCCAAAATTGGACAAAAACGACATACTATACTATGTCGTCCAAGATCTGACCATTTTTTTGAAAAACGTTTTTATGGTCCAAAACTTGACAAAAACGTCATACTATACTATGTAGTACGTCCTACTATACTGTCGTCCATAATGTGACCATTTTTTAAAAAAAAAAATTGGTCCAAAATTGGACAAAAACGACATACTATACTATGTCGTCCAAGATCTGACCATTTTTTTGAAAAACGTTTTTATGGTCCAAAACTTGACAAAAACGTCATACTATACTATGTAGTACGTCCTACTATACTATGTCGTCCATAATGTGACCATTTTTTGATAAAAAAAAATTGGCCCAAAATTGGACAAAAACGACATACTATACTATGTCGTCCAAGATCTGACCATTTTTTTGAAAAACGTTTTTACGGTCCAAAACTTGACAAAAACGTCATACTATACTATGTAGTACGTCCTACTATACTATGTCGTCCATAATGTGACCATTTTTTGAAAAAAAAAATTGGCCAAAAATTGGACAAAAACGACATACTATACTATGTCGTCCAAGATCTGACCATTTTTTTGAAAAACGTTTTTACGGTCCAAAACTTGACAAAAACGTCATACTATACTATGTAGTACGTCCTACTATACTATGTCGTCCATAATGTGACCATTTTTTGAAAAAAAAAATTGGCCCAAAATTGGACAAAAACGACATACTATACTATGTCGTCCAAGATCTGACCATTTTTTTGAAAAACGTTTTTATGGTCCAAAACTTGACAAAAATGTCATACTATACTATGTAGTACGTCCTACTATACTATGTCGTCCATAATGTGGCCATTTTTTGAAAAAAAAAATTGGTCCAAAATTGGACAAAAACGACATACTATACTATGTCGTCCAAGATCTGACCATTTTTTTGAAAAACGTTTTTATGGTCCAAAACTTGACAAAAACGTCATACTATACTATGTAGTACGTCCTACTATACTATGTCGTCCATAATGTGACCATTTTTTGAAAAAAAAAAATTGGTCCAAAATTGGACAAAAACGACATACTATACTATGTCGTCCAAGATCTGACCATTTTTTTGAAAAACGTTTTTATGGTCCAAAACTTGACAAAAACGTCATACTATACTATGTAGTACGTCCTACTATACTATGTTGTCCATAATGTGACCATTTTTTGAAAAAAAAAATTGGCCCAAAATTGGACAAAAACGACATACTATACTATGTCGTCCAAGATCTGACCATTTTTTTGAAAAACGTTTTAATGGTCCAAAACTTGACAAAAACGTCATACTATACTATGTAGTACGTCCTACTATACTATGTCGTCCATAATGTGACCATTTTTTGAAAAAAAAAATTGGCCAAAAATTGGACAAAAACGACATACTATACTATGTCGTCCAAGATCTGACCATTTTTTTGAAAAACGTTTTTACGGTCCAAAACTTGACAAAAACGTCATACTATACTATGTAGTACGTCCTACTATACTATGTCGTCCATAATGTGACCATTTTTTGAAAAAAAAAAATTGGTCCAAAATTGGACAAAAACGACATACTATACTATGTCGTCCAAGATCTGACCATTTTTTTGAAAAACGTTTTTATGGTCCAAAACTTGACAAAAACGTCATACTATACTATGTAGTACGTCCTACTATACTATGTCGTCCATAATGTGACCATTTTTTGAAAAAAAAAATTGGTCCAAAATTGGACAAAAACGACATACTATACTATGTCGTCCAAGATCTGACCATTTTTTTGAAAAACGTTTTTATGGTCCAAAACTTGACAAAAACGTCATACTATACTATGTAGTACGTCCTACTATACTGTCGTCCATAATGTGACCATTTTTTAAAAAAAAAAATTGGTCCAAAATTGGACAAAAACGACATACTATACTATGTCGTCCAAGATCTGACCATTTTTTTGAAAAACGTTTTTATGGTCCAAAACTTGACAAAAACGTCATACTATACTATGTAGTACGTCCTACTATACTATGTCGTCCATAATGTGACCATTTTTTGAAAAAAAAAATTGGTCCAAAATTGGACAAAAACGACATACTATACTATGTCGTCCAAGATCTGACCATTTTTTTGAAAAACGTTTTTATGGTCCAAAACTTGACAAAAACGTCATACTATACTATGTAGTACGTCCTACTATACTGTCGTCCATAATGTGACCATTTTTAAAAAAAAAAATTGGTCCAAAATTGGACAAAAACGACATACTATACTATGTCGTCCAAGATCTGACCATTTTTTTGAAAAACGTTTTTATGGTCCAAAACTTGACAAAAACGTCATACTATACTATGTAGTACGTCCTACTATACTATGTCGTCCATAATGTGACCATTTTTTGAAAAAAAAAATTGGTCCAAAATTGGACAAAAACGACATACTATACTATGTCGTCCAAGATCTGACCATTTTTTTGAAAAACGTTTTTATGGTCCAAAACTTGACAAAAACGTCATACTATACTATGTAGTACGTCCTACTATACTATGTCGTCCATAATGTGACAATTTTTTGAAAAAAAAAATTGGCCCAAAATTGGACAAAAACGACATACTATACTATGTCGTCCAAGATCTGACCATTTTTTTGAAAAACGTTTTTATGGTCCAAAACTTGACAAAAACGTCATACTATACTATGTAGTACGTCCTACTATACTATGTCGTCCATAATGTGACCATTTTTTGAAAAAAAAAATTGGTCCAAAATTGGACAAAAACGACATACTATACTATGTCGTCCAAGATCTGACCATTTTTTTGAAAAACGTTTTTATGGTCCAAAACTTGACAAAAACGTCATACTATACTATGTAGTACGTCCTACTATACTATGTCGTCCATAATGTGGCCATTTTTTGAAAAAGAAAAATTGGTCCAAAATTGGACAAAAACGACATACTATACTATGTCGTCCAAGATCTGACCATTTTTTTGAAAAACGTTTTTATGGTCCAAAACTTGACAAAAACGTCATACTATACTATGTAGTACATCCTACTATACTATGTCGTCCATAATGTGACAATATTTTGAAAAAAAGAATTGGCCCAAAATTGGACAAAAACGACATACTATACTATGTCGTCCAAGATCTGACCATTTTTTTGAAAAACGTTTTTATGGTCCAAAACTTGACAAAAACGTCACACTATACTATGTAGTACGTCCTACTATACTATGTCGTCCATAATGTGACCATTTTTTGAAAAAAAAAAATTGGTCCAAAATTGGACAAAAACGACATACTATACTATGTCGTCCAAGATCTGACCATTTTTTTGAAAAACGTTTTTATGGTCCAAAACTTGACAAAAACGTCATACTATACTATGTAGTACGTCCTACTATACTATGTCGTCCATAATGTGACCATTTTTTGAAAAAAAAAATTGGTCCAAAATTGGACAAAAACGACATACTATACTATGTCGTCCAAGATCTGACCATTTTTTTGAAAAACGTTTTTATGGTCCAAAACTTGACAAAAACGTCATACTATACTATGTAGTACGTCCTACTATACTATGTCGTCCATAATGTGACCATTTTTTGAAAAAAAAAATTGGTCCAAAATTGGACAAAAACGACATACTATACTATGTCGTCCAAGATCTGACCATTTTTTTGAAAAACGTTTTTATGGTCCAAAACTTGACAAAAACGTCATACTATACTATGTAGTACGTCCTACTATACTATGTCGTTCATAATGTGACCATTTTTTGAAAAAAAAAATTGGTCCAAAATTGGACAAAAACGACATACTATACTATGTCGTCCAAGATCTGACCATTTTTGTGAAAAACGTTTTTATGGTCCAAAACTTGACAAAAACGTCATACTATAATATTTAGTACGTCCTACTATACTATGTCGTCCATAATGTGGCCATTTTTTGAAAAAAAAAACTTGGTCCAAAATTGGTCAAAAACGACATACTATACTATGTCGTCCAAGATCTGACCATTTTTTTGAAAAACGTTTTTATGGTCCAAAACTTGACAAAAACGTCATACTATACTATGTAGTACGTCCTACTATACTATGTCGTCCATAATGTGACCATTTTTTAAAAAAAAAAATTGGTCCAAAATTGGACAAAAACGACATACTATACTATGTCGTCCAAGATCTGACCATTTTTTTGAAAAACGTTTTTATGGTCCAAAACTTGACAAAAACGTCATACTATACTATGTAGTACGTCCTACTATACTATGTCGTCCATAATGTGACCATTTTTTGAAAAAAAAAATTGGCCCAAAATTGGACAAAAACGACATACTATACTATGTCGTCCAAGATCTGACCATTTTTTTGAAAAACGTTTTTATGGTCCAAAACTTGACAAAAACGTCACACTATACTATGTAGTACGTCCTACTATACTATGTCGTCCATAATGTGACCATTTTTTGAAAAAAAAAATTTGTCCAAAATTGGACAAAAACGACATACTATACTATGTCGTCCAAGATCTGACCATTTTTTTGAAAAACGTTTTTATGGTCCAAAACTTGACAAAAACGTCACACTATACTATGTAGTACGTCCTACTATACTATGTCGTCCATAATGTGACCATTTTTTGAAAAAAAAAAATTGGTCCAAAATTTGACAAAAACGACATACTATACTATGTCGTCCAAGATCTGACCATTTTTTTGAAAAACGTTTTTATAGTCCATAACTTGACAAAAACGTCATACTATACTATGTAGTACGTCCTACTATACTATGTCGTCCATAATGTGACCATTTTTTGAAAAAAAAAATTGGTCGAAAATTGGACAAAAACGACATACTATACTATGTCGTCCAAGATCTGACCATTTTTTTGAAAAACGTTTTTATGGTCCAAAACTTGACAAAAACGTCATACTATTCTATGTAGTACGTCCTACTATACTATGTCGTCCATAATGTGACCATTTTTTGAAAAAAAAAATTGGTCCAAAATTGGACAAAAACGACATACTATACTATGTCGTCCAAGATCTGACCATTTTTTTGAAAAACGTTTTTATGGTCCAAAACTTGACAAAAACGTCATACTATACTATGTAGTACGTCCTACTATACTATGTCGTCCATAATGTGACCATTTTTTGAAAAAAAAAATTGGTCCAAAATTGGACAAAAACGACATACTATACTATGTCGTCCAAGATCTGACCATTTTTTTGAAAAACGTTTTTATGGTCCAAAACTTGACAAAAACGTCATACTATTCTATGTAGTACGTCCTACTATACTATGTCGTCCATAATGTGGCCATTTTTTGAAAAAAAAAATTGGTCCAAAATTGGACAAAAACGACATACTATACTATGTCGTCCAAGATCTGACCATTTTTTTGAAAAACGTTTTTATGGTCCAAAACTTGACAAAAACGTCATACTATACTATGTAGTACATCCTACTATACTATGTCGTCCATAATGTGACAATTTTTTGAAAAAAAAGAATTGGCCCAAAATTGGACAAAAACGACATACTATACTATGTCGTCCAAGATCTGACCATTTTTTTGAAAAACGTTTTTATGGTCCAAAACTTGACAAAAACGTCATACTATACTATGTAGTACGTCCTACTATACTATGTCGTCCATAATGTGGCCATTTTTTGAAAAAAAAAATTGGTCCAAAATTGGACAAAAACGACATACTATACTATGTCGTCCAAGATCTGACCATTTTTTTGAAAAACGTTTTTATGGTCCAAAACTTGACAAAAACGTCATACTATACTATGTAGTACATCCTACTATACTATGTCGTCCATAATGTGACAATTTTTTGAAAAAAAAGAATTGGCCCAAAATTGGACAAAAACGACATACTATACTATGTCGTCCAAGATCTGACCATTTTTTTGAAAAACGTTTTTATGGTCCAAAACTTAACAAAAACGTCATACTATACTATGTAGTACGTCCTACTATACTATGTCGTCCATAATGTGACCATTTTTTGAAAAAAAAAAATTGGTCCAAAATTGGACAAAAACGACATACTATACTATGTCGTCCAAGATCTGACCATTTTTTTGAAAAACGTTTTTATGGTCCATAACTTGACAAAAACGTCATACTATACTATGTAGTACGTCCTACTATACTATGTCGTCCATAATGTGACCATTTTTTGAAAAAAAAAATTGGTCCAAAATTGGACAAAAACGACATACTATATACTATGTCGTCCAAGATCTGACCATTTTTTTGAAAAACGTTTTTATGGTCCAAAACTTGACAAAAACGTCATACTATACTATGTAGTACGTCCTACTATACTATGTCGTCCATAATGTGACCATTTTTTGAAAAAAAAAAATTGGTCCAAAATTGGACAAAAACGACATACTATACTATGTCGTCCAAGATCTGACCATTTTTTTGAAAAACGTTTTTATGGTCCAAAACTTGACAAAAACGTCATACTATACTATGTAGTACGTCCTACTATACTATGTCGTCCATAATGTGACCATTATTTGAAAAAAAAAAATTGGTCCAAAATTGGACAAAAACGACATACTATACTATGTCGTCCAAGATCTGACCATTTTTTTGAAAAACGTTTTTATGGTCCAAAACTTGACAAAAACGTCATACTATACTATGTAGTACGTCCTACTATACTATGTCGTCCATAATGTGACCATTTTTTGAAAAAAAAAATTGGTCCAAAATTGGACAAAAACGTCATACTATTCTATGTAGTACGTCCTACTATACTATGTCGTCCATAATGTGACCATTTTTTGAAAAAAAAAATTGGTCCAAAATTGGACAAAAACGACATACTATACTATGTCGTCCAAGATCTGACCATTTTTTTGAAAAACGTTTTTATGGTCCAAAACTTGA
Source organism: Microchirus variegatus (assembly GCF_963457635.1). Classification (NCBI taxonomy): domain Eukaryota; kingdom Metazoa; phylum Chordata; class Actinopteri; order Pleuronectiformes; family Soleidae; genus Microchirus; species Microchirus variegatus. Next base: position 8,086,396 of record NC_139816.1, on the reverse strand, counting down.
CAAAAACGTCATACTATACTATGTAATACGTCCTACTATACTATGTCGTCCATAATGTGGCCATTTTTTGAAAAAAAAAATTGGTCCAAAATTGGACAAAAACGACATACTATACTATGTCGTCCAAGATCTGACCATTTTTTTGAAAAACGTTTTTATGGTCCAAAACTTGACAAAAACGTCATACTATACTATGTAGTACATCCTACTATACTATGTCGTCCATAATGTGACAATTTTTTGAAAAAAAAGAATTGGCCCAAAATTGGACAAAAACGACATACTATACTATGTCGTCCAAGATCTGACCATTTTTTTGAAAAACGTTTTTATGGTCCAAAACTTGACAAAAACGTCATACTATACTATGTAGTACGTCCTACTATACTATGTCGTCCATAATGTGGCCATTTTTTGAAAAAAAAAATTGGTCCAAAATTGGACAAAAACGACATACTATACTATGTCGTCCAAGATCTGACCATTTTTTTGAAAAACGTTTTTATGGTCCAAAACTTGACAAAAACGTCATACTATACTATGTAGTACATCCTACTATACTATGTCGTCCATAATGTGACAATTTTTTGAAAAAAAAGAATTGGCCCAAAATTGGACAAAAACGACATACTATACTATGTCGTCCAAGATCTGACCATTTTTTTGAAAAACGTTTTTATGGTCCAAAACTTAACAAAAACGTCATACTATACTATGTAGTACGTCCTACTATACTATGTCGTCCATAATGTGACCATTTTTTGAAAAAAAAAAATTGGTCCAAAATTGGACAAAAACGACATACTATACTATGTCGTCCAAGATCTGACCATTTTTTTGAAAAACGTTTTTATGGTCCATAACTTGACAAAAACGTCATACTATACTATGTAGTACGTCCTACTATACTATGTCGTCCATAATGTGACCATTTTTAAAAAAAAAAATTGGTCCAAAATTGGACAAAAACGACATACTATACTATGTCGTCCAAGATCTGACCATTTTTTTGAAAAACGTTTTTATGGTCCAAAACTTGACAAAAACGTCATACTATACTATGTAGTACGTCCTACTATACTATGTCGTCCATAATGTGACCATTTTTTGAAAAAAAAAAATTGGTCCAAAATTGGACAAAAACGACATACTATACTATGTCGTCCAAGATCTGACCATTTTTTTGAAAAACGTTTTTATGGTCCAAAACTTGACAAAAACGTCATACTATACTATGTAGTACATCCTACTATACTATGTCGTCCATAATGTGACAATTTTTTGAAAAAAAAGAATTGGCCCAAAATTGGACAAAAACGACATACTATACTATGTCGTCCAAGATCTGACCATTTTTTTGAAAAACGTTTTTATGGTCCAAAACTTGACAAAAACGTCATACTATACTATGTAGTACGTCCTACTATACTATGTCGTCCATAATGTGGCCATTTTTTGAAAAAAAAAATTGGTCCAAAATTGGACAAAAACGACATACTATACTATGTCGTCCAAGATCTGACCATTTTTTTGAAAAACGTTTTTATGGTCCAAAACTTGACAAAAACGTCATACTATACTATGTAGTACATCCTACTATACTATGTCGTCCATAATGTGACAATTTTTTGAAAAAAAAGAATTGGCCCAAAATTGGACAAAAACTACATACTATACTATGTCGTCCAAGATCTGACCATTTTTTTGAAAAACGTTTTTATGGTCCAAAACTTAACAAAAACGTCATACTATACTATGTAGTACGTCCTACTATACTATGTCGTCCATAATGTGACCATTTTTTGAAAAAAAAAAATTGGTCCAAAATTGGACAAAAACGACATACTATACTATGTCGTCCAAGATCTGACCATTTTTTTGAAAAACGTTTTTATGGTCCATAACTTGACAAAAACGTCATACTATACTATGTAGTACGTCCTACTATACTATGTCGTCCATAATGTGACCATTTTTTGAAAAAAAAAATTGGTCCAAAATTGGACAAAAACGACATACTATATACTATGTCGTCCAAGATCTGACCATTTTTTTGAAAAACGTTTTTATGGTCCAAAACTTGACAAAAACGTCATACTATACTATGTAGTACGTCCTACTATACTATGTCGTCCATAATGTGACCATTTTTTGAAAAAAAAAAATTGGTCCAAAATTGGACAAAAACGACATACTATACTATGTCGTCCAAGATCTGACCATTTTTTTGAAAAACGTTTTTATGGTCCAAAACTTGACAAAAACGTCATACTATACTATGTAGTACGTCCTACTATACTATGTCGTCCATAATGTGACCATTATTTGAAAAAAAAAAATTGGTCCAAAATTGGACAAAAACGACATACTATACTATGTCGTCCAAGATCTGACCATTTTTTTGAAAAACGTTTTTATGGTCCAAAACTTGACAAAAACGTCATACTATACTATGTAGTACGTCCTACTATACTATGTCGTCCATAATGTGACCATTTTTTAAAAAAAAAAAATTGGTCCAAAATTGGACAAAAACGTCATACTATTCTATGTAGTACGTCCTACTATACTATGTCGTCCATAATGTGACCATTTTTTGAAAAAAAAAATTGGTCCAAAATTGGACAAAAACGACATACTATACTATGTCGTCCAAGATCTGACCATTTTTTTGAAAAACGTTTTTATGGTCCAAAACTTGACAAAAACGTCATACTATACTATGTAGTACGTCCTACTATACTATGTCGTCCATAATGTGACCATTTTTTGAAAAAAAAAATTGGTCCAAAATTTGACAAAAACGATACTATGTCGTCCAAGATCTGACCATTTTTTTGAAAAACGTTTTTATGGTCCAAAACTTGACAAAAACGTCATACTATACTATGTAGTACGTCCTACTATACTATGTCGTTCATAATGTGGCCATTTTTTGAAAAAAAAAATTGGTCCAAAATTGGACAAAAACGACATACTATACTATGTCGTCCAAGATCTGACCATTTTTTTGAAAAACGTTTTTATGGTCCAAAACTTGACAAAAACGTCATACTATACTATGTAGTACATCCTACTATACTATGTCGTCCATAATGTGACAATTTTTTGAAAAAAAAGAATTGGCCCAAAATTGGACAAAAACAACATACTATACTATGTCGTCCAAGATCTGACCATTTTTTTGAAAAACGTTTTTATGGTCCAAAACTTGACAAAAACGTCATACTATACTATGTAGTACGTCCTACTATACTATGTCGTCCATAATGTGGCCATTTTTTGAAAAAAAAAATTGGTCCAAAATTGGACAAAAACGACATACTATACTATGTCGTCCAAGATCTGACCATTTTTTTGAAAAACGTTTTTATGGTCCAAAACTTGACAAAAACGTCATACTATACTATGTAGTACATCCTACTATACTATGTCGTCCATAATGTGACAATTTTTTGAAAAAAAAGAATTGGCCCAAAATTGGACAAAAACGACATACTATACTATGTCGTCCAAGATCTGACCATTTTTTTGAAAAACGTTTTTATGGTCCAAAACTTAACAAAAACGTCATACTATACTATGTAGTACGTCCTACTATACTATGTCGTCCATAATGTGACCATTTTTTGAAAAAAAAAAATTGGTCCAAAATTGGACAAAAACGACATACTATACTATGTCGTCCAAGATCTGACCATTTTTTTGAAAAACGTTTTTATGGTCCATAACTTGACAAAAACGTCATACTATACTATGTAGTACGTCCTACTATACTATGTCGTCCATAATGTGACCATTTTTTAAAAAAAAAATTGGTCCAAAATTGGACAAAAACGACATACTATACTATGTCGTCCAAGATCTGACCATTTTTTTGAAAAACGTTTTTATGGTCCAAAACTTGACAAAAACGTCATACTATACTATGTAGTACGTCCTACTATACTATGTCGTCCATAATGTGACCATTTTTTGAAAAAAAAAAATTGGTCCAAAATTGGACAAAAACGACATACTATACTATGTCGTCCAAGATCTGACCATTTTTTTGAAAAACGTTTTTATGGTCCAAAACTTGACAAAAACGTCATACTATACTATGTAGTACATCCTACTATACTATGTCGTCCATAATGTGACAATTTTTTGAAAAAAAAGAATTGGCCCAAAATTGGACAAAAACGACATACTATACTATGTCGTCCAAGATCTGACCATTTTTTTGAAAAACGTTTTTATGGTCCAAAACTTGACAAAAACGTCATACTATACTATGTAGTACGTCCTACTATACTATGTCGTCCATAATGTGGCCATTTTTTGAAAAAAAAAATTGGTCCAAAATTGGACAAAAACGACATACTATACTATGTCGTCCAAGATCTGACCATTTTTTTGAAAAACGTTTTTATGGTCCAAAACTTGACAAAAACGTCATACTATACTATGTAGTACATCCTACTATACTATGTCGTCCATAATGTGACAATTTTTTGAAAAAAAAGAATTGGCCCAAAATTGGACAAAAACGACATACTATACTATGTCGTCCAAGATCTGACCATTTTTTTGAAAAACGTTTTTATGGTCCAAAACTTAACAAAAACGTCATACTATACTATGTAGTACGTCCTACTATACTATGTCGTCCATAATGTGACCATTTTTTGAAAAAAAAAAATTGGTCCAAAATTGGACAAAAACGACATACTATACTATGTCGTCCAAGATCTGACCATTTTTTTGAAAAACGTTTTTATGGTCCATAACTTGACAAAAACGTCATACTATACTATGTAGTACGTCCTACTATACTATGTCGTCCATAATGTGACCATTTTTTGAAAAAAAAAATTGGTCCAAAATTGGACAAAAACGACATACTATATACTATGTCGTCCAAGATCTGACCATTTTTTTGAAAAACGTTTTTATGGTCCAAAACTTGACAAAAACGTCATACTATACTATGTAGTACGTCCTACTATACTATGTCGTCCATAATGTGACCATTTTTTGAAAAAAAAAAATTGGTCCAAAATTGGACAAAAACGACATACTATACTATGTCGTCCAAGATCTGACCATTTTTTTGAAAAACGTTTTTATGGTCCAAAACTTGACAGAAACGTCATACTATACTATGTAGTACGTCCTACTACACTATGTCGTCCATAATGTGACCATTATTTGAAAAAAAAAAATTGGTCCAAAATTGGACAAAAACGACATACTATACTATGTCGTCCAAGATCTGACCATTTTTTTGAAAAACGTTTTTATGGTCCAAAACTTGACAAAAACGTCATACTATACTATGTAGTACGTCCTACTATACTATGTCGTCCATAATGTGACCATTTTTTGAAAAAAAAAAATTGGTCCAAAATTGGACAAAAACGTCATACTATTCTATGTAGTACGTCCTACTATACTATGTCGTCCATAATGTGACCATTTTTTGAAAAAAAAAATTGGTCCAAAATTGGACAAAAACGACATACTATACTATGTCGTCCAAGATCTGACCATTTTTTTGAAAAACGTTTTTATGGTCCATAACTTGACAAAAACGTCATACTATACTATGTAGTACGTCCTACTATACTATGTCGTCCATAATGTGACCATTTTTTGAAAAAAAAAAATTGGTCTAAAATTGGACAAAAACGACATACTATACTATGTCGTCCAAGATCTGACCATTTTTTTGAAAAACGTTTTTATGGTCCAAAACTTGACAGAAACGACATACTTGTTGCGGACATTTGATTATTTCGTGAGTCGACCAAAGATGGAGTTTCCTGGAGTCAGAGATGAGTTAAATTGAAAAGCTTTATTGGAAGCAACTCAGATCTGAGAAGAACTGAGACAATGCCGAACATAAAACAAGAATGTTAACAGTTGGTCATCCTCTGTCAGTCTGCCTGTGAGTCCCAGAGTTAGGATACTTAAAGGTGCTTTCTCTGCTGATACATGGAGCTGACCTTGGGGAGGACTGCGCAGTAGCATCAACAGTCGTCTGCCCCATTCCAGTCAGGCTCAGCGAAAACACGACGAGACTTCTGTAGACAACAGTGCTATACCGAGGTCGCTGTGACAACAACAGTTTCGGCAGGCACTGTCCTGAATTGTTTAGGCTTGTGCTTAGAGTGGGAGCTGAGAACTTTAGAGAAGGCCGAATAATGTTTTTCCCTCACAATGCCCCCTTTTATTGATTTCTACGATCAAAAAACTAACTAGAAAGCACAAAGCCTCAATAACCCAATCAATTACATCTAACCATTAAATCACTAAAATACATTCTATCAAATACCCTTAACCGAGGGACTTCACCTGGCATGAATGGAAAAAATGCCCTTCTAAAAAAATACACAATCATAAATCAATCATAAACATAGTCATGACTGATACAAGAATTTAAACATTGTAATCAAGACATCGAGAAATCATAACATCACCCCTGTTTAGCCATCTCTTCTCTACCATATGACTCATGAATTTCGCCTTCCAGGTCAACAAGGACACATTTTAGACAAAATTGTCTCCTCATGGAAAGAAGAACCCCTATGACACCAGTGCATCACAGGCTCTCACAGCAGAAGTCACAGATCACATGACACAGGAGCCAAAAACCTTCCTCAGAATGCAGAAGAAGGGTTAAAAAGACACCTGCGCTGACTATTCTGATCTATAATGGTCAAACCTCGATGTTATTGAGGAAAAAGACCAACAGAAAACTTCTCTATCTGTCAGATGTTGCACACTGTGGTGGGTGATGTAGAAATACAACGATCATCATACATTTACATTTCAGATAAATGAAGAAATATAAACACCAATAATCATAAATCAGCATGAAAATGTGATGCAGGGAATGGAAAATGCATGCACAAAATCATACTAATCACACATCAACACATTACTGCAAAATGTATTTCGCGCAATCGTATTCACTTCAACTCATGCACTGTCCGTGCAGTAGAGAGTCACCAGCCATGGAGAGGTTACTAGCACATACGATGCATGGCGGCATGGAATCCTCCAATGTTTTCATCTTGTTTATGAAACATTTTGCAGAGTAGTGTTCAAACACTTTGAAAAATCATAAATCCTTTTTACATTTTGTTGCTTTTCTTATTTCTTATGAGGAAACAGAATTCAAAACAGTATTGTGTTGGTCTGACCTTCATTGCACACAATATGGAAGCATAAGGTTAAAGATGTTCTGATAATTAAAATGAAAGATTAAAGTAATCTAATCAAAACACATTGTTCATTGTCTAGGAATGTAAATAATATTTCTCAATCATCAGCACAAGAAGAAATATAACCTCAAAATAAGGTTATTGATACATTTTCTGATTTTCATGGTAACCTACCGATCTATCACTGTAATTGGCATTCATAGTAAAGCACTATGAACTGGCAATTTATAGTTCTTTACAGAGGCAAGGAAATACATTGGAAATTCAAACAGAATCAATTGAAAGAAGTTATAGAAATTCAAACAATTTAAAATCAAGCAGACAATTTCATCTGTCCTGTGTTTGCTCTCCCTTATTAGTCCGGGATGTGAAAATGAAATAAGTCACAGGTCTTACACTCCAACTCAGCTCTGTCTCCAAGACTCTGGAGCTGGTCCCATGAGTCTCCAAGACTCGACAAGTACTTCTTGACCTGTTCTTCCCATCCATCTAATCAGTCCCCTTTTAACTCAGAGAAACACCAAACAGATGAAGCATCCGTCAACTTAAAATTAATATAACTTTGGAATGTAATTTAAAATCATTAAACCAGCAGATATGAAAGTTAAAGTTTAGTGAATTGATCCTATGAGAAAGAGGATCTGATTCAAAATATTCTTTAACTTCGGTCTAAGTCAAAATTCGAAATACATGTTTCAGTTACTTTACATCTCTTTTGATATTCCTAAGATAAGAAAAACATTATTTATCCTCAAAAGGGAAAAATTCACTTGTTACAGCTGCTAAAAAACAGTTAAGACAGATGTGTTCAGACAGCAAAAGTACAAAACACAATAACAAGCAAGGGGTTAAAGAAAGGTAAAACAGATGCATTTTATACAGAAATTAATAAATAATATATATATTTATATGGACACTGTATACAGTGAAATATGTATAGAGATGTTGCATGTTGCCAGTAAATGCATAAATAAATGTTTACAGATTCAGTAAGACACACTTTTGGCTAATTGCACAGGATAAAGCACTGATGTACACACAGTAGGCACAGATGATGGAGGTAGTAGTGTTGGAGTAGTGCAGGTGGAGGTGGTTACAGGTGGTTAAGACCCCCACAGTATCATGTAGGGGGTGAGAGGTGTTGTCCATGATTGACCTCCTCAATATCCCTATGTCAACCCTCTTTGTCAAACTAAACTGATTATAACGATGTTATAACACAAACAGTTTTCCCAACTAAACTAAGCAAATCTAAGCAAATTAAAGAAACTTCATTTATGTACTTGTCAATAAACATGGTCACAGTTTAAATTACAAAATGACAAACATTTTCATTAACACTTAAGAGGCTTTCATGTTACCGTGTGAAAATATCCACAAGGAAATATCTTCACACACAGTAAGTAAATTACACAATCACTGAACATGAACTTTTATCAGTTCTGCAGTGACTTATGTTAAGATTTATGACAATAATCATTTAGTAATGTAACAGTTAGAGTGGTAACAACCATAGCATGAATCAGTGTAGATTTGTACACTGTTTAACTAGTTCAACCAGCTGCTAATCTAAAGGCTTCATAAAGAGCCACAGGCTCAGTGTCTAGAACTGAGTAGTGGACAGATGCACTATCTGAGGACAGAACAACATGATTAAGAACAAACAGCATAGATACAACATAACCACAGACTGTGTTGGTAACAAAACAGAAACATCAACATCAACAAACAAAAATCCATCAGCATTTAACAGAGGTCCAGTCTGGGAGTGCACACCTGTTGGAGAAATCAAACCAGATTAATGATGTTTTCTCTGTCACTCGCAAGCTTGCATGTGTCTTTCAACAAAAAGACCCATGTATCATTACAATGTTTGTTTGTTTTATATATATATATATATATATATCTAGTGAGGCACTGATGACATCATAAAGTTCAAACTGTGCAGAAATAAGTGATATAGCCAATGCACACCCAACCAACCAACTGTTATAGGCTTCATCAGGACAAACAGACACAAGTTCAGTGCAGTGCAACTCATCAAGTGACCTAAAGTCAGTCTACTACAGAGAAACATCAGATTGTGCTTCTATCAAAATGTCAACAGAACCAACGGAAACTGAAACTTCCGTTCATTTGCATATTACAACTGTGTGGCACTGACATGAACGTGTGTGTGTGTGTTTTGCTTAAAATCCATGCATTTTCTGACAACGCCACCATCAGGTGTGGAAACAGAAAGACATTCCTAGTCTGACCATCAGGTCGTTCCCTAACAAATCTACATGTGACATAAGAAAGGCATGTTTAAAAGTCTTCACATTTGAGTTACAGTTACTCTTTCATTGATCTTTTTTTGATCTGAGGAATCATTGTAGTACATCATACTATACCATGTTGTGCAAAATGTGACCATTTTTGGACAACAGTCCATTTTGGACCAAAATATATATTTTTTTAAATGGTCACATTTTGGACGACATAGTATAGTATGAAGTTTTTGTCAAGTTTTGGACCAAAAAAAGTTTTTCAAAAAAATGGTCAGATTTCGTCCAAAAATGGTCAAAAACGTCATAGTATGTCGTCAAAAACGTCATAGTATAGTATGTCGTCCATACTATACTATGACACTATACTATCCTACACCTTACTACACTATGACATTTTTGTGACATTGAAACATACCATGTCTCATTTGACATGAGAGCTAAACATTATTATACTGATAAATACAGACAGAGTTGTGTGAAGCTGACAGACTTAATGTAATAAACATACAGTACACTAAAAGCTTGATTTGTCATCATTTGGATGGATGGTAATGGATGATAATCAGTGATACAGTTCGTCATTGGACATGAGAAAAAGGATGTCATAAATCTGATGCAACCTGAATGTTTGATGCTTCCATCTCATGCCTCAACCAGCATACATAATCCACAATTTATTTTATGTGCAGTAAAAATACTTATTACGTCTTAAAGGTTTACTGGTACAGTTGTACTCCTGACACTACACAGGACACAATAGTGTTGTGAAATACACAGTAGACTACTGTCTAAATTATACACATGTATGTAAAAAAGGTCAGTTATTTACTTTTGTCCCATATAATCATCAGAATTGAACATTTTGGATAAATAGCAATAGCCTTAGTATGAAAAGTAATGCATATTACTTAAATTGATCAAATCTAATGACAAAAGACTATATGTGATGACGTGGAGGATCATGGGAATTATTTTTATTTTTTTTATCCCCTGTGGGTTTGAACTTTACAGGGAGACCTCAAAGAGACAGAACGTGCGATAAAATGAGCAGACCTCACCCTGATGTTTCAGCGGAGTTTTGCCTTGGAAGTTATCTCAGACGTGGGATGATGTCACCAAAACCAAGACCGAGTCTTTTGGATTTCTGCGGAGATAAAGTCAAAAGAAATGTTTTTGCAACAAAATAAATGACATTAATCTCATTGTTTTGATATTTTTTAACGCAGAAATGTTACATATTGAGGCCAAGGGTTGCCTGTTTGAATCCTGGCACAGGATCAAGCTCTGAGGGGCTTCACCCGAGCTGTGCTGCCCACTCCTCCTGCAGAGTGTGTGTGACAAGAAGGGGTTAAATGAACAGCTGAATTCACAATCACTGTATCACAAAAGTGGTGCACTGTTGAGTGCACATACACCACAGCAGTCCTCCACTCCTGGCTGCGTGTTCAGGTTCTCCCAGTGTTGTTCTCCTCTGCCTGTGCACTGTACTTGTTTGGGGGGGGGGGGGGGGGGCAGGGATGAGAAGTCATCCATCTCCAGCTAACAGCCACCAGTCTGGCCCCATGCTGGAGCCCCAGAGAGAGGAAGTGATCGCTCACAGCACAGGAGCACATTCCCCTTCAACACAGGGGGGACGTGGCCATTTAACCCATCAAAGCCCGGGTCTACTTTTCTTTGCCATCATGTGCGACTGAGTACACAAGTAGTGTCTGTTTTTGTCATCACGTTTATCCGTGGGTATGTTTATGCATATGTAGCATTGTACCTGGTTAACAGCAAATATGAGGCCGGTTAGATTGCATCCACACTGCGCAGCACAGCACATCCTCCCATCTCTCCTTGATTCTCCATATATAATCACCCGAGTGCCCGCCTCCTCTCTCGCTGTCACACTTGTCATGAATGCTCGTATCCTTCTCTGGACACAGAGAGAGTTGCCGCATAACCAGCCTGAAGAATTGACACTCCGAGTGTTTCTCCACACATTTTCTAATGGCACTGTGAGCCCCCCCACCAATGTTGGGATGGAAGGTGTTTAGCACCTCACTGTTTTTACTTTGACAGAGGAGGGACACTCGCACTCCCCTGGCTACACAGGCCCGAGACCAGCTCTACTGTTATCATTTCCACTGTGGGCACACTTCCGCCCGTTGAATCAAAAGGTGTTTATGTGGGTTGGCAGCAACGGCTCGGCAAGCTGTGCTGTGCTGTGTTCTCCCTGAGCGTAATGTAAAGTCTCTGGACGAAAGTCTATAGGTGACACCAAGGTGAGAAGCTCCATTTGTAGACGCGCTAATGCTCGAGACAGACAGACAGACAGACAGACGTGTGGCTGGGTGATAATGGTTGACCACGCGCCATTACAGAAATAGAACTGTCCATGAGGAATAAGATGACAATGAAGGGAGCACTGGGAATGAAAGAAGAGAGAAGGTCTTGCATGGTGAATACAAATCAACCAAAGCCATTGAGCGCGGAAAGACGAGAACTGAACGGGTAGTTAGGTCAAGAAATGAAAGAAAATGGAGCCAATAAAGGTTGGCAGAATGACTTTTAAACAATAAAATTGACGACCCTTGTCTGCAGAGGCAAAGTGTGGACGTTGTGAGCCATGACCAAAAAGCCATTGTTGACTAATGTCAACGGAGTGCGTTGTCTTTGACCCCTGCGGCTGGAAATGGAAAAAAGGGGTGAAGGGATGAGGGAAAATATGAATCACTGACAAACATGTGATGGTATGGGAATGGGAAGCAAAAGAAATGAGTCTTTACACATTCAGAGTCGATTGCCTAAATGATCGCAGCAAAGTATCTTCAGGTCATATATTTGTATTCATAAAAAAACACACTTTTTTCTCTCATCCTCCTCCTCCTCCTCCCTCTTTTATGAGCAGCGTTCTCTATGACAGAACAGCATTCTGGGAAAAGACAGACTGCAAAGGTCATAATTATGTGTGGTCATGCTGCTCCTCGCTTAACAGATGGAGACAACCTGAGTCAACATTTTTCAATTAAAAAAGAGAACACAAACAAACAGAAGGGGAAGGCGGAAAACACACTCACACACACACACACACACACACACACACACACACACACACACACACACACACACACGTGTGTGCACAAAGACACACAAGCTGGGGAGAAAACGGAAATGACCTTGAAGACCTGATACCTCATTAAAAGAGATGCTCGGAGCCTGCAAACGGGCTAATTAGACAAATCCTGCTCACACTTAGGAGTAGTACTCGTGGTGGGGGGGCGCCAGAGATAGCGTCGTGTTTGTGTGCCGGTTAAACGCTGAGAGAAAGCGTGTTTTTTTTTTTGTCAGATCTCAGGGCAAATATCTGAAGTCAATTAGTTGTGTTAAACAGGAGGGCAAAGTGATACAGAGACGCGCTGAATTAACATATGCACACGAACATATGGACGCATTAATTTCTGGATATGGATGGACGACGGCCTAATAACTCACTGAAATAACAGCCATTGTGTCGCCATGTGAGGCGAGCGTGACGAGTAAGTTGGAATTAAGCGTACTTCCGTGTCACTTTACACCGTAGTTTATTATTTGTGATAGTTTTAGACAGAAGTTTATTAAAAGAAGCTGCCTGAAGTATGATTAAAAGTCTTTTGAGTGGAGTCACTGTCAATGATGACGTTGAAACTGGAGGTCAGAGATGAGTTTACTGCAACTTTGACCAGAAGTTGTTTTTGTTTTAGCGCTTAACACTGTTATTAAAGTATAGTTTACAGGAATAATGTTAGATTGAACTTTTATTTTGGGCTCTTGAGCTTAGGGAGCAGTTTTGTTGCACTTTCTTTCAGGTGAAAATGACAGCTGTCAGATTCCGTTTTAACTCATAACTCATTAAGCTAAGTTCACCTCTATGAGACGGTTGAGAATAAGACAACTGTTTTTAAAATGCTCGCCTGTTGTGATCATTTGACTTAAACTAGTGCAGTGCCCGTAGGAAGTATGTATTCCTATAGTGGGAGCTGATGAAGATGTCTCAGTTATGGCAATGCATGATAAGGAACGTAAATGCTATTGTGTCAGCCATAACATCTAGCTACGCTAATGCTAATCAAAAATGAAAACATTCGGGTTGTGCCTAATGAGGTTGCACAGCGTTTGCATTATGTTAGCCCTACGCTAATGCTCTTGCTAATGGTGGCCTCGCTAGCTTACCTTTGGAAACGGGTTCGCCAAGTTAGCCGCAAAGTAGCAGCATGCTAATACAAAATATATACGTGCATGCTTATTGGTGAATGGACGACGACTTTGTCGTTTCAGTATAACACACCATGTTCTGCGGTGAACCGTGTGAAAGTGTCTCACCCACGGTGAGGACGGCCTCTTCACTCCCACACCTCCCCGCTCCAGACAGCGCAGCTGCTGCTGATGAGCCGCTGCCTGCCTGGTGTAGCGCGATAAATCTGCGAAAATGAAAAAAAAAAAAGTGAATATCAAGGATGCACACTATTGGGCCATGCTCAACACATATCCAAAGTCTTAGGGCGATCTGACTAACGGTTGCTGAGACGTGAATAAAAACCAAATATAACTTGTGTTTCTTTGGTCACAATAGAAAATTGTAACTTTTCTGGCCATCACTAACTCATGAGGTCACCGTGTGCTTATAAACTACATCATGTAATTTGCTTAAAAGGGTGAGCAGACCCAGTAAAGAAAAGGTAGTAATTTAGCAGCATCATATTGAGCTGAAGTCGGCTGAGTGTGACAGCCGTCACAGACCTGCATCCACTACACATGAAAAGGCTTTGTGTCGAAAAGAAGGCCCTCTACTGAGACAGAAGAGGACATGTTGTTCTCACTTAGAAACAGGCATTCAGAGTGTGTGTGTGTCTGTGTGTCCTTACAGCGACAGGACATGGGAGTGCTGATTTACACATAGCCAGACCCAAACACAGATGCCCCTGGTCCTTCTTCTTCCGTCCTTCCTTCCCTCCTTCCTTCCTGTGGGCAACAGAAGGAGACACAATGTGTTCAAGAGGCCCGGAGCTGACAAAGGGATTATCATCCAATGACAACAAAATGCTGCGTGCAATCTCTGGCATAAATTGAGGGCGGAAAAAAAAACACATCATATGGCGGCGACGGCACTGACACAGGGAGCCAGAAACGTCCTTTTCTGCCACATATCACATATTTAACCCATTCTTGAGGTATTTTTCTCATTATTATTATTGACATATTGTATATCAAAACTGATAATCTCGCTGTTATCTCGTGCCTTCTCACCATTGTTGGTTCACACATCCCTCTTCCTCTCTCACACCCTGTCTGAGTGTCGTTTTGGGGGCTGATATTAAACCTGTGAACATCTGCCTGCGATGTATACAGAGGGAGGGACGGACCAGAGACGGAGAGAGAGAGAGAGAGTGAGATGAGGTTGAGTTCATGTGAACCACCCATGGCGCCGGACTGTTACGGCCATCAGTAAATCTACCGTCTCACTGGTATCAAAGGTACACTCTCTGCCTCCATGTCCGTTTTTATATGTGTGTGTGTGTGCGCGCATGTGTGTGTGTTTCCTTCTCAAATAACATAATCCCATAAGAGGGTGGGAGAGACTTTTTTTTCTCTTTTTTTTTGGGGAGGATAAGGGGAGAAAAGAGAGGAAAAATGATGGCAGTGAGGAGAGAAAAGGCGATGAAGGGGAGGGTGGGCGCAGAATAGAGCAGGAGAAAAGCATTAGTAGTTCCAGCCAGCTGCCAAATGATGCCCTTGATTGCCTCTCTTCTTGTGCAGAAACAGAAGGTGTGAGGGGTGATTAGGCCTGGGCTCGATCCCTGATGAACAGATGTTAATAACAAAGCCCATGTTCATTGTGGTTAATAGCCAAGCGCGCCAGGGCTGGCTGCTGAGGCTAGGGGAAAATCTGCCTCCATAGCTCTTCTCCTCTCCTCTCCCTTCATGGGAGAGAGATAGGCTCCCTCTACTAATGTTTTGGCTGTACACTAACGTAATGAGCATGGTATTTGCAAGAAAAGGTAATGATAATCAGTCACAGGGGCAGGGGGAGAAAAAAACACAGCAAATGATGGTGCGTCGCATTCAGGAGATAGAAGAGCTCAGGGTTTGTGCTGTTAACTTTTAGTTGATGATGGCCTTTTGATGATATCAGAGATAGAGAAGGGTGTTAATAAACACTGGAATCACTGCTCCTTCATTTTTGAGCCTATTAGGCTATTGTCTTTAGGCTGTAACGACAACAGCTATAATGATTCCGTCTCATCGAAGCCCACCAAAAAAATCCCTCAGTTGAGCAAAGAAAAAAGCTCAATCATGCAACGTTAAAAAAGGTCAAGTCAGAAAGAGTGAATAGTGTTTTACGAAAGAGAAAAAAAGTTTCACATTGTACAATTGACTTATAAAACATTCAAATGTGATGAATTATTAAGGTGAAGCAGATTGCTCCGTTTTTGTATTCGTGTGTGGAGAAAAAAAACCACAGAAAAACCAACTCTTGATATTCTTCCTAAGTATGTATGTGCTGACAATCAATTCCCCCTTTTCCTCTCTGAGTGAACCTCGTGGTGGAGGCAGACTCATCTTGCACTCTGATGTCTCCGTGGGGAATGCAAAGATGGCAGAGATGCATGCCGAGGCCACTCCTTTTATCCGAGCCACAGAGAGACAAACATTGGCACTGCTGACGGGGGGAAGGAAAGTGACATTTCTCGGCACTGCGATACCTCACATCTCACAAATTGATGCCTTGTCTGAAATAGTCAGAAGGAGGTGTAATGAATGTGCTTTGGGGGGGGAAACAAGAAACGCATGCCTCTCGGACATGGTGGGATTTCGGCATTGTTACCGGGTTTGGTTTTTTAAAGTGCAAAGAAGACCAGCTGCTTGTGTTATTCAAATCCAGAGGAGTTGGAGAAAATGTGCGTTCATCCACTGCAGCGGGGGATGATAGTTTGGACAAGAGCATCCATTTCTGAAACCGCTCTTTATGCTATTTCCGTCGCTCACAATACGCAGCGACGTGACACTGTTTGAAACGTTTCCCTTTATAGACGACTGAAATCTGGACAAAAGATTTAAATGATTGTCATTTTCCCTCCGTATTCACAGTCAGTCATCATTTGCTCTTTATGCGGGAATCTTGGGCTGACTGTATGTGTGGCGTACAAACACAGGCTCATGGGAGGTCATGGGAGTGCTGAGCTGACAGTCAAGGCACCAGCTGTCACTCACGGCCCCCGTCACCAGCCGCGCCGCACTGAATCTTCATCATGACGACCACATGACTACAATGGCATATTCCTTTCTGTTTTTTTTCTCTCTCTCTGTGTGGAGTGGCATCACTGAAGAAAAAAATCTTTTATCAAGACCCAGATGTTCTCTGTAATCATCGTGGTTTGTGCCACCATGGAAACCGCTCGCAAACATACAATTCAGCGCGTTAGTATTCGATTAGTGACGTTTTCCCGGCCGTCCCACTCGTTTTATACGTTATATATTCACAGTTTGTCCAATATTTCAGTTGATTTCAACTTGAAATGTTTTTCATCCAACCAAAAGAAATCAATGCACATAAAGGACATTTAACCCTTTAAAATACGCACCAAGAAAAAAGCAAAGAAAAATTATTTCTTTGCATTTTTTATTATTTTTAGTGCTGTGCAATATGTTAACCGCCGTTAACGCATGACACGTTTCCATGACGATTGACTGGAAAAAGACGCGCATGGCGTCATGTTTACGTGCCGCGACACCGGAGTCCAGGCACCGTTCACCAGTTAGCTCCGTTAGCTGCATTAGCTCCTTTTAGCGCGCCTACAGTCGAACTGGAGCGGTCTGTTTATTTAACAGAAAGAAAGAAGCGCTACAAATGACCAGCGTACCTGTCTACTGCGTATGTGTGCCTCTGTTTTTAAAGTTAGTTTAGCTTTACTTTAGAGACTAATTTTAACAATCGGGAGTCACGTAAACATGGCGTCACACGTGTCTTTTTCCAGTCAGACGTCATGGAAACGCGTTGTACGTTGACGCCGTTAAATGCCGTTGACGCGTTTGACAGCACTAATTATTTTAGTTTATTTACTTATGATAACAATAACGACAATCAGTATTTATTTATTTTTAAATTAGACCCTACAGACGTTGAGACGTCTGTTCATAATAAACCTGGTTTGCATTATTCATAAAGTACAACATACAGAAGAAGTCACATTAAATGTTAGTGAGTTCAGCTTGATACATTTTTCAATGAGATATAGTGACTTAAAGTGTGGTCGACCAAATGGTTGAGTAGAACCTTAAAGGGTTAACTAAAAAAAAACACTTCCCTTATGTCTATCCTCAATTTCTCTAACCACTGCTTCAAATATCCTATTGCTAAGTCACATGTATGTGTCGTAGCGGCAAATGATGTTCCCTTGTCCGACAAAAGTCTTTCTTTGGTATTTGTTCCAAACTATCACTTATTTCCTGCCAAAAAACAGATGAATTTCAACGGCAAAATTCACCTTTAAAGAAGAAAAGAATGATATTTTCTCCTTTGAAATTGAAAGAAGACAATGCTAGTTAAGAGTTATATGCCCAGCAGTACGCTTTCTTCCCTCTCGCAGGCATCAAGCACTGCTGTTTAATGTACACTCATGCCCCATCTACCTTCCCTTCCATTATTCCACTCTCCAAACCTCTGTCTCATGCACACTTTCCCCAGGCCCCATGCTGTCCTCCTCTATTTATTGAATACATCTTTTTACTCTGCAGCATTTTTCCACCTGAGCTGGCAGTTGCAACTTTTATATGGGGGGGTGGGTGGTGTACGCGAGGACCGTCGTATTTTCATCGCACGCATCATGCTCCAGTGGACGAGGGCCATCTCGGCTGAAATGACTTCACCTTTTTTTTTGTTGTTCTCTTGTTTATATTATTTAAGGAGTGGTGTTGCCCCCCCCCCACCCCCCCTTCACTTCACTTCACTTCATGAAAAAATTACAATGACACGACAGGAAGGCCACCAGCTGAGAGGAGACAGAATGGGGATTTTTTTAAAAGGGTAAGTAAACAGCAACCTGATCAACAAAACAATCTATTATTCAATGCCATTTTTGGCAAGATCACGGTTTTACATGGCCCCAATTTATCAGGTAAGCCATGCAGACAAAAACACATAAACACATAAACAAGACAAGTGCTGAACGCACTGAGGCATCGTTGACGCTGTCAAGTCATCATCAGCCACAAGGAGATAATATTAGCTCTTCCATTTCCTGCATTGATGGTTTGAAGCATCACGGTGTCCATCATACCCTCACCCTCTCACACTTCCTCTCCCTCTCTCCACTGCTCTGTCAGGAGGTGACGGAATCAGACAACGCGGTCAAAACAGGACGAGCCGTTGACGTGAAAATTCACTCCCATTAGACTGATGCCCGGGCTTTGTATTCGCGGCAAAAGGCGAGGCTTTTCCGGCAGAATTACACCAGCTTTGTGTAAATAATCAAGGGCTGACCTGTGGGGTTAAACCCCGTAATTGAAGTGATACTTCAAAGAGACGACTACCACCTTCTCTAGGCGGCGAAACGCTGCGTGGAGCAATCCAGGCGAACGTGTGGAAGGTGGGGTGTGGGCTTCATAGACACAGACACACACACACACACACACACACACACACACACACACACACACAGGGCAGGAGAAGGGAGGTAATGGGGTGCCCAGATTGGATGACACTGTGGGAGAGACTATTCTGTCATACAAGTGCTTTCTCTGTCTCTGCCAAATTGCATCCCAGCCACAAATGAGTAAGTGAAATGAACGTGTGTGTTTGTGTGTGTGTGTGTGTGTGTGCGCTGCCTTCACTCTCTCTCGTCACGGAAACATGCATTGTCGAGTATGTTCAGCCAAAGTCATGCACTGAAAGTGAAAGAAACTTTTATTTATGCAAATCTATATCTATATTTTTTTATATATATATATAAAAAAAAAAACTCAAAACCATTCATCATTATTCATGACTGACAGACGGGGTCACCGGGGGTCAAAGACATGCATCCATTCATCGACTCCGCTATGAATATCATATCATTCATAAGCACTCATCCTAAATTATCTGTGACAATATACAAGCACATGGCAAAATGTCTTTGTTCCCTTGTCAACTGATAATAAAAATACACATATATTTATACATATATATGTATATATATATATGTATATGTATGTACACCAATGACCCAGTAAAATCTAAAAAATCCACAACAGCAAAAATTCCCCTCATTCACTGAAATAATAAAAGCACTGACCCAGAAAAATTAATCTGCACTCCAATAAATCCTCAACATGAACGTGTGTGAATATGTTGTGTATTCAGAATTCTCCGCTCTCAAAAATGACTAAATAAAAAAAAAAAATCATAGAATCATAAATCTGCTTCAAAGTAAAAAGCCTTTATCAGAATATGACCCAGAAATATCCACAACAAAAATCTACAAGGGAAACGTTCTTAAATAAGAGAGGAGCTGGGAGGAGAGGGCAGGGAGTGTTTGCAAATTCCCCTCTTCCTGTTTTGACAGCATCCAAAAACCCTTTGACCCCCCAGCCGTCCCCATGGCGACAGCAACCGCATGCAGCCGCCGACGCTGTGCCAGTCGCACTAAACTCAGTCTCGGTGAGCGGCCGGGCGCTGCGTGCCAGCGAGCTCGGAGGACGTTTGCCCCACGCTGCAATTCAATTAGGGGCCGTAAACAAGTGACAAAGGAAAAGACAGACAGACAGACTGAGGGACGGACGGACGGCTATGAAGGGAAATTAATAAGTAGGGATGATGATGGTGTTGGTGGTGTCTGTCTGTCAGGCCTGAGCGGAGACACTGCCGCTGCTGTAATCACTCATTTACAGTAGTGATCACCGTAGTGCATTGTGGGCGACGGATGCCCTCCCCCTCCTCCTCCTCCTCCTCCCCCAGTTTCCATGCACACCTCCAGCAAAGAGTAGCAACCAGCGGAGAGAGGCAGATTGATCCCTGGATTCTGCGTTGCTACGGGCCTCCTTCCCTCATTAATTCTGCTGATTCCACCAGATGGGAAACAAAATATTAATTTTATTCAGCCCTAGGCACACACACAGGGCTCTCTCTCTCTCTGTTAAGGTGTTCACTAAATCACCGGGGCTTCGTCGTGGCCGCTCTGATATTGCAAGTCTGGCTGTAAAAAACGAAAAAAAATCGGCGGGGCCGGTGGGTGGGTGGGACGAAGGTTCAAAATTGTCATAAATGTAATTAATTGTACGGAGGAGAGAATGATTAATTCGTCAGAAACGGAGGCGGCTGACGTGACGCCGAACAAGATGCCCAGCCATGCCTTCAGAGTGGCGGTAACGGCGCTCGTTTGAATTATGCAAATTAATTGACTCTTTCAATGTGGCATAAAATGCTAGTGCAACTACATTGCATGGTACATTAGTCTGTTCATCCAATAAAACTGCATTCTTTACAAGTGAATCCTTGACTCAGAGGGCTCTGGGATACAATTCATTTTCGGCACAGATGTGAGAGTCTGGCAGCATTTGGCAGACGGTTTCAGGCGGAAAGTGAGAGGGGAGGACAGAAGGAGGGGAGCGGGGGGTGGGGACTCAGAGAGAGAGAGAGATGTACATCGTGGATGTATACGTGTTCACGTTTGACCTCTCTCTGTTTTGCCGCCCTTTTGGTTTTTTTTGGGGAGATGACAACTTAGTTTGTTGGTCACATCTAAAGAGAACATGGATCATTGGGTTTTCATTGCAATCTTCCCGGCGACCGCCCGCCCGCCACCCACCGAGCCGTCGTGGAAAACTGGCAGTGACGAGGCACGTGTGCTCAGATGCACAATGCACACAAGCCTGAACACACACACACACAACAACAACACGGCACTAATTTTGAGCACCACAGTCCAAGGGTGAATTCCAATTCCTTGCTTAACCCTCAATCTTAACCCTCAATCTCAAAAATGCTCACTCCCGCTAGTTCCCGAGTTTAAGGGCCACCCTTGGGAGCAAGGGCTACCCAGAATGCATTGCGTTTTTTGACAGAACAAAGATGGCGAAAAAAGAACGCTACAAATTAAGTATTCTCTTTGCTAATAGAGATATAAAAATGATGAAAACCATTGTATTATCTCAGTTTAGGCCCATTTTATGGATTACTGACGTCATTGTTGCGTAACATTTATTTTTATTTTACGATATTTTGTCAATAGCCGGCCGGTGCGGACAAGCGATCGTTTGCTATGGTTTACTTTTCAATAAGTCGTGGTGTGTGGTAACTGTCAGCTGAATATGTCCGTGGTTGTGGTATTTGTATGAGTATCATCTTATAACTAACTGACAACCTAATAACTTGACTGACAAACGGATCGTAATAAATAATCCTGACGTAAATGCGTTCTTCTTCTTCTTCTTCTTTGGAGTTGACAGACTGGACGCAGCTTTCGCGTTATTCTGCCCCCTACAGTCTGAAGACGTATCTGCATTTAAGGGCTGTCCCATTTCTAAGTGACAAAATAACCCTTAACACTTGGTTTTGAGGGCCAGTTAATATTAAGGGTTAACCTTGAGGGTTAAGATTGGAATTGGAATTGGCCCCAACTCCACTGGCGTTGCTCAATTGTCATATCGTAAGATGTCCAGGTTCATCCTCTCTCCTTCTTCCCAGATTAAACCGCTTCTCTTAATCCCAGTCTGCACCTAAACATGAATCAAACGACTCCACACCTGCAGAGGAGGAGGAGGAGCTTTACCTTGTCACCTAATGAAAGCCCAGCACTCTTCCACCTCTCCGCACCCCTCCAGCCTCCCTCTCTCTCTCTCTCTCCAACCCCCACCTTTGATATACATGTGTCAAGGCAAAGTGACAAATAGCACATATTAATTAGGCACGAGGCCGGGCGAGATTGCTGTTATTAACGGTGGAGGGAAAAAAAAAAAAAAAAACGGGGGTAAGGTTGGATTTAATTGCCTGTGACATCAAAGTCAAGTGACTGGTATTTCAAGCATCATTTAAAATGTTTGATATTGAGGCCATTGTACTCACATGAAGCACATCTAAAAATATAAGAGGAGACTGATGGGGAGGAAAATACCTCCATGCTTTTTGCTGCAGCTATCTCCCGAGCTAATAACATCTCTGCGCTGATAAATTGACTAGATCCTGATGGAAAGTATATTGTGGTCGCCCCTGGCTGACTATCACTCCGATTTGCCGTCTACTCTCCTCCACGTTCTTCATTCGCCTTGTATATCACTTGTACTCTGAGAAGGGGAAAAAAAAAAAAAAAAAAAAAGAGAGAATCATTTCAACATCAAGTACAGACGTGGAGAGAGTAAAATTTGCTTGGTTGGTTTGCAAAGCAAATGTAATGGTGTTTTTATTACACAGTGCATCTGCTAACAAAAAAAAAAAGAAATGAGAAAAGACAAATGGGTGAAGCCGTTTGTCCTATTACTCTGTGAAAGTGTGTGAATGCTAAATAATAGGAGCTTTTTGTGCCAGATCTGAGGATGAAGAGAAGACGATAAAAAAAAAACAAAAAACGTGGATTTAACCTTAATTTTCCATGTTGAAAGAAGCCTGCAGTAATTGGCTGTGTGGATGGAGGCCCCTATCAGACTGTAGACAGTGCTTTTAGCTGTTAACTGTTGCCATGGCGATGCCGTTCTCCTGTTGGGCGTTCTGCTAACCCTGAAATTAGTGCTGAGGTGTGGCGCCACCCCAAACTGTGCTCTGCTCCTTAGCCGGGAGCCTGCCTTGATTTGCTGTCCACAGCAAACCCCCAACCCCAAAAAAAAAACCTGTTGAAAAGATAAGCTCCTGATTCTCCCCTGGAAGCAGTTGCCGGCTCGACGCTGCCCCCGCGCTCGCTGTGCAAGGCAGGTGAGAGTGATAAACAGCCAGATATACACTCCGATAATCAAAACCATCACCATCCCGTCGCAGACTCTTTAAAAAGGGTTTTAAAGCTTTTTTTTTCCACAGGATATGGGGACAATTCTAGATGCGTCTAACATCTGCATGTCATCGCCATTTCAATTTTACCATCAGGGAAAGGCTGTTGAAACAAGCCCCAGTGGGGTCCCTACAGCAGTCCATTCAGACCAGTGCAGTCACGCTCCTGTCTACATTAATCTGAGGCCCTGCTCAGTGGAGGGCTTATAAAAGCTCAGCGCTGGTCATTACGGGTCACGGTGGCCATGTTTATCGAGCGCCACTTCCTCTTTATCTCGTCGCCGCTCTGGTTTTCGCGCCCGAGACGCGGGAACTTTTTCGCGCCGACGACTTCATCCGTCTTCATCCGAAACCTCGGTCCCTTTTTTTTTTTTACCGGCACTGCACGGGAATAACCAAACCCCACGGTAGATGGAGTGAGTGCCATTTCTCTGCACTTGTGCGCGCAATAAGACACACCAGGTGCGCTCAGTCTCAAATTAGCCGATCAACAGGGAGGCAGAAGTGGCATTCTGATGATCCCTGGCACCAGCATGGCACGCCATTTAGAAAATGGCCTATTATTTTCGTGCGAGCATTAAAAATAATTTAAGGCTTTTAAAGGGCTTTGATTTCCCCAAAGACAAAGACAGAAAATGTACAAATACTTAGACATAGGTGTTTGTTTGCGAAAAACAAAGAGGAGAGGCCTCATAGTACTGATGATTACTGTGGAGACTATTTTAATGGGTAGAGCCTATAGTGTCAAAACAATATATACTGCTTATGCGTAGAATATTGAATATTATGGTGTGATAATTACATCTAAGTGTAAAAGGGTGTAAAGTTATGTTAATTTGGTATATTTTATCTCTTCACATGTATTTCACTATGCTTTAATGACACATGATACACAATGCTTGTCTTTACACTAAAATTGGAGACATTTACCTCAAATTCTACACGACTTTTTATATGATTTGACCCCAAACAGCACAGACTCAGAGACAGAGCTGACGTCAGGAGCCATTTGGAGATACATATTGATAAGATGGTGCTGCTCTATAGGCCCCAGTGGTGCCTTTCCCCAAGACAGACCACAGACTGGAATTATAATGAGTGGGATTAACACTCCCTATCACTGTCCCTCCACCCCCTAAACACACACACACACACACACACACATGCACTTTTAGTGGAGTATGTGCCCGACTCCAAGGACAGGAAGCCAAGTGCCAGCCAGTAACATACTGACGTTAATTAACAACATCTGACACAGATGCCACGCTTGTACTCGCTCGAGAGGTGGTCCAGCACATTATTTCATTTTGGTTATTTCCTTTCATTTTTTTTCATCCGCCCTCCCCCCTTTTTTTCTCTCCTTGCTTGATTCACTTCTTAATCTTGTTGACACGCTGTCCTCTCCATGCGTTAGGGTATGCCAGGTTTGAACAACATGGCTCCGGCTGCAATTAACTTTCCACTTGTCAGCCACTTTTGTTTCACTTTTGAACGATGCCGCCGCAACGAGGAGGCTACGGTGGCCCACGGATATATACGCGCGCGGTTAATATTCACCCACATTCACACGTTGTTGTTTTTTTTTTTCTGCCTCTAATCTATTTGCTCTCCCGGATACCCAAAATATTGTGACACCCAGACACAACAAGGAGGGCCCCCATACTGCAGCCTGTTGCCCTTCGCGCCACCTCGGAGTGCGTTTCACAAAGAAGAGCCGTTTCACAACAACCCGCTCGGGAGGCAAAAGTCAAGCTTTCAATCAAAGGTAGTGAAAGAAAAAGGCCGTCAGACGTTTGGTAATTAGCCGCAGCCTCGACTGTGCTGGAGTTGCACCATGCCAGCACGAAAGAGTGCAAGTGACACATATGCTCAATCCTGGATCCGCCGCCGCTAATCAGTCGACCTCAAAACTAAAATAGACGTGCGACTTGCCAACTTGTCTGCAGGCGTGTTGATGAGTGGCACACATGTCAAATCATTATTTGTGATGCAACTCGGCGAGCGAGGAGGAACGCGGCGCGAGAACAAAGAGCAGAGGGGTGAAGATGGGTAATAATCCCGTCGCTGTCGCCCATCAGGGGGACCCTGCGTCGCATTCCTGGAGAAGATAATGTGGAGATGTGGCGTTTTTTCAAAAGCACACTGTGGCCACACACTTTCTGCCTCCTCTGCTCTTTCTCTTCTTCTTGACCCCCAGACTCCCTCCTGACCTGCCTCCGGTAATGACCGTCGTACATCATGTCTTAAGTGCCGCGCGGCCCTCGTCGGCTCATGATGTCCTCGGCCCTGTCCGGCACACTCATTTCCATCTGACCCACCAAGTCCTGGACCGGGAAATTAAAAATGCATCGCGTGATTCATCTTCTGAATGACTCACGCAGCACATGGAGAGAGAGAGGTGGGGGAGGAGGGGGGATCTGACCACTGGGGACAAGTCATCACAAAAAAGGACCTTGATGGCTGCCCCCTGTCTGTCCGAGAGACGCTGTATTATGATTTGTTTATCGCCATCGAGTAAAACACATGACAGTTGTTTTAATAATCAGCTCCTGATTCCACTCATCGCTTGACCAATAACGCGACGTTTGCCTGGAAATGTTGACACTTTTAATTTCTCCTGAGCTGATGGATAAAACACCTGTCAATATAACCACAGCAGTGCTCAGCTCAGCCCCACCAGGCTGAAGGGGTGGGGCTGCTCAAACGTTATGCTGCCGCCACCTGCTGGTAAGCAGCTTTTGAAGCCTTCCCCGCCCCCCTCACCCTCCAACTACCCTTCCCCTTTTCTGCCATTCAAACTCCACCAACCCCCATAACAGTTAAAAAAAAAAAAAAAAAAAAAAAAGGCCTGTGAAGCTTCACTACACAAAACCCAAAAGCTGGAAAAGTGTTTATTTTTTCGAGCCTGTAAAAAATCTCTCCTTTCACCTTTTAAAAAACTTTGCCTGATGTTTCCTCATAATCTGAGCAGGAGCTGATGACTGATGTATGTGCGCACAAACAGGCTCAGAAGTCTGGCTTTTTCTATAAGACGCAGTAAAATAACTAATTTTCATGCACAAACTTTCAAAATTGAGTCTATTAAAGAAACATTTCTCACCTCAAGAGCAACATTTGGCATAGTTTAATGCTGTTTTGGCACATTTTATGTGTCCAAATGTTTCAATTTGGATCATTTTTTTCCCCGATTATTTTATGATTAATTGCGCTGCCCTAAAGGTGGCACCTGAAGAGAAAGGCCATTGTCGCGGCACAAAGGCCACGTGTTTTCCCCTTAAATCTGCTCAGAGTCGCCACTCGAGCGCGCCGCCTGTGACGCGCAGGAGGCCGCAGAGTCCAGAAGCCTCGAGACAAAGACGGGCCGTCTCGAGCGTCTATCTCGACGGTGGCGCGCGCTGCCTCCGCCACATGACTCTGAACACCGTCTTTTCAATCGAATAAAACACATTCTCGCGCTCGCCTCTAATGTCACATCGGGCATTGACCGCGGGAGGTAAGTCTAACAAAATTAGTATGCAAAAGAGCGCCGGGGCCTCGCGAGGCCTATAATTCCCCCCTCCTCCTCCTCCCTGTAAATGATTTCCGTATTTGAAGATGAAACAAAAAAAAAAAAAGAGGAGAAGAAAACAGCAGACAATGGCATTTTGAGAGCCATTTAAATAACTTAACCCGCGACAGCAGGTGGGACTGGACTGAAATAAGGTAAAAATGCATGAGCGCATGGAGACGAAAACTCCGCATCTTTTGATATTGCGCTGATCTGCTGCGGCAGTGACGCGCCGGCCCCGGCGGTGTGAGCCGAGGACAAAAACAAGCGCCCTCAGAGAGAGAGAGAGAGAGAGAGAGAGAGAGAGAGAGAGACGGTGGTCAGCAGCTCTGAGAAAAGGCCTCTGCAGACCTCTGTGCTCCCGCTGTGACGTCTTTTTCATGACTTTAACTTCATTAAACCTATATCCGCCTGACATTGTTTTGCACAGACAGACCATCAACTCTGAAATAAAGGGCCAGTCTGACTGACTTTCACAGTGAAGAAGGGGGGGGGGGACATGTATAGAAGTATAACAATAATAGTGATATTAATAATTATTCTTTTAAGTATTATTAAAGTGTATTGTTTGCTGGGGTGTGTGTGTGGGGTGCACACGGGCCTTTAAAGGCTCCATGCAAGGCTGCATTTATTCAGACTCTATCAATGTTAATTGCACCGTTTCCGAATCATAAATACCAGCATAAATCACCGGACTATACAATATTATGCTGTACTTTTTTTTTATGTCCCCCTGCGTGGTCTGCAGGAGAACATCCCCATCACTATAAATCACGTCCCTGCAGCTTCTGCTGCTGCTGCTGCTGCTGCACAGAGCCGAGCACAGATCCACTGCAGCCCAGAGACCATTTCATGGGATTAATTTTAATGTACATAAAAGATGAGGTTTGAGCGCTGCAAACCATGTTCTGTGTCCGTTTAGGAACCAATCGTGATTTATAATGTAGCGGACCAGCAGCATATTAAAAAAATAATAACATCTGTGATAAGTCACTGCTGATTATTATTATTATTATTATTATTGTCATATAATATTATTATTGTTGTGGTTATTATTATTATTATTTAAATATATTATTTAGGAATGAGTGGTTGATTAATTATTTAATATTAAAGAAAGTGACTGCTGGTGAAATATTAAATGTCCTCTGCTCTTCTGCTTTATGTTTATTTATTATTATTTGATGTTGTTGTTTAACATCTTTTTAAAAAAATGCAAATAAAATCATTTAAAATAAAATTAAACATTGTCTTTATTGAGTTATTTATTGTTTTATTCCTCACTTTAGTTCTCGTTTTTAAAGCATTTTTTTTAAATATGATTTCATTTTTAAAAATTCTTTAACAAACCTGACTCTATTTAAAAAAAAAAAAAAAATCTAATATTCTATTATAAGTGGAAAAGCAGATGTTTTCATCATTATAAGACACACATTATATATTCTTAATTCTATAACGTATGATTTATGATGCCACTTAATTTAACTCTAATTATGAAATCATCAAACATTAACTTTAAAAAAAATATATATATATATTGTTATTATAGTATGGCTTTATTAATTAATTTATTTATAGTAGAACTTTGGAAAACAACTAAACTCCACTGAAGTTTTTGGCTCTTTTGCATTTATTATTGTAATGTGAGTTTTGACACTTTATTCCAGTTTGGGAAAAAAAACATGACTTCAGCTTAAGCTTTAGCTGAGGTTTTTGTGTGTGTGTGTGTGTGTGTGTGTTTCACTGAGTGGAGCAGAGTGGGCGCCTTTATCCTCCAGTGTTCACGTCTCTCTATGTGTCTGTGTCATAACCTCCATCAGGGTTTCATATTTCCCCTCTTCCCTCATCTGTCCCAGCGTGATAGCCTTAATATGCATGTCTCCGTACGACGCTCTCTGACTAAATGGCCACATTTGCACATCTTCCTTTCTTTTTTTTCCAGCCCATGTCCAATCCCCCTTCCACCGTTAATGTGACTTAATTTCTTCCTCCAAAACAACGCCACGGCAAATCAGTCTGACAAAGTGCTACATCATTTATTGTGGGGGACTTTGTGGTGAACTTCCCTTTGAAAAATTAATGCCTTTAATTTTGCTTGATGGCAACATCAGCGCGGCTCTGTAAATTGCACTTTAATGAGATTTTGCTACAGGGGATAATCTGCAACTGACAGAAAAAACATCTTGAAAACATCTGTAGACCTACGATTTCAGCCTGACGACTGTACCCCCCGTAAATCTCCGAGCTGAGGGATGAGTATAGGAAAAATGGTCAAAAACTTTATGATGTACAATGTTCGGAGTTAGACTGTAAAGACCTAAACTTTGGTGTCTTATAGTGGATTATATAAAGAGGGGCAGGAGGCAGAGGGAAGACGCAATGAACAAACAGTGAAACAAATACAAAAATGTGTTTTCTATTCAACCACAACTGAAGCTCTGACTCCATCAGGTGTCTGGACAAAGTCCCACGGCCCACTAACTCTTCCAAGGAGACAGATCTGCAGCTTAGCCCCCTTCAAATTAAATCTGACACACTCAATCTCATCAACTCCTCACACTGTCACCATGACACTCTGTTAATCTCAGGTTATTCTTCCCCATCGCCCCCACTGCTCTCTCCCATTCAGTGCAGAATCCCACAAGGTGAATTGTTGAATCTCTCAAACCCAAAATGCCCACCTGGTTTGTGTTTTCTCCATATTCTCCCTCTCTCTCTTTATATCCCTGTCTGTGTTTTGTCTGCCTCTCTGCTTCCTCCTCGCGCTGTCATGGAAACAATAACCCTTTCCTGAGCTAATTTGCAGGAGCAGACATAGCAGCAAAAAAATATGTGAAAGGTGGGACTCAGTTAGGAATGTGCTCGTGCTAATAATGAACCGTGTATGCCAGTGAGTGGAGGTAACTGATGGGGAGTCCCCGCCCCCCCCCAGTCTGGTCTGATCTGGTCCTGCTTTCTTAGAAATTCCTGGCATTTATTGGCCCGTTCCTTATATTTCAATGTGTAAAGAGCTTAATGTTTTCCATGTGCAACCTCATAACCCCGTTTTCAAATGTCTCACTCGAGGACACACCCTGTCTTTACAGTTTCAACAAAAGGGGAGACGAGAACAAGCCTTTTTCCCTTTCCTCTTTCCAGAGTGACACAATTAAATCAGCCCGAGTGACTGGTGCTGTGGTCAGCGGCCAAGTCGGGATCACGTTCCCCCAGTGTGGCTTCCTCGGGCTCCTTCTGTGGTTTCTGCAGCAGACATCTACGTGTCTGCTCGGCGGCCCCCTCCGAGCCGTGCTGTTAGGATGGCAGCACCTGTCAGAGTCGGGGCAACATCACCGCCAGCGTCTCGCTAGGAGGTTTCCCTGAACCCGAGGAGAAATGACAGGCTTGTGCTGCATAAATGTGGCATGTGTGCTCGCCACAGACGCTTCCACCAAGATACACTGGGCTCAGCCACAGAGTTACAGTGTGTGTGTGTGTGTGTGTGTGCTCTCGCCATCTCTCGCATGATTTCCCTGACTCGTGCTCCCCGGGGGTTTAGTCATCTTGGTCATCAGCTCCACTCGCAGGTCAATTGTAGCAGCAAGTGGTCGAGGCCAAACAATGCAAGAGGAGAGGGGGGTGAAAAAAGTTCTAGCTATGATCCAACACCACCAGCACCACCTCATCATGTGCTCATGTCAGT
The DNA here is from genome assembly GCF_963457635.1 of Microchirus variegatus. NCBI lineage: Eukaryota > Metazoa > Chordata > Actinopteri > Pleuronectiformes > Soleidae > Microchirus > Microchirus variegatus. The sequence goes on along the minus strand of NC_139816.1, from coordinate 8,055,714 downwards.
GGCGCATGACAGGATCATAGCTATAAACAAGCCGGTGAGTGGTGTGTGTGTTTGTGTGTGTGTGAAAGATTCACTGGAGCACTCGAAATAGATGAGAGACGGAGAGCAAATGTCATTCTGCACTGTATTTGCATCAAGTGTGCCTTTGTGCATCTTTGAGTGACTCAGATATGCTGATCTCCAGGAGGGGAAACAGTCCTGCCGGGGCCAAATTAACTGGAGAGCCTTTGCACACAGACCCCATAGACTAATGAAGAGGCCCAGCGGATATTTGCAGGGTCACACAAAGGAGGTGGTATATGGATAGATGCTGAAAGAAAATTGGGCATTAACTAAGATGCCATGGGTCGCTTCAAACTACTGCGGGCCTCGCTTCTAGGGAACCATCACTGGGATAAAAAAAAAAAACCCTGTGTTTTATTTATTAAATTACAAGAAATGAGATGATTATTCACAGAATGTGTGCATGTTTAGCAGAGGACGCTGTCATCATTCCTCTTACCCCGCAGACCCACACAAAAAAAAGAAGAAAAATTAACATTTATTCGAGGGCCACGGGACTTTTATTGGCTCCATGTGCAGGCTGCAAAAAAAAAAAAAAAACCCACAGGAAATTTCAATTTGGAGCCACTTAACTTCAACGCCGTGGCAGTCGTCGCCCCAACAATGAGCCATTTATTGGTTTTAAGTGTTCCAGAGTGAATCCCAGAATGCAAGTGTCACAACACCAGTGTGTGTACACCAGTGGCCACAAGACATCGCTGTGAACACTGGCGCCCACTGATGTTTTACAACCCTGGTAGTTACAAAGGGAATCCAACTGCTTTGCCCATTATGAGGTACGACTGAATTAATAACACTGACCATTCACTTCCTGTTAAATCCAGCGCGACGACTCGGAAACCTGTGGTGTGTAATAGCGGCGCTTGATTAACCGTATTTGAGGATTATTTTTAAATATTTAATTCATTTTCTATCTTCTCATCTGCACTCTGCGTTAAAGCACAATCACAAACCCGGGAATGTGCTGCGGTTGTCGTTTTTTTTTCCGGCAGAGGTTATATTTCATTTGTTCATCAGATTGTATACGTCTCCACTTTCCTTTTGCCCCGGTCGCTGAAAAAAGAAGCCGCAATTACAGAATCTCTCGACGATCCGTTCACTTGATGAATCCTCTTGGACTGTGTTGTTTGACAAATAAGGAAATGCGTCGACGCCGGCACTATTTATAGTAATTAAAGTGAAAAATACTGTCACAATGTAAATCCTTAATTGGACACCCAGAGAGATATTGAGAATTTGTCTTTAATAATAGGTGATGACTGGGGACAGAAAAACAAAGTGTGTTGAAATGTGGCTCGGCGACTTCCATTTATCATGAGACGGAAAACAACCAATTTAGCATAGCTCATTCAGGGAAATCACCAGGCCCAGGTAATGCACTTTTAATCATCCTCCTTAAGCATCTCCCAGTAAAACAACAGTAAGAGCGCGATGACTCTTGCACACTCTGGGAGGATAATGTTTCTCTGGGTGTTGCAAAATGTTCCACTTTAATGGGACGCGATTAATAAAGAGCTCGTAAGAGGTCTGCCACCCTGACTTCACCGGCGGTGACACCTGTGTTATTTGTTATGCAGCTAAAACGAGCGGTGAGTTGGTCATCATGGCAGGTTTCAGGTGCACAGTTAAGTGCCACTTTGGGTTGTTGCCAATTACAAATACGCCATATAAATGGATGACTTTCCTTCTGTCCGAATAGAGAAGCACTAGTGAGAAGGTGTTGGACTCCGCGACGCTAGGTGGCGATATTCTCCCTTTCATGTGTGTCTCAGTATTAGATGTTTTCTGGTTGACGCATTACATCACGGACCCGAAACAACTCTAACTTGCACCTGGATTTTGCCACGTCTTTCTTGCAAAGCCCAGTTCGGGTCAAGAGGCAACTGGTTTTGAAACCCTAACCCTAACCCTAACAACATGGAACGCGCCACAACGGACAGCAATAGATGACACCCAGCAGCTCGGTTTGTGGCTGTTTGTCTTAGCATCAAGACGTCAAGCTTTGTGTGAGAATAGATTGCGGGCGTTGAAGAAACGCCGGTCGTAAAGGAGTGACGCTATTTGACTATTTGAACAGTACTTGGTAGGGGGAGGGGGTAGTCCAATCAGCTGACTGTTGTGGGTCTAGCCTACTCCGGTACCCCAAGGGAAGGGTACTTAAAAATTCAACAGTTGGGAGCCGGTTATTTTTGGTACAACTCCTAAATCCTAAGTGTGCCTGACGCAAATTGCATCACCAACAAACGAAGAGCGCGTTGGGTACGCGTGGACAGCGCATGTGCAAACCGATCTCCTGCCCCACCCACCGCTAGGTGGAGTATAAGCCCCGCCCACCAAGCAGAAAAAAACATTTAGACAACGGAAGAAGTACTCGCCAAGGATAGTAATCCAAGCCTCGATCTGGCAACCCTTGAACCAGCTAACACCCCGACGGGCCTTTCCGCTGTGAGCTGCTCTAACTAGAATGGTAGGTCCAGACTTGCACTGCCACCTGATGGTGAAGGGGGATACTACAGGACCCTGACGCCCGAATATACCAGGGCCTTTATAGAAACACAAAAAAATGTAGCGTGCCGAATTTAGTCCATTTTTTAAGTACGGTAAACGGTTTTGTAAACACACCGACTGTAAATAAGTGTATGTCAGTGAGTCTATAAAGTTTCTCGGGCAAGACCTCATGTGTGTTTGAATTGACCTCCGTACATTCTGCCACTTTTACCAAGTTGCAAGCTGCACACTTGGTGAAACAATCTCACGTCAAGAGATAAAAACTTTTCTGCTGTTTACTTATTCTCTCATTAACAAGGCTCGCAGCCATCTGTGAAGTGCTGGAAACACACCTGCTTCACTGTGGGCCTGTAATGGCTTTTCTCTATGTGTGTGTGGCTCCGCGACTATCTGAAGGAGAGAGGGGCTGTTATAGACCTGTCATTCCAAGATCATCAGCCAGACGCACAGCACCTTGTATTCCACTCGCATAATTATGGATATTGTAAAGCATTCAAAATGATCAATTTAGCCGGCTCTGTCACCAGAGGAGTTATTAAGGCACTTTGTGTTGATTTCAATGTTCATAATGTGGTGTATTAAAGCACACCCAACTGTGTCAATTTGGAGTTCTGTTGCAGAAACGTGGACGTGTACAGCTTGAGGCAGAAGACGTGCGAGTATATTTGTTAGCAGTCGTTTTAGGGCGAATTCCATTTTCCGCGGGTGTTGTGGAAAAACCATCATCCAAATTGTCACTGCGCTCAAATTCTTCCCATAAAACCGTTATGTGATGACGACGCAGCGAGATTAGGACGAGTAAAAAGTAATGTGGAGTATGTGAAATTGGACAATCGTACGATATTAACACAAACAGAGTGGTTCTCAAAGGGTGGGGAACTTCACACGGCTGAAGATGCATCATCAGTGAACGGTTCATTATGAACGGCAGCTCTTAATTACGCTGGCACCTTTGAAGTCTCTCTCTTTAAAAAGAGTAAAATGCCTGACAAAACAGTGGAGCGCTGAACCACATCAGGTGCCGAGATGAATGAACACCAGCAAATGAACTTTGCTCGGATCCTTTGAACTTGCCATAGGGTCTGTTTCTGCTCTGTCAAGGGAAGGCTGCAGCGTTGTGGTCACTCTGTGCTATGGTCATCAGGCTCCGCCAATGTAGCTGTTTCCACCTGGGTCTGACACAGGCCGTAGACGTACCCTGCTGAGGTCCTCTGAAACCGGAGACCCTTGAAGTGGACGTGTGCCTGCTCCCAGAAACCCCGTCAGATCCAAGGACTCCAAATGTGGCCTGCTGCATCCAGACAGTGAGGACACAGCTTGGTCATTTGGGTATAACTCTCCCTGCCCCCACAATGCCTTGGCCTTCTGCACACCACCACCACCACCACCGCTTCTACCAGCTAACCAGCAGCAGCCTCTCGCAGACCAGGGAGCAGACCACCCTGGGCTGGTCAGCAACCCCTGCTTACACCTGCCATAAAACTTAAAAGCTACAGTCTCATCCCCCGGCTTTGAAGTGTTCAAAGCATAGTTTAGTGACCTCTGATGCGACTTTGGCCGCAACACATGTTCTGCACCCATGTATAAACGCCGGCCTCTCAGCAGACAAGGCGGGGATTGTTTACCTACATGTGCGAAGCGTATAAGGGCCAATGCATGGCGACCATGCGTGGAGCCTCTCTCTCTGTATTCCCACACGTCGACTTCCTCACGGTGGGAAACAGACGTAAGTCGAACCGGACACTGGACATTTGCAGCTGCCATGTGTTCGCCATTATTTAAAAAAAAACAAAAAAGAAAAAAACACTTTCTCTGAAGGCACTCGCACTATCTGCTGCCAGGCCACAGTCTTTCAAAGATGTGGACGTGAAATCCCCGTCCAAAAGTTATAAAAGTAACAAACAACATCGCTTATGTTCTTTTTTTTATATATATAATATATGTGAGACAGCTGCCATGTCTGATTTGTGTCAACTTACACTACCGTTTAAAAGTTTGGGGTCACTTAGAAATGTCCTTATTTTTGAAGGAAAAACACTTTTTTCCAATGAATTCTAGCTGCAAACGTATGTTTTTTAACGGAATACGTACATAGGTGTATAGAGGCCCATTTCCAGTGTTCTAATGGTACATTGTGTTTGCTAATCACGTTTGAAGGCTATTGGATGATTAGAATACCCTTGTGCAACGATGTTAGCACAGCTGAAAACAGTTTCGCTGCTTCTTTATTTTGAATAAAAATCATTGTTTCTAATCTTGTCAATGTCTTGACTATATTTTTAAACCTATTTTGCAACTCTTTTGATGAATAAAAGTGTGACTTTTAATGGAAAATACAACAAAAATTGACCCTAAACGTTTGAATGGTAGTGAACTTCTAGATTTGAGCAGATTTTAACAGTAAAATGTGTAGATTTTAGTGTGCAAGTATTTTATGTATATTACATATTAAAGGGTAAAGTATTCACTGTAGAAAACGGCCCCCGGGGAATTTGAATAGATACATTTCCTGGCGTGTTAATGCACGAGGGCAGTGTCACACTGTTCTTGGTTGACCTGATGTTAATCGCTGTGTATACTGTCGAGTGGTTGAGTGCATCATATTTGCAGTAAAGGCTTCTTTTAGATCTGCACTCTATATTTGACATTTTGTTCAATAATATAAAAAGCCGTTATTTGTCTCATATTAATATTCATAGCTGCAGTTCTCTATTCAACTTTGACTAAACCAAGCCTTTAAGCGGTGGCTTCACCTGGATCCGATCAGAAGTTAAAACATCCTCCTTCCACATTAAGGCGCCACGCTGTGAGCGGAGCTGCTTTGCTTTTAACTTGATGTAAATAGTGCCGCTTACACATCTGTTCTTTAAGTGAAGTAATGGTTTGAGACCTTAACTTGCAATCAGCCATTTTTACACTGTTGCCGCTCGTCTCTTAATTAAAGAAAAAGGAGAGTGCATATCATTTGGCTTTTAACTACAACCACAAATGCATGTCAGCTGTTTAAAAAGCGCTCTCTCTCTCCTGCGAAACGCTTGCGTGTTGTGTTTGTATACGCGAGCTGTTTTTCTTTGTCCAAAACTGGGGGATGAGTTACTGGCGTCTGCTGGCATGTGACACGTTATCGCGTTTACTGTGCGCACATGTCGAGGATTGGATTCCTCCTCTCTCTCGGAACAGATACTAGGGCTCCTCCGTTCGTCGCTCGGCGTTATAAATCGCTGACATGTTTTACAAGGCATTAAATATTTGACAGAACAGTAAGTTTGTAATTACACAAGACCGTGGCTGTGTATAAATGTCAAACAAAGCGGGGCTGATATATAGCCCGCCGTGGGTTTTACATGCTTCACATGCTATAGTGTCTGAATGACTCGACTCGAGATGATGTAATTATAACACGAGGGGCTTTATTTTAAGTGTGTGCACCGTCACGGAGTTAAAATAGCAACACAGTCTGGAATAATCTGGTAGGAATTATATGACGCACTAAAAATGAACCTTAATTACAGTTCACGTGGAATGATTTGAGAATGAATCAGGCAGCGTTTGCTTTGTGATTTCTCTCTTATTTCATTTCCTCGTCGTCGTCGTCGTCCCCCCCCCCCCGTGCCCCAACACCAATCAGAATTCCGGGCCGCGCTGATGTCAGTGCCGCCTCTGCTCAGTGGAGCCAGAGGAGCTGTCCTTTTGCTAAATATAGAGCGAGAAATCCCGAGCGTGTTTCTTTTGGCCCGAGGGCGGCTGCGTGGCCCTCACAAATGTTGACGAGGATGAAAACGTCCCCCGACTGCTCGGTGTCTGCACTGTGACCTATGGAATGTGCCTTCAAAGACGGATCCTGACGCTGCGTGAATTTCTCGGAGGATTTCTGGTCTCGTGGCGCGACGTTGAACCAGCATTTATTCTGTTGGGCTTACCCTGCAGTTTATAATGTGGATATAGTGTGACGTGAAATGTCATAGATGCTCTATGCTGCTTGTGCAACTGGAAGCAAAGGCCCTCCGATGTGTTGTTGTTCCCGTTTCGCGCTAAAATTAGCAGTGTTAGCATCGTTCCCATTTCTGTCTGTCATTGTGTTGGTCTGTTTTGTTTTCCTTTCACTCCTCTGTTATCGTCAGTGAGTCAGAGAAAGATGAAAACAACAACGCAATGTCGTTCAAGTCAACGATTTTAAGGCGCTGCTAGAAAACAGTCATGCTAGCATTGCGCTAAGGAAAGGACACCAGAATTTGCTTCACTGCCAAAAAAATGAAGTAGACAAAGATATAATCAGCATGTTAACTCAGGTCTTGCATTTCCATCATTGACCATGACCCATTTTTTTCCTTCACCCCAACCTGTCTAGGCAGATGGCTCTGCTCTCTATAATGTTGTCTAAGTACTGAGGCTTGAGATAGTTTTCCTGAGGTGTTAATGGTCTCAATAACTTTGTCAACAGAACACAACGTCAATTTTGTTCCCATTTAGTGGAAAATAGACAATAAACAAAACAGCACATGAGAGGACACCGCTGTGAGTGACAGTTATGTGAACGTTATCCATCCATCCATTTTTCTACTGCTTTAGCTGTGCTAATCTCAGCTGACATATAGAGCGATAGGCGGGGTCACACCCTAGACGGGTCGCCGGGCCCATCACAGGGCCACATATAGAGACAAACAACCATTCACTCTTACACCTACTGTCAATTTAGAGTGTCCTATTTACCCCATATTGCACGTTTTTGGACTATGGGAGGAAGCCAGAGAACCCGGAGAAAAGCCACAAACACACGGGGAGAACATGCAAACTCCATGCATAAAGGCCCTTATGCATGGAGTTTGGAGCACTACACCAACCCATGTGGCCCTACATCTGTGAACTTATGTTTGCAAATCATCAACATGGCTCTGATCAATCTCGGGGCCGATCACAAAAACCCATTCAAACACAGGATAAGCACTGGGTTTTAAACATCCTCCCAAGATTGTCTCAACAACTCCAGAACATCGCTCACGAAACCAGGAGCAAGTGTCATTTCAACTATTCAGTCGCCGGCATTAGCAGCACATAAACTTAAGTATTATTGTTATGATTCAGCGCTGGGTTCCTGGACACGAGCAGCAGCAGCAGCAGCAGCAGCACATACAGACAGCAGAAGCCATAACATCAACATTAAAACAGTATGAGCCGGGAGCTGTCAAGTGTGGCTGTCAACACCTCTATTTCAGCGGACGTGATGAGCCCTTTAAAACCTTGATGGATATAAATCAGGAGTCTATTTTGAAACAACAGGGTCATATTCAATCCTTGTTGAAAGTGTGTGCGAGTGTGAGTGTGTCCACATCCACATAAACCCTGCCAGCATGGGACGCCCCCTGAGGGCGCTGCACCCGGGCCTCCCATTCCCAATCTCTGCCAGGCAACACATTTAATATCTGATTCTTCTAATTGTATCCAATAATACATTGATAGTCTTAATTAAAATGTTGTTTTTTCTCAAGTGAGAGGAATTTGGGTTTTTTTTAAGACTAAATTCTAACTCATATGGGGGAAAATAAGAAGTGGAGGGAAACATATTTACATATATGTGAATATAAATGATGTTCAGGCCAGAAAAATCAACACAGAAGGTAAACATGTTTGAGTTTTGATAATTTGCAGTAAATTAATAAATAATGAATTTATGTTTACCTTATCTGTACCATTAATTGCAGGTTTTCTACTGGATCAAATCGAATTTGTTCAAGAAGAAATAAAAGATCCACGTCAATATTCATGCTTTTCTTTTGTTTGTTTTGTTTTTACCTTAAAACTTACAGAAACAATTAAATGAAAGTTCAAGTCAAGACAGTGGATAAAAACAAAATAACTTGTGTTAAATTTTATGAGATGTATTTTAAAGCATAACAAAGGTACATAATGTGAAATGTGTGTTGCTAAACTGACAGGCACATTATTTTCTCCTTATTAAAATAAGTAAGAAAACTATGCTGAAGTGCGTGTATCCGTCCACTCCATCCCTAGTTAGGAGGGGAAATCAAGCACAACAACAAAACTTCCGCTCTTTCTCTAAATCGGCCGACCCCTCTTTCACAAATCTCCATCCCCTTCATTCCTTTCACTCCATTGGGACTCGACGGAGAGCCCTTTGTACTCCGCAGATCAGGCTGTGTCCACTACTCCCACTCCTTTCAATAGAGAGCAAGAGAACCGCTAAGGGCTGGAACGACAGTGTTACCCATGCAAGCAGAACATCCCTCTCTTTTTGTGCAGTGGGTTGGTGAGGGGGCAGTGGGAAGGATGCGGTCAGTCTGCTCCGGGATAATAGAGGGGCTGGGCAGCTGCCTTTGCCACAACAAAGGAACTAGTCTCCTGTTAGTCCTGTTTACTTTAGTGTTGCTTCTGTGCCGCCTGCGTGTCAGGCAGAAGGCGTTTGGGCAAAAAAAAAAATGTGCGCACACAGGCCTTAGAATTGAGACATTTCAGGCATCACGCAGCCTCCGTGGTGCAAACAGAGACACACACACATGCACTGCTGCAGGACGTTTAATCTGCGTTTATTCCTGTTCCACGCGTCTTGGGGTTATTTTCAATAATCTAGTGCCTCCTAATCCGTGCGTAATGCATTACGCAGCATTGATTTGTGCAATAAATGCACCAAACCTGACACGCATTAAGAGATATTGTAGTCAAGTGCTTTGCTGCAGAAAATGGGTTAAAAAAAAGAAACAAAGATGTTGCCAACGCTCAAAAGTCAACATCGTCCATCTTTTCTTTGCTCCTTGAGCCGCGGCGCCTTTGATCTCTTTGAGATGCCCCCCGCTTTTCCTGCGCCAGATCTGTTATGAGCTAAAAATTCTTTGCTTTTCCATAGAAACGTGTCTTTTCCGCGCGGGGATATTGATGTTTTTCTCCTCGCGGGGGTTATGATATGGTGAATCAGAATTTCAAAGCCGGGGTGGGACAATGCGTCCATGCTTGTTTTTTTTTTTTTGTGCGCCTCCCTTTTGTCGTGGCTTTTTTTTTTGTGTCGTTGTTCAAAATCCTCATTTTTCAAATGAATGCAAATATTGATTCTGCGGAGCGTCTGGGCTCGAGAGTCACTTTTGACGCGACTCCCAAAGTCTTTGTCTGGACAGCAGGTTGCGCCAAGACGCGCGACTGTGGACGCAAAGACGCAATTACACCCCATTCAATTGGACTTTACGCACCTGTTACGCCTATTTTGGATTTAGTCTCAGAAAGTAGGTCAAATAATCTGCACAGATTTGCAATCACATTGTTGCTTTGTCCAAAAAAAAAACACTCACTGTAAAGAACACTGGAGACAATCCGACTTGGTTTAAAGCTAAAAAGCTTGACATTCCTGCAGTTAGGGAATTAAATGGACACCCAGGCCTTTGTCCAGCGTGCCCTCCCTCCTCCTATGTGACATGTCTGATACACCACGCTTTCTCCCCCGCATTGTCGCCCTGTCATCTCAACAATGTACATCTTTGGGACACCAATTCCAGAGGCCTTTGATCTGCAGACTGAGGGGAACAAAGTTATGGAGAGAGGAGAGAATTCCTGTCTGGGTTTAAAAAAAAAGCAACAACAAAAAAGCCACAAAAAAAAACAAGACACAAGTCCTCTAATGATTTTTATGACACCTACATAAAACAAAGAGTGCAAATATTACAATAACTACAGACTAGATGAAAAGTATATAACACAAATCTCAGCCCAAAACATGAATTATTATATTGTGTAAATCTTTGAATGTCAAATGTCACAGTCAATATGGTTTCTTGTGTCTTTTCTTCTCTGTGAGGAGAAAAACTAGAGAAGGTGCAATAACTCTTCCTTTGCCTTGACATACGCCTCTTCACTTGTACAGCACTCTCAAACTGGTTTATCTGACGCTGGATTAGTGTTTAAGGAGGCAAATCAGTGATGTTTGTAGGCTCAGCTCAGGTCCTCTGAGGTCATGTGGGAAAGGTTGTGTTTTTCCTGCTAAATACTGGCATTTTATGGCTTAAAAACACAGTTAATAATGGTGAGATTAACAAAAAAAGACAGTTCAGAGTCAGTGTCATTTTTTTTTGCAGCTGGAGCGTTTTTTTGCGAGTCAGTTATCAGACCAAAAATGGATTCAACTGTCAAAGGTTGTGTTTATGGAGATGGAAATGTGTCGTTATATGCTTTTGATACTTAATTTCAGAACAAAAAAACATATTTTACTGGTGACAGTAGATGCATTATGTACTATAAAAACAAAACAGCTCATTTTAGGTCATAAGGTCAAAGTAAAGATTTTATTTTTGAGCCCCAAAAAAAAATTTGACTGTCAATGTTTGTGTTTTTAAAGTTGAAAAATGGGAATATACATGCAATAATAATGCTTTAGTTGTTATATTTATGCACAGTTCAGGGCTAAAGACCACAGCTCCTCTTAAATCATGCAGGTAAAAGTTCAAATTAGGTTTTTGTGGGGGTCAAAAAGTTGATGAAATTGTCAAAATGTGTGTTATTTAGTTGTGTAATACGTCTAATAATGCTTGGTAATGTGTCATATGGAAGTGTATTCACTCATATGTCAGGGTTTGTTCTGGCTAAAACACATTTCCCCTCTTTTTTTAAACCCGAGAACTACCGGGGGTGTGTATTTATTTTTAACAATGCTGTATTATTAAATCACAAGGTTATAGTTAAACAGTTGTCAACTGTGTAGTTCTTTGTGATTTGAGTGTAATATGGGACTGTGTTTACTTGTTTTTAAGGTCGGTGACCTTAAAAGATACAGTATGATTTCATAAAATAACAGATCAACTGAGAGAATATTATTATTTTCTCCTATTTTTGGACCAAACTGTGGATTAAACTGTCTAAATGTGCACTTATGCTGTATTAATACTTTCATTTTTAGTGTAATCCATGCTTTGTTTACTCAGGTCAGTGTTTGCTGGGCATGATTTCATAAAATCACAGATGAATGAATTTTACCACCCTCATCAGCACTTCCAACCAAAAAAACCCAATAACAATACACTTTCCTTCAATCCCCAAAATACATATAAATGTTAGTTTATTTACAGTATGCAAATAAGTGCACGTGCGAGCAAGAACTTTAAAAAAAAACACAACAAGAAGCAAGTAAACGCAGGCTGTGAAACGGTGAAAATGACACTCAGCAGTGTAATTATCATCATATATGGAGTCGTTGGATGAAGCATTATGACGGGAGAAAATGGCCTCTGCTGTCTCTGTTTTGCTTGTCATCTCTCTCGCGCGCGCGCGCGCTCGCCCCCAACGCGCGTGATAAATGAACACGTCGCTGCTCAGCTCCCCTATAGGCTGCCAGCCACACGCACGTCCCTCCTGTCATAAACAGCAGCCGTTTAACTGGCTCCGTGAGTGTTTTCTATCGCTCCCACAGCAACTTTGCCCGACAGTTTTAGCGCGCGCGCGCTGCAGAGAAGCCGCACCGACGGCTGCAGATGAAGATACAGTGGAACAAACTGACACGCGGAGTGTTGCAGCGTGTCAAAAAAGCCTGTTGGAAGGCGCTGCAGACCCGCTATGCAGTTTGCATGCATGCGTCAAAAAAATGACTCTTTTACTTGTGCTGCACATTTGTCCTCAGCCATCACCACATTTTTTTTTTTTACCTCATCAATAACATGTTATTTTTTGTCCTTCATACATTAATAAATGAATGAAAACATAATTCAACACTGTTATTTGCATTAATCAGTCCTCATTTACATCAAGAGATGTACAAAAAAAAACAGCTTGATTGCGCCTTTAAAGTCGTAATTATGCACTTGATAATAATAAAATAAAATGTTTCTATAAAGGCTTTGGGCAGTGAAGTGATCCCCTGTTGAGTTATATATAAAATAATAAAAAATAATGCATTTATGATTTTTAAAGGGCTGTTTCACCCATTTATTTTTTTTTATCCCCAACTTGGTGAAATGAAGAGTAAACTTAAAACAAATGCAATGATGCTGTGTTTGTTATAGAGTTGGATTCAATTTGACCCATTTTATATTTATTTGATTTTTTCCAGATCTTTGACTCTTAAACTTGTCATAATTGACAGAAACAGTTAAGAGCAGTGAAGGGCTTTTATTTTCTTTGAAGGAAGTCAACTTTTCGTCAGTTTTATTTAGTTGTTGTGGGAATGAGACATGTTCACTGTTCGATGATGAAATAACACATTTATCTCTGGATATTAGTAATAATGTATATTTTTAGGGGTTAAGCAGACATTTAAATATTCTATAGGCTTGTGGGAAAATAATCCAATAACAATAATTATCACAATATAAAAAAGTGGTGTTTAAGGAAGCTTTAAACACGTAATTTACTTTTATTTTGAAATGATGTATCACAATATTTATACATATCACTGGTTTGACGGTTTTTATTTTAATCGAAGAAATGTAGCTGGGCCAGTAAGCAGCAAGTAAAAGGTACCATCAAAAAGTGCATTAAATAATATAATAAAAGAACTGGAAATAACATTAGTTTGGTCATATATACCTGCCCTTCACACCTCAAAGTGCATAAAAAGGTGCACAATATTAGCTGTGACTATTTTAAATAAACATATAAATGTGTTTGTTATCTTAAAGTGCATAAATCAAAAATGGTGCACAGTATTAGCACTTGTTTCTCTTTGAAATGACGTAAAAACGTGAAAATAAAGTGTCTTTAAAACTAGAAAACAGAAAACTATCAGTCAAAAAAAGTGTCTTTCCTCTGTGTTTTCTGGTGGAACCACAGGATGGGCCAACTCTGAAGTTGGCTACGGGCCGCGTGTGGCCCACGGGCCACCATTTGAACAAGGCTGATAGTTTGTTTTAGAGGTGACGTGTGCACTTTTCCGCGCGCACCGCTGTATGTAGGTCAGTGTTTTGTTTACAGGCGCCTAATGAGACAACAACAGTGACAGGACGCTGGAGGAATCCCCTGCGTCACTGACCCGTGCGTCCATCCAGCAGAGACGCAGGTAAAAAACCCGCGTGGTAACAAGTTCATCCCGAAGCAAGCGCGCGTCTCCACGCTCCACGGGGGTGGGTTCAGTGGGTGCGTTTTTTTTGTTGTTGTGGAGGTGTTTACAGCACAGGAGCGAGGAATTAATCACACATGGAAACTTGTTTCCTCGTGTCAGGGTTTCCCCCCCTCTTTCTTTTTTTTTTTATTTGCGTGGCAAAATAATTAAAGGGGAAAAGTTTGCAAACAACCTCTCTCTCTCTCTCGCTCTTTCTCTGGGCTTGTGTGCGCGCTGAATGGGACGCGTCACGGCAGCGCATGTCCTCCACACAAAAGACAATTGTGGTTTTGGACAAACATTCGGTGGCTGTGGGTGCGCGCGCGCGGGGATAAAAGGCAAAGGTCAAGTCCTCTTTCAGTTCAAGTGTGCGCCCGATTCACCTACAACACAACAGGGACAAAGAGTTGGAGCTCAAGAAAAAAAAAAAAAAAAAAAGGATGTGACTATCACGCGAGGAGAGGAGGAGGAAGAAGAGGAGGCTGATTCTACCTGATTCACGTGGAAAATAAGAGGGAACGATGAAGAGCACTCACCACAAATCAGCTGCTGCTTCTGTGGTGCTCCTCAGAAACACTTCCCCCCATCACACACACACACACACACACACTATAAGAAAAAGGAAGGATATAGGACATAAAATAAACGGATTATTATTATTCTAATTATCAAGTAAGCATTTTCTACCATTCAAAAGCATCGCCTCGTGCACGTTTCCCCTTTCTCTTGTGTGTGCGGCATTATTATTATTATTATTGCAACTCCAATTATTTCTAGAACAGAGGGATTGGAAGAATAAGTAGTGTTAATTGCGCGGCAGGTATAACGAGCAGGTCTAATCCGTCTTCCCCCCCTTCTTTGTATTGAGTTTTTTTGTGGGCTTAATGAGTGGCAGGTAGAGCTGCTTCCTGCTTTCTCACATGCTCAAATAGGCCTCTCACCGCTTGCAGCCCTGGACCCTGGCTGTGTACAGGAAACAATTGATTCCGAGCATAAAGTTAATTATGCTTAGAAATTAGACAGCCCTAACGTTCAGGGTACACAGGGACACAATCAGAGGGTTGATTTCCTGACAGCTCTTAACACACTGCACACATATCATTCATCCACGTGCACTTTTTCCTCTCTATGTGTGTGTGTGTGTGTGTGTGAGGGGAGAATGAAGGAGTAAGGGAGGAGGGGGGGGCACTTATACCTTGTCATGCTCCTGCTCTGGTTAAGCTCGTGCATGTTCTTTTAATTAAAAATAAACTGCAAATACTAAAAATAAATAAATAACATATTTGGAGAAATGACTGTGTGCTTTTCCTTGCTGCTCTGGTCTGACTAGAGTTTCCTAGGCGACACAATTCAGTATTATGAAGACAGAGCGCGCTCAGAGAATGTCACAGTGGTCGACTTTTTATTATTAATAATAATAATAAAAGCGAGCCCCCCCCCCCAAAAAAAGACAACTTTTTCTTTTCATGGATTAACTCACGGACAGCCTGGCACAATTACGCACAACAAAAAAGGAAGGAAAACTCTCTCTGTTTTTTATAAAACTCTTATTTTGTATGAGTATTATTAGTGTTTATTATCTGCACATATGTTTCACGCGTCAAAAACAAGACAGACATCGCCTGCCACTGCGTGTCTTTTGATTCTATTACCGGACGTGGACGCTTTTGTTTCAGTACAGTCCGGCATCAGGATGATTGACAAAGTAATAAACGCATCATGCTGCTGCTGAATCTGATTACCGGTATTTGCATTGGACGTTGAAGAGTGTGTGTGTGTGGGGGGGAATATGACAATCTTGACACACTGGGGATTTGCCCTGTCAAATAATCACGTCTCCAAGGATGTGTGGACATATTGTTGCGACGACGTTCATTGAATTTCAAAGTTGTTTTTTTGTGTTCAACCCATCAAATAAACAATATGAACGAATGAATTAAATAAATATATATCATTTGTAACCGATAAAATGTGACATTTATATTTTCCCTGTATTAATAAATGACAAATCAATTTTTTTTACAATGCTGTAAAAGTCACTTTTCCCCCTCTACATTTTACGCGCATATACAATAATCTCAGTGAGGTGTAATAGTTTTTTTTTTTTTTTTTTTACACAGGCTACTGGCATTATAGATGAAGGCCATTTATATCCCATGGCGTGCCCACCTCCAGCAGGTGATCCTGGTGTCGTAACGTGTCAGCGGTGGCCTGACATAAGTATAATAATAGTTAATAGAGCGTGATGGAGTGAATGGTATTAAACCTATAACAAAGATGTGTCACAAAAAGGGAGGAGAAAAAAAAAGAGAAAAGTCTATGTCTTCATTAGCTCCATCTCCAAGGACCGTCGAACATTTCATTAGTTTGTAATTTATGAATGTTTGACAAAATACTAAAGAGTATGTAAATATGAGGGGGCATAATGTGTTTCCTGCGGGAGATGGCGAAATGACCCCAAACTCTTGCCGATACTGCGAGACTGATCACGCGCATTATGTCTCCTCCTCTCAAACTGTGCGCTTCGCTTGTCTATTTGCGACATTTTTTTTTTTTTTTGTACCCCCTTCATCCCCATGTGACGTGTGAAATAGTGCAGATAGAGCAATGATTCATAATGCCGGCAACATTTGCATCTCCTCACACTCTGCGTTATGTTGATATATGATGATATAGAGGCGCTTTTATCGACTGTATGCGCGCACTTTTGCACATTATGGCTTTGGCTAAATCAGTAGGAGGGATTTTTTTTTTTGTCCTTAAAACGCTCCATTTCCTTGTTGGTGGACCACTTCCAGTGCAGAGCAGGGGACACAGGGAAAAAAAATATCTGTATTTTATGTATTTTATTATTCATCTATATGTTGTGGAGTGGCTTTGTCCAGTGTAGAATTTATTTTTAAAAAGGAACTTTTTAAAGGCCTATAAGCGGCGTCAACTTCTCTGATGTATTCGTCAAGTGTAGATTTTGGTGCTTTTGTTGAATTTGCACGGCTCCTATCACACACCTGTTCGCCATGACTGCTGCTGTCAGATCAGAGGGGTCAGCAGAGGATGATCAATTCAACTTATGATAAATTACTGCACTTAATCGCCAAATGGCGAGTCCTCAAGACTCAAGAATCATTCATTCTGAGTGATGCATGGCGCCTTTAAACATATACTGTCATCTTCATATAAACCATTCCCTTTGTTTGCCCTCAAAAACAAAAATTGTAAGAGGAAATTTCATCAGGTGACTGTTTATATTTTGGCTTCGGTGGAAGAAAAAAAAAACCAAACATCTAATTTTTAAATTCACATTTCCTCCCCTCCCTCTTCATATGCACGTGCGTCACCCGCGTGAATAGACTCCCTCACAATATTTAGATCCATATGTTTTGCTCAAGTTGCAGCAACAAGTTCCTCTTTCGCGTCTTTCGGGCGCATAAAGGAAGTCATCATCACAGCCCTCGCGCTAACTAGATAGTCTTCAGCTGAGATCAAGTGAGAAGAAGGAGACCTCGGATCAAAAGAGACCAAATAAGCGGGTCGCTGATTCATTCATGCAGCTGCATTGAGACCAAGGCCAACAGGCGTATCATACCCTGAAAGAGAGCTGCTATTCAGGGCGCAGGTGTGAAGTATGTGGCACATTCCGCCGTATAATGTGGAGGTTGTTAGAAATCCGTGTTCGGGCCTACATGGACTACTAGGGGGCTGATTCGCATTGGAGGGAGCCCGATCATCTATGGAAGTAAAATAACTTAGTTTCCTGAAATCTGTGAATGACGGCACAGGGGAGGGGGAAGAAGAAGAAGAAGGGGGTTGGAAAGAAGGGGGGATGTAAGGCACTGTTTTTTCTCTTCTTCCAGGTTTCAGGATGTGACTTATGTGCGGTTTTTGCCTTCAGCATACAAAAGCTACAGCGGGAGTGAAGCCTCAAAACTGCCTCAATTCACCTTGAAGGACGAGAGAAAGAAAGAATACAGTAAACTATAGGTATATGGGTTGCATGGATGACCTATTGACCTGAAAACAGACTTTATTTTTTCAAATTTACCCCATCGTCAATTCCCAATAAACAAAAATGCATAATAATGCTCCAAAATGTCATTTTTGGCCGGATAGTATGTGTATATATGTACATGTATATTTTCCCAAGCTTATGTTGTCCTCTTGGTATTTTTTTTTATGTATCCCATACACAATCCCCAGTAAAGATTGCATAATAATGCTCCAAAAATGATTTTGAGTTGTCATTTTTTGCAAAATAGTATATTTATATATATATGGGTTTGTGTGTATATATATTTTCCAAATATTTTATTGGCCTCTTACACATCTGCACGAGTGATTTCTTTTTCAAGTTTCATATCATTTGTATTATGTATCCCATAGTCCTTTAACAGTTGCATAATAATGCTCCAAAATGCAGTTGGGTTGTACTTTTTGGCAACATAGTATATGCATATATGTACATGTATATTTTCCCAAGCTTTTGTTGGCCTCTTAAACATTTGCGTGTATTTTTTCTTTCAAATTTGATATTGTATTTTTTTTATGTATCCCATACACAATTCCCAGTAAAGATTGCATAATAATGCTCCAAAAATGATTTTGAGTTGTAATTTTTGGCAAAATAGCATATTTTTATATATGCGTGTGTATATGTTTTTTCCAAATATTGTATTGGCCTCTTACACATCTGCACAAATGAAATGACAAAATGCTTTTGAGTAGTCATTTTTGGCAATAAAAAGTATATTTATACATATATGTGTCTGTGTGTGTGTATTTTCCCAATATTTTATTTGCTTCTTAAACTTCTGCATGAGTTTTTTTTTTTTTCAAATGTCATATTGTATTTTGTTGTGTATCCAGTTGTCAATTAACAATTGCATAATAATGCTCCAAAAATGCTTTTGAGTGGTAATTGTTGGCAAAATGGTATATTTATATATATATATATATACGCATGTGTTTATATATATTTTCTCAAGATTGTATTTGTATCTGCATAAGTGTATATTATTTTCCCAAGTTTCATATTGTATTTTTTTATATATCCCATTGTCAATATCCAATAAAAAATTGCATAATAATGCTCCAAAAATGTATTTAAGTTGCAATTTTTGACAAGACTTTATGTTTATAGTAGGTCAGTGTTTGTTTACAGTATATACATATATATATGTGTATATATATATGTATATATATGTGTATATATATACACATATATATATGTGTGTATATATATATACACATATGTATATATGTGTATATATATGTATGTATATATATGTATATATATACATATATACATATACATATACACATATAAATACATACAAACATATATATACACATATATATATATATATATATTCTAAGATTTCCTTTGACCTCTTAGAAATATACATTAGAGTATTTTTTTTGATAAACATAAGTACTAACGAGAGGGTGCCCTATTTCTCACTTGAGCCCCAGGCCCCCCCTGAAATGTCTGTGCACGCCACTGGAAGTTTGTCAATAATCTTTACAACTCAAGATCACGCTCCATAAACACAAAACACCCACACATATAAGCCTTGATTATCCTCAGAGTCATTTACTCAACAACTATAACAAGCTCTGTGGCTGTAAAACAGACTCTAGACTTCACTCAAAGTTTGATAAATAATGTTGCAAAGCTCCTTTAGGAAAGAGAATGCATGTTTTTTTTTTTTTTACATATTGTTTTGTGTATTTGTTGACTAATAAATGGTCAGACTCGGTGCATGCATGAGTCCAGAGCTTCTACGGTGGCTCCTTTGCACCTGTCTGTCTGTGTCTTTAATCCTTTTTTTCTTCTTCTTTTTTAATTTTCCAGACCAATTTCGGCCACTTCATTCCTGATAATTATGACCTGGTTGGTGGTGGAGGTGCTGATGGTGGTGGTGGTGGTGGGCGTGGAGGAGAGAGGGGGTGAGAGCAGGGAGGGAGGGCGAGTGAGTGAGTGAGGCTTTTTACTCCTAGACTGCTAATCCCCCTATTAAAAGGGCTTTGTTCAATAATGCCGGACAATTTCCGGAAGTAGGATTACTGCCTCTATTATTTTTTTTTTTACAAAAGAAATGATATTTCACACTCAAATGAGGCTCAGGATGCAGCGGCGCTGGTGAGAGGGCCTTACACAGAAAATGAAATGGATTCATTTTCCTCTTCTTTTTTTATTGTTGCACTTTGGCAGCTCAAAACCTCCCACTTCTCTTTTTTTTCTGTATTTGAAAGAAAAAAAAACAACAACCAAATCCTGTGTAATTAATGAGAGTATGTATTTCCCTGTGCAAACTGCACTTTTCCACCTCAAATATGAAACACACACACACACACATATATATATATGAGATCAGAGGTTGTCACTCAACTGAAGGTGGAAAAGCCCTGAAGACTGAACCCAGTTGTTAAAAGCAGAGTCTCGCGCTGGCTTCTAACCGCCTGTGGTATCCAGTGTCTGCGCGCCGGGAATTTAACTTTTACAATCAAGCAAACAGTCGTCACATTTTATCTGCTGTGGTAAAAGCGCGCCTGTTCTCCCTGCGCAAACTTTATGTGCACACTCGTTGGATCCAACCAAACCCTATAATCCCGCTCGTGTCAGCTCAATTTCTGACTTATAACGGCGTGTTTATATTTGGTCAAAGTCGTAAATTATTAGGCGCAAAGGTCGCAGAGCTTCTGCAAGAGCGAGGCAGGCATGACGTGCGCACTTCTGCAGATCCCGGTGCATGATTTCAGCGTTTTTTTTTCTCCCTTCTTCTTCTTCATCTGCTCTGTGGCCTCGGAGTGAATTCATGGCCACTTTTCTTTCATCCCAGTCTGCGGTTAAGATCAAATTCAGAAAAGACTCGGGTTTCAGTGCAGTGCGCAATAACCTAACTGCAGCAACTCTCTCTCTCTCTCTTTCTCTGTGTGCGCTCCTCTCTTGTTTTTCTTTAAGTGTTGCTTATCCTTCACTTTCAGCGCTGAATGGAAAATGTTTCCTCTACGCGACTCAGTTAGTTCTTGTCCACTTTGACGGCTGGAACTAAAAGCTTTAGACGGCGCAATAGAGAGGAGCCCAACAAATCGGGTGACAAAGGGCTTTCCGTGTCATCAACGTTGTTCAGACGACCCAGAAGAATCCCTCTGATATTAACTCCCCACTTCAAAGACTCACACTTTTCAATTGAGATCCAACTATCTTGTTGTTTTTTCTTCCTTCCTTTCTTCCTTTCTTTCTTTCTCTCCCCCCCCCCTCCTCCCTCTTTTACGCACAAGAGCTGGTGCCAAAAGAGGCATCATCATCATCATCATCTTCTTTTTTCTTGTGTTTGGCTGCTTTAGTGTTTATTCTCCTGCCTTCAGCCTGGGCCTCTTCAACAGAGCAAACTGTCATGGACTTAACCAAACTCTATAAACGCATCGAAAGAGTTGTAGCCTTGATGTTTCCACCCACTTCTGCCTCAGTCAGCACTGGAAAAAACACAATTCTTGGCCAATTTCTTTTTTTCCTTCTTCCCCCCTAACCCTACTCTAATAATAATAATAATAATAATAATATTACACATATGCATCTTTATTTTTTTTTAATTAAAGAAAATTGTTGCTGGTTGTAATTCGATGTAAGGAGACGGAAAATATGATTATGTTGAAATTTAAACATGGAGCAGCTCAGTGCAAGTCTATTATGTTGTGGGACAACTGCTTTTGAGCGGCGCCTCCTTTGATTGTCGTAAAGTAGGCCTTGAAGCAAAAGAATATATTTTTCCTTCTTTATTCTGCCCTCGTCTCCCATATAAAGGACATAGATTACCGTTTCCTACCCCATGGGACGCAAATATTACATTCTTTAGAGCGAGCTTTTCAGTCCACGGACTTGGCCCCATATCATTTGAGTTTGACTTGGCTATTGCTTTAGAAATCTTAATTCACCATGAGGATTCACCGTCGTGAAAAAAAATGGCTCTTTGTAGGAAACGCTCTTTGAAGTCTGGATCAGAATATTGTAGCCTTTTCTTCTTCTTTTTTTATCAAACTCTGCCACAGCACAGCTGAGAAAGTAAGACTTTACACTTTGGAGAATTAGAAAAAAAAAAAAAAAGACTTCTTTCTTTGAATTCAAGCACTTTTATCTACATTTTACGCTGCGTAAAAAGAAGCAACAGTTTCCTTTTTTTTATGGAAATATTGATTTTTAAAAAAGTTTGTTTTCTCTGCGAAATTTGTTTTTAACTTTTTTGTCATACAAGATTTATTCAAAATCTTTCACAGATTACAAGGCAATTCGGTACGCAGTTAGAGTGCCGCTCATTTCAGATCGACCAAAAAAAAAGAAAAGTTGACGACAATGATACAAAAAAAAAAAAATCACAGAATGCCCCCACGTTGATAAAACATTGAGAATTCCACGGGTGTATATCAAACACTGCAGGCGCGTGAAACAGTCCAAGTTCACTGTCTGCATTAAGTGGAAAAAAGACACAAAAAATGAATGCTGTAAACATGAAAACGTGTTTGTACAAATAAGTGCAGTCAGAAGAAGAAGAAGCTGCTGCTCTGACTGATCCTTACACCAAAAAACTATCAACATCAACACATCGAAACTTATTACAACATTTACAAATGTACACCTTGTTTTTCGTTGCTCCTGCCAATTCCAAACATGCACTTTGGTTCTATAATAGAAATAAAATAATAATAAAAAATCAGCGTCCTTGCTTCCATGTCAGGTTTGAAAAATAAATTAAAAAAAGTTCAGAAAAAAGTCGAATTTACAAAATAATTTGGACACCAAAAAAACAACATGCCTAAAGCTACACTTATGAACCACAGAGTCTCAATTTACACCACTCTCTCTCTCTCTCTCTCTCTCCACAAGTGGACCAGTGGGCCGTTAGAACCGTAAAAGCTGAGGTTTGAAAATATATTCTTTTATAGTGCCTGAAATTAGCACGTCTTTAACGTTTGCACATTTTCCTTCCAATGTGGTTTTAAGAAAAAAAATAAAATAAAAAATGCGTCTCTTGGCTGCGAGTGTCTGTTTGGTGGCTCATCCAAAAAAAGGGGGGGGGGGGCAGATAGAGGCACCATGAAACCCAAACTATTTTTTAATAGTTTCAGCTTGTAAAATAACTTCACCTCTGGTGTGGTGTGTGTTGGAGTCCGGTTTTTTTTTTGGCGGGGTTAAAACGCGTCTCTTGGTTCTGGGTGTCTGTACGGAGGCTCGTCTGTGTGGTGGTCGGGTGTGGAGGCCCCGCTGGGCGGTGTTTGTGCGCCGCTGGCACCTGAGCTATGGCACACGTACCACTCGCTTAAATTCGCGGGCTGCGAGGCTCCCACCGGCTCCGACAGCACCGAGGAGCCGCCTGGCTCCCGGCCCAGGTCCGAGGAGGGGGAGACCAGGGACGGAGTGGAGGACTCGTACCCAGAACTGGGGGGTGGGGACTTACAGTGCACCTTCATGTGCTTCCTCAGGGAGCTCGGGTGCGTGTAGGACTTATCGCAGCCTCTCACTTTGCAGTTGTAGGGCTTATCGCTGGTGTGGACGTGGGAGTGCTTTTTCCGGTCACTGCTGTTGGCGAAGCGTCTGTCGCAGCCGTCGAACTCGCATTTGAAGGGTTTCTCACCTGTGGAACAGTGACGGTGAGACGTTCAGGTGCAAATCAGAGGCAGTCAGACATGGAAACACGTGCTTCACAACACAGCATCAGCACAGGGCTTTGCAGGGTTTGGGCCCCTGGACTTTGGCTCGAGCTTCTTGAAGTGGACTCTTTGTCCAAAATCCACTTTTACAGACTGAGGTTTTTATCTGAGCTTTTAGGGGTTTTATTACTTACAATTATTCTTATATTTGCTTTTACTGGCATTGGGTGACGCCTTCTTGTTTTTATTATTGTTATTTTATTTTGTTGCTCTTATTTTTGTAGATTTTCTTTTAAATTATTATTATTATTATTATTTATTATTGGTTTCTGTCACTGAATATCCAGGTTTTCGTTGTTTTTTTTATTTTACCTGTTGGATCACTTTATAAACATGTGTTTTAAATGTGCCATATAAAGAAAATTATTAGTATTATTAACAATAATAACTATGTGTTTACTCACACTGAAGCAGCTCCACACACACACACACACACACACCTGTAATATTTAAACACACGTGCTGCAAATAAACTGAGCAACAAGTACCTGCCAGCTATTTAATAAATAATCTATTGTTTTTTAAAAACAATTACAACCACCATGATGATTTATTTTGTTGTTTATTTAACAGGTTTATTCTTTATACTATTATTATTTTTATTTATGAATTATATTATAATTATTATTCTTATTTTCCTAAGGGGAAATGTGTGTGTATATATACATATAAAGTAAACATACCTTTTGTGCACTGGCACTTTTAAAGTCTATGCTGTACCTTTCATCATTATCTTGATTTGGGTTTAGGCCTGTTCTGTATGTGTGTGTGTGTATGTATACAGTACAAACACACACACACACACACACACACACACACACACACACACACACACACACACACACACACACACACACACACACACACACACACACACACACACACACACACACACACACACACACACACACACACAAACTGGGTCAAACCCTTGATGATAATAATACAACTAACACAGTATTTCTACCTGATTATGACGCAGCAGAAACAGAGAGAATGTGAATAAATTACACGGTGGAAGAAAAAAAAAAAGAAAAATCATCCACTGCTGATTTTTTTTTTCTCTCCTCCGATTAAAGCTTTTGAGAATATGTAATTGCCTCTGTCTAATTACACTTGCGGGTTTGAATATCAATTTGACCTTCAGCTGTTGGGTTGAGAGAGCCAATCAAGGATATTAGTGTAGTACAAGAAAGCGTCGAGGAACAGACCCCAGGGGCAGAGCCCAGCCATAACCACACTTTCGGATGGGTTTTAAACATGATACCAAAGAGCAGGCCCCTCGGGAGTCAACACACAGAAATAATTTAACAGATTTGTACTTAGGTAATGTGAGCAAATTATATGAATAATACATAGGGTGTGCAAAAAGAAGAAGAAGAAAAAAAAAGGGGGGGGGGTGGTAGTATATGCAACTCTATTCATTTCCAAGTCTGACTCGACATTTTCAGGGCCCCTTTTTCCCTCCTCCACCTTCCCCTATAGAAGGCTCGACAGTGCACGTCACTGCAGGGTCACAACCATATTGCACCATTGTATGCTTTTTAAAAGGTAAATCAGCTGCTTGGGTTCCTGCTGCATTGTACACACGTCAGTCATGAGGAGGCGCAGTCAGTGGCTGCCAACCTGCTGCTGAAAGACTGGGAACACAGTCTGCACTTGTCAACTTGTTGCTGGAGCTCATATAATAATAATAATAATAATAAAAGCTGTGACCACCGCAGCACTGAAAAAAAAAAAGTTGATGTGGCTTCAAATATTATCAGTAATGTCACTATTAGATATAGACAAACCAAATTGGCTTTGAGGAATAAACAAAAGGGGGGGATAAATAAAAACATCAGCACCACATCATCATTAACACTTAACGCGTCCAGCTTTGCTGCCAGTCATGTTTGGCATGGACGATAAAGCGACTTGGACAAGGACCTGACTGACGGTGGGGCCTGCAGTCTTTGTGCTGTGGTGTGGACAAGCGGGCAGAGGCGTCAAACGCCTGAGTGAGCTGTTCCATAATAATCCTTAAGCTCGCGCGAGCCTTTGTGCAAAGTCAAAACAAACAGCTGTTGCGTTGCTGTCGCGATCAGCAGCGCGCGCTGATTAATTATAGTAAATACTTTTAGAAAATTATTTTTAATTAAGTTACAGTAAAAATAAAACCTAAAAGTACACTCTGACACTCACACACACACACACACACACACACACACACACACATATATTAAGTACAACAACAACATGACAGTGCCATCAACACTCACCTGTGTGTGTCCTTTTATGAATCTTTAGATTCTCGGATCTCGCAAACACTTTCCCGCAGCCTGGGAACGGACACGGGAACGGCTTCTCGCCGGTGTGCACGCGGATGTGATTGACAAGTTTGTACTTGGCTTTAAACGGTTTGCCCTCGCGCGGACACTCTTCCCAAAAGCATATGTGGTTCGCCTGCTCGGGTCCACCGACGTGCTCCACGGTGACATGCGTGACGAGCTCGTGCATGGTGCTGTAAGTTTTCGAGCAAAGTTTCTTCGGCGCGAGCTCGGGCTCCATCCACTTGCAGATGAGCTCCTGCTTGATCGGCTGCCTCATGTAGCGGAAAAACGCTCCGGCGCCGTGGTGGTGATGGTGGTGAGCGCTGAGATTCATGTTCAGATTCAGCCCACCGTAGCCGTGCAGAGGCGAGGCGGAGAACGGATCAGCCCTGGAGCTTGCCACTTGACTCAAGTGATCAGACCGAACGTACATTTCTCCAGGTAGTCCTAACCTTATTTGTCCATTCAAGGCTTGGCCACCCGGTGATCCGCTAGAAGGCTGGTCGTGATGGAGTCCGGAGAAGAGGGTATGGTTCCCAGCGTCAGGGTGGTGACCATAGTGTCCGGGATAGCTACCTGTTGTCGAGACAAACATTCCGTGGTGAGAGGCTGAACCAGCAGTCTGGTCAGTCAGCACTGGCATGGCTTGAGCCGTCAGATCTCTCCGGATGAGGAAATCCCTACCTGCGGATAAAGCCTGGGCCGTGTGAGACATAGAATAAGGGACCGACGTCGCCTGAACCGGGCCAAAAGCTCCCGTTTGACTGGAGACCACTTCACTGTGGCCTGCCATATGATGATTGTGGTGGTGGTGGTGATGGTGGTGGGGATAATGATGGGCTGGGCTGATTTTGAGGGCCGCGGAGTGCCCCATGTGTTCTGGCCCGAATGGACTCGGCCCCAGGCGGGGTTCCGCAGTAATCTCCCCAGGGTGCGAGTGAGCCATTGAGTGTGGATGGCTGCTGAACCCCGGGAAGCCTGTCACGCTCTGAGGGGTATGGTGGTGATGATGGTGATGGTGGTGAGCCCCTGCCAAGTCAACTAATCTCAGCGCCGTGTTCCGTTTGGAAAACGTAGGGTCCATCACGGGGCTTCCCAATGCATCCACGCTCATTACTTCCTAATTTTAGAATAACTTGACAGCAGGCAAAATAATAATGATGATGACAAATATATTTTAATCGCAATGAAAAATAAAGGAGAGAGGAAAAAAAAAAAACTTCATAAAGTTAAGTCTATCTGCAGACTACATGGAATCCCATTCGGTTGAGAGGCAGCAGCAGGACGCTTTGATACTGAATAGAGATTCATGGTAGGCGCTGCAGCCCGTGGAGCTAAACAATCACCCTGCGCTCTAATTGGTCAGAGCTCCGTGATTGACGTCACCAGTGACAGTTTCCAACGTGAAGAAAAATGTCTTAGTGACAGCGAGCAGCCCAGCGCGCCTGCGCACAGCCTCGGGCAACGCTTGAGAAAAAAATAGTTGTTATGCAAAGGTTATTGTACGATAAAACTCGTAAAAAAAAAAAAAGAAAGTTGATCCAGATCTACAGTCTCTCTCTTTTCTTTTGTCGCCGCGAACAAAGCCCGCGCGGCTATGAAACGGCAATTTCCCCACGCTGATTGTGCGATTACAAAACAGACTGTCTCGCCAGACATATGCATATTGTCCCGATAAGAGTTGTAATGATCATAAATAAAGCAGTGATATCTTCATTTTCACCCCCGAAACGTATGCAAAGCGACTTTTACGCACGTCTTTTACGCACGGGGGGAGAAAGTCGGCACGAGCGAGAGGAGGAAAAAAAAAAACCTGGTCAAGTTAAGCAACGGGGGAAACTCCACGTGGGAGTTTACAATAGTCCGGAGTATATAGCATTAATGTGCGCTATGATACATAACCACATTTACATATCCAGCCGTTTTTTTCCCTTCCCCGTCAGCGCGCGCTGCTACAGTGTCGACTCTTCCGCGCTGTGCTCCGTGGGATCCGCTTGTGTGTGTGGGGAAGTGAGAGCAGGGAGAAGCTGCAGCCATTGTCCCGAGGAGGAGGAAAAAAAATGTAATGGACGGGGACCTGTTGTTATGATCCGGGGTAATTTTGCTTTAAAGCCAGGACGGCAGCACATGAGGGTCATAGGAGGAGGTGGTGCAGTTTGAGACTAATGTGCAAAAAAAAAAAGTGCCTGTAAGTATCGGTTATTACGATTCTTATCCTATAGAGTTTAAAAAAAAAAAAAAAAAAAAAAAGTTTATTGATTTAATGTTTTTAAAAAATGGTATCGATTTTAACCATGCCGTAGCATTTTATGAATATATTTTTTAAATATTGATTTTTTTGGACGTGTTCAGATTAAATTGCCGAGTAATGTTGGATGTTATAGAATATAATCCTTAGCTCTCACACAAACACACACACAACAGACATTTGCTTATGTTGTGTTGTAAACTAGTTTATTATATGATCTAAACAAATCCTGATAATTATCTTTTCATTTAAAGTTCTATTTTATTGTTTCTTTGTTTTTATTTTCTTACTTTTTAGTTGTTCCACGCAAATTGTGATCCACGGAGCCTGCATTGTTCATGTTTGGACTGATCGCTTCCTCTTTATAATTGGAAACAACAAAAAAGTGATTTTTCTTTATGATCCGATCACTTCGATACTGTGTTTTAATTATCTCTGTTTGACTTGTGCGGTGATGACAAGAAATGTGTGAAAGGTGCAAGACAGCAACCTATTTTTGGACGAAAGTCGCTCGTGAGTGTTTAACCTCGTTTACACCTTTACGCAAAAAAAGGATAATGTGAATTCCATAGATGTGATGCGTGGCTTCCAGATAATTACACCCCCCCAAAAAATATTAATAAACAGAACATGCGTAGTCATATGTTAAATGTGTTTCTTTCTATTAGGAAGAATGCATTAACATTAATACTCGCTGCTTATTTCTCTGAATTAACTCGTCAAAGTCCTCGCTGACAGCGTCATATCGAGCACGTTATGAAATTGAGTCAATATTTTGAGACGTGACGCGGGTCCAAAAGATGTTTATTAAATGGCCTTTGCGCGTGGGGTTCATGAGGCTCACAGCTGTAGCCTTCAGAGGCATCACAGCACCAGCGTAATGCAAAACTTTCAAGTGCTATTCCTGGTCCAAGTTGTAACGCTCTCTCACTCTTGGAGACAAGTAAGCAGTGGGACTGTGAGGCTTCCTAAACAACAACAAAGAAGGGGGAAAAAGAGGCTGAATGTTGCAGGAAGGTCTCGTAAAAACGCTACTTGTGTTGCTTTGGCTCAGTTGCGTTCACTGTAAATCCCAAATAGCTCCTGGTAGCCATTTTAAAATATTTTACAGTAACACTTTAGAGTCATGGCACTAAACTGTTATTGGCCCAACGCATCTTTTTACGCATGAGAATTAAATATGCCACGGTTATTTTTGAAGCTTTAAATCAGAATAATTCCCCGTCACTCTCTCTCTCTCTTCTTCTTGGCGCACGGTTTTCCATTTTAACCTCAATTTGTGCAGATTAGACTTAATGACCCCCCCGGTTTGAATGATATGTCACTCTTACCGTTCTTTTTTTTCAACCTGTTGAAAGATTCCTCCAGACTGAGTCAGTGCATGGGCTCTAAGTTCGGGATCAAGTTGTGGGTCTTTAGTTGTTAAGTTGAGAACAACAAAAAAAACCCTCCTCTGCTGCCTCGGTCTCCCCCAGACTGACTTGGGGAATGCCCATGTAGAAAGTAGCCCAGTAGCCAAGAAGATATTTTAATGGTTCGCATGGCACGTCTGTGCATGTGGCTTTGAACTCTAGCAGCCGGAGGTTCCTGCAGAGAGCGCCGCAAATCCCACTTGATAACTTCGACAACCCACAACGTTTTACACACAGGCTATACATCACTGGCACGCACCGGAGTGAGTGAGTGAGTTAGCACGGGAGACGCCAAAAACACACACCCGTGATGGACAGACATGTTGGCACACATATGCATATTCAATACACTTTTTTTTTTTTTTTTTTTTTTATGGCTGGATGCTGTTGGACATCATGGCCACAGATGTTCCAGTGGACAGCGGCACAAAACATGCACGAGTGTCACACACACACACACACACACACACACACACACACACACACACACACTGAGTGTGGATTCCCACAGAAGCGATAAGTGTGTAAAGAGAGAGTGATGACAGTGGACACACACTCTGTTTTTTTAATCCAACTGCAGAGATTCACGCGCACTGACCACTAGAGAGAAAACGAATCATCTTTAGATAGATAGATAGATAGATAGATAGATAGATAGATAGATAGATAGATAGATAGATAGATAGATAGATAGATAGATAGATAGATAGATAGATAGATAGATAGATAGATAGATAGATAGATATGTGTGACTGCAGTAGAATAAAAACCGTGCTTTGACTTTCTACGAATCCATTTCTTTCCTTGTCTTCATCATCAGCCCTTTCTTGTGTGTTTTTTGCTGTTATTCAGCCTTTTAACCAAATCCACAGTCAGCAATCTCACAATATCTGGGATTGATGATGCAAAGAGGCCAATAGAAGTGTGGACCCGGCACCGCGGATTGTTATTTGGTGAGTGGATGTTATTGGGGGGAAAGCGGCAGCGCCAATGAGCGCGCTGCGGCGCCGCCACGTGACCGCCCCCCTCCTCTCTCATTCATCAGGGCTGGACTGTGTTGTCTTTTCAATTCATTTATCTGCAGGAATGATTGCGACTATCAGTCTAGAGCTCACCGCCTGACTGAGGAGGTGAAAGTTGCGCCACAGGAAGATAAACCGCAAAAGACAATATTGCATGCATACATGATTTTGCGTGTGCATCGGATGAGCGGTATAGGGGAATTCCTCGCGTCTTAAAAAGTAAACAGGAAAAAAAGCGGTGGATTGGAGAGTTTGCTCAGTCGAGTGCGGGTGCAAGAGATAGAGACAGAGAGAGGGGGAGGAAGAATATCAGTGCGTGATTTTTTTATTTCTGCTCTCAGTCGTCTCGGCGAGTCTAGACTGAAGATGCTCTTGGACGCAGGACCGCAGTATCCCACCATAGGAGTCACTACTTTCGGCTCCTCGCGGCATCACTCAACAGGCGAAGTCACAGAGAGGGAAGTGGCGTTGGGGATAAATCCGTTCGC
Source organism: Microchirus variegatus (assembly GCF_963457635.1). Lineage (NCBI taxonomy): Eukaryota > Metazoa > Chordata > Actinopteri > Pleuronectiformes > Soleidae > Microchirus > Microchirus variegatus. Next base: position 8,024,930 of record NC_139816.1, on the reverse strand, counting down.
GGATGGGATGGGCGCCTTCAAGATCAACCACAGCTCCCACGATATTGGCTCCGGACAGACTGCGTTTTCCTCCCAGGCTCCCGGCTACGCAGCAGCCGCGCTGGGACACCCGCACCATCCCACCCATGTTGGCTCTTACTCCACGGCGGCTTTCAACTCCACCAGGGACTTTCTGTTCAGAAATCGGGGTTTCGGGGACGCCGCCGGCGCGCAGCACAGTTTGTTCGCCTCTGGAAGTTTCGCAGGGCCACATGGACACTCGGATGCGGCGGGGCACCTGCTCTTCCCGGGGCTCCACGAGCAGGCGAGTCATGCCTCCTCCAACGTGGTCAACAGCCAGATGCGGCTGGGCTTCTCGGGGGACATGTACGGACGCGCTGACCAGTACGGCCACGTTACGAGCCCGCGGTCCGACCACTATGCCTCGACCCAGCTGCACGGCTACGGCCCCATGAACATGAATATGGCCGCGCACCACGGAGCCGGGGCCTTCTTCCGATACATGCGGCAGCCGATCAAGCAAGAGCTCATCTGCAAGTGGATCGAGCCGGAGCAGCTGACGAGTCCCAAGAAGTCGTGCAACAAAACTTTTAGCACCATGCACGAGCTGGTGACCCACCTGACGGTGGAGCATGTGGGGGGACCGGAGCAGACCAACCACATCTGCTTCTGGGAGGAATGCGCCAGAGAGGGCAAGCCTTTCAAAGCCAAATACAAACTTGTAAATCACATCCGAGTACACACCGGAGAGAAGCCTTTCCCGTGTCCGTTCCCCGGCTGTGGCAAAGTATTTGCCCGATCGGAAAACCTTAAAATTCACAAAAGGACTCACACCGGTAAGAACCCCGTGCTAGATCTAGATCAATTATTTACAGGCAAAATCCACGCTGACAATAACCCACTCACAAGTATGCATGCGATCCGGGTTAGTATTTGTTAGGCAGCTGCTCTCTACTCACTGGCATGTGATTCAGTGCAGTTGTTGACAGAAAATATTTCATAGCTTTTTTTATTTTATTAGTGTTATTATTATAGTATTGTTCTATAATTGAATTTAATTCAATCGAGTGCATTTATTTATTCATGTAAATGTGAAAAACAAGTCAAATAGTTTTAAATTTAAATGTAATTTTAAAATAAAGGGTAAAAAATGCATTTTTTATTAGATCAATGTATATGAATTAAATGTATAATATGGAAGTGTTTTGTTTCCTAATATTGTGTATGTGTGTGTTTTATTATCCAGGCGAGAAGCCTTTTAAGTGTGAATTCGAAGGCTGCGACAGACGATTTGCAAACAGCAGTGACCGCAAGAAACACATGCACGTCCACACGTCGGACAAGCCCTATCTGTGCAAAATGTGCGACAAGTCCTACACACACCCCAGCTCCCTCCGAAAACACATGAAGGTAAATGGAAGAAAATCATAATCACATTTTTCCTATTTTCTCTGTATTTTGTTTTCTTTAAAAATATAATAATAATAATAACAATAATATCAATTCATTTTAAACAGAAATGTGTCTGGATCTTGTTTTGTTGTTGTGTAATATCAGAATATTCCTAGATAAAATGTCGTTTTTCTGTTTCCAAAAGAGAACAGACAAGTTAATTTGCCTTGACACGTTCTTTCTGTCTTTTCTTCCAAGCGATAAATCAGATTAAGATCCTAATGAGGAAAATGTTTTTTGCTCTGCTTTGTTGCACAATCTCCTTCTTTTTCTTTAAAAAACAAATCCCAGACACATTAGTTTTAATTCGTTCTGATGATTTTCTTATGTCTATATTTTTTATCCTCGCTATTGTGTTTATTTCTTTCATTTATTTGTTATTTTTTGCATCTTTCTCATTACTGAAGGTCCACGAATCCACCAACCCAGCGTCGCAGCCCTCTCCCGCGGCCAGTTCAGGGTACGAGTCCTCCACGCCTCCCACCATAGTGTCCCCGTCCACAGAGAACCAGAGCAGCAGCTCCATATCACCAGCAGCCTCAGCAGTCCACCACACAGCCAGCCACAGCACGCTGACGTCAAATTTCAATGAATGGTACGTGTAAAAAAAAATATTTTTGAGGAGGAGAAAAAAAAGAGACTGTGACTAAAAAAACAAACTGCTTGGAAACAAAGACTTTGTAAAAAAAAAAAAAAAAAAAATGGACGGGAGGCCCCAGACGATCAATTTAAAGGCTGAGTGTCTTTAATGCCAATGAGAGAAAAAATGCATGGACTTTAAAAAGGAAGGCATAAGGACATCAAGCTTAACTTCTTCCCCCTCACAAACCCTCAGTATTGCTTTTATTTTGTACTGAGACTGAGCTCAGAGGGACATTCTCACAGCATGCTATCTGCGGGTAGAGGCCTGAATTCTCCTGTTTTTTATTTCTTTTTTTTATTTCTTTTTTTTTAAATGTACATATATAAGCATTTCACCAAGTTATTTTGGGGGAAAAAAGTGTAATATTTTATTTTGTAAATAGTTCTATCACAGTTTTAATGGGGTGGGGATTTGTGGGAAAAATGTGGTCCCTAGATATATGGAAAAACGAGATGGTTTCTAAAGAATATTGCGATGAATAAGACATTTCATTGAACAGAATGTTATAGTTGTGTACCAAATGTGAATTATTCAGTATTTACTACAAGTCCTACACGTCGAACCTAACCGACTCTTAGTATTAATGTGCTTTTTGTAGCCTTTATTCAGTGCAACATTTTTCGTCCGAGGTCCAGTTTGAGTAGCACAGTATTTCATTGTTGTTATTTAAATGTCATGTCGATATAAAAGAGAAAAAAATCACAAAAAAAAAAAACACAGTCGTGTAGTGAAAGCCTGAAATTCCGTGTCAATCTGTTTATGTACGTGATAAATATAAAAGAAAAAAATATCTCTCTGTCAATTGCTTTGTCTGAAAGGAAGTATTATTATTATTATTATTATTATTATTATTACTACATGTAAGTAGCTCAATTTTCCATATTTATCCGCATGTAAAGGACCGGTAACATGTTAGAAAATGGTCGGTATTTATGGAGAAATGCGCTCGTATGTAAAATTTAGTTTACAAAAAAAAAGAAAAAACAATGTTTGGATACATTTCGTACTATATTAAAGGATTAAAAACACACAAAAAATGAAATGCAAGAATTGCAATGCGTTCGAGGTTTTTGGGTTTTGTTAGTGTTGGAGCTCATGCTGTGTGAGTGAAAACTATCTATATATATATATATATATAGTTAAAATATAGGAACAATATAATCAGATGCAGACTAAAACAGACACTTCCTCCTTTAACAATTTAGTTGGGATTAAATAATCGCCCTATCTCTATGTGTGTGTGTGTGTGTGTGTCAGAGGTTACAGCTCATTTAAAAAAGCTCGAGCTCGCGCCAGTGTTGCAGCACTGTCACAAACTTCACTACTGACAGTCGCGAGAAGTAAATCCACTCCCCCTGCTGCTGCTGCTGCATCTCCCTCTCTCTCTCTCCTTCTCTGTTTATTCAAAATTAACAGCCAACACACTTTGCCCTCCAGTAATGTGCAAATGAAATCGATTAATCACGGCGTTTGTTCCCTCAGTGTAAAACCCGGAGTAGTTTGATCCACCTAATTATTGGGGGGGGGATCTAATTTTCAAATCTAATTTATTTTCTTGTTGTTTTTTTTTGGGCGGATTTCGGTGGATTTTTTTTTTTGCAGCAGTCAGTCAGTCAGTGCAGACCCCCCCCCCCCTCCATCTCTCCTCTCCTATCCTTCCATCCCTCCCTTCCTTCTCTTCTCCTTCATTGTTCCTGTGCTGCAGCTTGCTTGACCGCCCCATTAGGCAGAGATCACATCAGCAGCCGCCAGTGATCATGGTTAACACTGCCAGTGTGCACAGAGCCACGATCTGTCAGTCTGCAGCAGCTCTGTCACACAACTGCAGCAGCAACACACACACACACACACACACACAGCCAAGCTGCAACTTTCAGCTCCAAAACTACAAAACAAGCAGCTGCTGCTGCAGTGTGTGTCTCCATATATATGTGTATGTATGTATGTATGTATGTATGTATGTATGTATATATATATATATATATATATATATATATATATATATATATATATATATATATATATATATGTGTACATGCAGGATTCCCATCATCTATGATGATTTGCCCGGGATGTATTGAAATGTATTCATATTTTCTTGTCACGGACTATTACATTTGGAGATAAATGAAGGATGGAGATCAAAATGACTTTTTCGACTCTATTTAACACTATGTGTCTGTGGCTCCAGTGCTGATGCCTCTGCTGATGCACTGCTGGCGATGGAGGAGGAGGGGTAAAAAAAAACACATTATAAAAATTATATATATATAAAGAAAAACAACGCACTCCTCCTCATTCTTCTCCTCCACGCCAGTGTGAACTCGTTTTCGAGAGAGAGAGAAGGGAAAAAAAGTCACTTTGCAGCTTTATAGAAAAATGTTCACATGTAACTGGAAATATAAATAGTTTAAAGTGGATGCGTTAAAACTAGCTCATGTGGTTTCTATGCTGGCGGGAGACTGCACACATGCTCCATATTTAAATATAAAGCTGATGCCAGATTGACAGATGCAGGATTTAGGAAGGGAAAAAATAAAAAATAAAAGATGGAGGACAGTGGAGAGTTGTGACCTTGGGAGTCATTTAAATGGATATTTACTCTCTTATTTATTTATTTTATTTATATATCCCTGTTATTTTGTTTGTTCGTTGAGAGAAACACGTGCGTCCTTTTACGCGCCAGTCTAACAGAATGCAAAACGCACAACACGAGGCTCCACTATTGCTGTTTGGTTTAGTGCTCGTATTGGTTTACACTGAATACACACACGCGTGCTCGGCGTCGAGATTATATATATATATATAAAAGAAAATGCTCGTAAAAGCGTGAGTCGACGACAGGCTGCAGCGTCCTGATGCTGCTGCACTTCCTCCACTTCAAATAGCAGCGCGAGGGAGGGAGGGAGGAAAAACAAAACATCCACTTTAAAAATGTATTTACGCTCAAGTCTGCAAAAATGACAAACACTCAGATATGGGGAAAGCGCAGGCGCCCCGGCGTCATGAATATTTATCAGCAGCAACGAAACCAAGCCTGACGCTTGTGTTACCAAGGTAGAGATGTGCAAGATCTGCGCGACAAATACCAGGCGCAATAATGCACCACATGTTGTTTTCCTCTTTAAAAAAAAGAAAAAAAAAGAAGCATTTTAAAAGTCAAGGAATGTCGGTTGTTTCTTGTCTGCAAACGACCTGGGTGTTCAGAAGGATACAGGAGAGCGTAATGGAAAAAGAAAACACAGGCTACACTTGGCTCTTAATGACTTCCATGGACTTAACTGGCATTTTTTCTGGTGAGCTCCTTCCTCAGATACACACAATAATAATAATAATACAGAATGGCATCTTTTGTTTTTTTCAAAACATTATGTGCACAGATAAATGGAATTAATTTATGATAAAGGTGGTGACACGTGGAGTTTATAATCCAAGATTATAGGGAAACTAATCCATGCCCCCCCCCTTCTTGGGAGGAGGTGGCCAAGACTCATGCTCCGCATGCCCAGCTGCCGTCAACTCCCTGAGAACTGAATCAATCAGCTATTAAACATTTGCAGTTGAGATTAACTATCACATCACATGCGTGTGTGTGTGACATTTCTATTTTTAACTAAGTTTAAAAACTAAATAAAGAGGCCACCACACACACACACACACACACCCAAGTTGCAAGTCATGAAATATCTTGGAAAAGCCTGTGTAGTCTCCATCTGCTGAGTCTCAACACAAGAGGTCAAATTCAAGTCAAGGCCACTTTACTTTATTGGCACGAGGACATTTTCAAGAAAGCCATGTCCTGAATCTGCAGCCGTTAAAAAAAATAGAAGAAGAAGAAGAAGAAAACACCAGTTCACAGGCAGAGTGTGGGGTGTGTAATGGAGCAAGTGAACATCCCACAGTGAACGTCTGCGTTTAAACACAACCATAATCCAGATTTTTTTTCTCCCCTTTTTTTTTTTAATTTAATGATTTAAGATATTCTCAAGTGAGCAGATGATGTGCACAGATCCAGTTGATTAAGACGAGATCTGAAAGTAATGGTAATATTGAGTTTAAATATTAACCTACTGTAGCTTTATTTTAAACCCCAAACATTAAAAAAATATCCACAGAATTACGCCTTATTATAAATATATTAACCTGGATTAGGATTGAGTGGGCTGCACTGGAGTTCATCCACCTTTACAAAACCAAATGTCACACTATTGTGAGGCCATGAAAAGGCAAAACAACCACAAACGCTTTCTCCTCATTTCCGCTTATGTGTGCACGCACATGTGTTTGTGTTTTTTTTATGATAATCCACACTGGTGCTCGTGCCCACTTCACACACACACACACACACACACACACACACTTTCTTTCTTCTTCTTTTTTTTTTTTATTTAACCACATCACTGATTGGGACATTAATCTCGGTGTTGCCTTCACTGGCGTCACGGTGCTGAGGCTTCGTTATAGTGAAACATAGGATCCCGGTGACCCCCGTTGCATCAGTTGTGCTTCTGTGACACGCTATTAAGTTTGGACGGTGCGGGAGATTTGTGGAGGCGCTGGCGCGAAGCTGTCGCCTACCACCCGCCCTCTCCACCCTCACCCCCCTCCTCCCACCTCCCTACCGTCATTGACGTGTTGCTAAATGGAGGAGGCCACTCCAATTAGGTGTTTGCGACATCATGGGTGAGAGCGCCTACACGCACGCACGCACCTCTGCATCGAAAACAGCAGGAATGAAAAGGTGGAAACGTGCAGTAGCGTCGTTTTACGCACGAGAGTCATTTAGTCTCTGTGGTGTCTATTGCTCCGCCCATAAATGATATAAACCCAGGAACTTCCGGTTGCATAATCCCGCCTACTTTATCCAATAAAGGCCCAATCCGAGATTTTGTTTTTCTTATTCCTGCAATTTATTTATTACTACACTGTTTGATAAATGGAAGCAACAATGGCATGTTCAAGTTTTAAAAAAATAAATAAACTAATACAACAAAACAACAACGATTTAACCCTTTAACACATAAGCCTCAAAATGTCCATCTGCTCTCTTCCTTTTGCCCATATTTCCTCAATAACCTCCAATATCTGGCAGTTATTTACAACTTCCTGCATGTTAAAATAGTGTATTAACAATTTAACAGCAGATTTTGATGATTTAAAGTAACATTTATGTTGAGTTTTTGTCTCAATGTCCAAAAACAGGCCCATAAAATTTTTAACTATGTACAGGTGTCCTCGACAAAGACGCTGATTCTCCGGCATCCTGCAACAAAGCGAGTAAAATTTACCGTAATAACCGCACGTTGGCTTTGACGTCTCCGCTTTCAGAAACCCTTGGAATTTTTCCGATAGCGCAAACCCTCGTGTAATTACGGTAACGCAAAGTGTGCTTGCGCAAATGTGACGTCTGCGATACACTTGGTTTATTTTCTTACATTGTTAGCAAATACCAGCACAAACATTCACTTTCAAGAAGCTAAAAACCGTCTGCGATTCATTAAGCAGCCTAATTAAAAACCGGTTAGCCGACTAATCGCTGCAGCACTGTATCAAAACAAAGAAAGATGAGCTTTTAACAATAGCTGTTAGTTTGTGTATTATGACACCTGTCACTTGGATTAAGCAGCGGTTCAAACCTCCTGTTTCTAATCCGGGCCCTGCTGCCTTTTTTTGTTTACAACTGCACCGTCGTCCGTGCATGTGCGGCTGATTTACGGGCGAGCCCATCTCATAAATTCATCAGCCCAACATCTTGATTTTTATGAGGTAAAGAGGGAGAAAGAAAGAGAAAAAAAGCATTACATATGGCGCGTTAATGTAGTGTTCAATAGAGAAGAGAGAGAGGTCTTCTCGCTTTGCCGAGCAGCTTGTCGACATCTGCTTATCTGATGAGTCTGATAATGACGCCCACCCCCGCCCCCTATTTCGCAACAAAGATGACCAGCCCAGAGATAATCGGCGACAGATTCTTATCATCGGTCGTGTCTTTGTCAAAGTGCATCAGGAGGGCGAAGAAAAACATGGCTGAAAAACCACGTTTGAACTCTTTTCAGGATTAAGTGACAATAAGAGCGATAGGAGCTGATGTTGTGCTGCTGCTGCGGTCTTATTTACTGTCGCTTATGTGCAGCACACGCTGCTTTACGTTTTCCAACAAAGAACGTCGTCATACATGGATGTGATCTTTAAAGTATGTGAGGATGAGGACTATTCCATCTGTTTCTCATTAGAAGTTGTTGGGAGAGTTACAGTGACAGTGTTTGTGCTGATATATAAATGGTGACCTCTGGCTCTGGCTCTCTCTCTCTTTGTGTGTGTGTGTGTGTGTGTGTGTGTGTGCACCGCCTTCTGCTTCATCTTTAGGTTTCCGCATGAAATTCATCGTCGTTTTCCTGTTGGGCTGCAGCTCAAAAAAAGCTTGAAATATATATATTTCTTATTTTTCAGAGAGACAAGCGGTAATAAATACAGGTTGTTTTGCCTGCCTGGAGTGCAGATATTTTAAAGAGCAATGGATTTCAATTTTTTTTCCTCCTGAGTAAATCACACACACACAGAAAATGTGCCATGAAACAAAGTAGAATCATAATTCGCCTGCTTAGTTGGCTCGTGCAGGCAGTGACTGCAGCTATTTTCAGTGCGGTGCTAATATCAACATGTTTTCCCTCTCTCCTCAGATGCATTCTGCTGCTTGGTAATTGTTTTTGGCCGACTGTTGTTCAGTTTCATGATAACCAGAGAGCACATCTATCATTACGGTCCAGTACTGTAGCACTGTGTATAATGTGTGCGTGTGTGTGTGTTGATGCATATTTTCCATTCCTCGTCGTAGCATAATCTGACATCACGCCTATTCAGCTTTGGATAAAGCTGCTGCTGCGGTGGTGTCGTCGAGCCAAAACCCTAAACCCTGCAGTAAAATGTTACGACTGAAAAGGAAGCGTGCCGATACGGAGAAACATATATTTCAAACTTTTAGGAAAAAAAAAAACCTGACGCAAGCCACTTTGTAGCAAGTGCACGGCATACATCGATATCACGTTTCCCCTCATTTAAAATTAGACCCGGGAAAAAAGAGAAAAAGTTAAGATTTGGCAAACGAATCATAAAAGGTATCATCCGCTGCGAGCTCGCGATTGGCAGCGAGCGGATTTTCCACCAGCTGCATCAGCAGGACGCAGGTGGAAATGCAAGTTGACTGATGACGGCGAGCCAAGAAAAAACCTGGAAGCTCGACGTGTTTTTTTTGTTGTCTGTGTGTGGTTGTACGACCGTGGCACCGCGAGTGTTGAACTGTAGCAAGGCAGGAAAAAATGTTGCCAGAGGATAAATCTGAAACACTGCATTATCTGTGAGGAGGAGGAGGAGGAGGAGGAGGAGGAGGAGGAGGAAGCAGCTGGCAAACACCAGTTCTTCTTTTTCCCTGTTTTTTACCACAGTTGCTCCTTTCTCTCGTCTTCATTTGTTGTATAAACCGAGTTAAATCAAGTTTTAGTCAATAAAATATGCTGAAAAAAAAGGAATCAAAACATACATCTCCTGCACAGTCATGGCTGACTCATGGTTTAGGTGAAAATAGGTGAAAATCTGTGAGGTCACATCACTCCAACACTCAGCAGCGACCTCTACGCCGCAAAAGAAAGATATTAAATAAGCACCAGGGGGTTTAAAATAAAAATAAAAAATTCTAAAAAAAAAATCACGTCATAGGTGGTGCTATCCCGGCAACCACGAAAATCCATCTATTTCAAATGAGCGAGTAACCGCTTGACAGTCGCCACTGTGATAATTCACTTTGTTTGCGGATAATAATAATTTTCTAAATAAAATGTCAAACATTTGCCAACATTGTAAAGCACGTGTATCCCATTAATTCCACTCCGCCCGTTGCTCACTCACGGCTTTGATTGATAATGATTGGCCCAAATTTGCCCGGTCCAGGTGTTTGCCATTTATTATTTTTTTTCCCCGCTGCCTTTCAATTAATCACTAATTGGTGTTTCCACCTGCAACGGAAATTACTGCACAACTGTGGCCAGAAGCCTCACACTGCCACATTTGGCAGAAAAATAATATTTATTCCCTCTAAAATACAATAAATCGACATTTTAGCGTTGGATATTATGAACGCCGACTGCAACGCACACGCAGTGGTTGTGTTGCGTTCAAATGGTCGAGGGATTTGGAAATAAACGACGACAACAAAGCGTCTTTTGTGGCGTAAGGTCATCGCGTTGTGATTTAAGATCTGCATCTGTAAAATTGTTAGTATAGTATTGTATCCATAAAGGCTTTTAGAGACAAAACTGCCAATTATTTTCATTACTTTGTTTTTTTTTGGTGCATAAAATGACAAATATATGGTCATAAATGTTAGTGTTTTGTCCACAAAGCAAAATATGTTCAGTTATGAGGATATGAGGAAGAAAATATACAGAAACTGACATTCAAAACACGCTGCTTAATTGAATAGTCCATTACCATTGGATTGGAAGCCCTAAAGGCTTTTACAACAAGGTGTGTCATTATTGACTGAATTAATCGTCACCTATTTTGATAATCAATTAATTACTTCAGCTACTTGAATATTTTCTGGTTTCTTTGCTCCATTTGACTAATCATTAAAACTGAAAAGATGTTTGAGTAAAATCATGACTTCCAGGTTTGGTAAACACTGATCTGATCGGCATTTTTCAAAATTTTTCTAAATTTTATGGACAAAAGAATACTCGATTATTGGAGGAAAATAATCGACAGATTACTCAGTTGCAGCCCTAAAATCAATCAATCTGAATTTTCTCTGGAATATCACACGTTTGCTGCCGTCAAAAATTATAAATCGGTCTGTGTGCTACAGTGGAATGTGATCACCTGTGTGTGTGTGTGTGTGTGTGTGTGTTTCAGCATTAGTGTAAACCACTGTGTTCCACTGAAAGGTCAGGTAAAAAGGTCAAGTCTCTCCAGAGGATCAGCTGCTGAAACAGCGACGCAGTAACCAACTAACAGCAACTAATACTGATTATTTAAGTTTAAAAGTTTGGTTCTGGCATAGATTATGAAGCAGAATCCAGACTACACATCACACACGTCATGTCTGTTTACTCATAGCGAGGCTAAACTTGGAGAATGACATCGTCTGCAGCCACTTTGTGTTTGAAATAAACTTGGTACAAGTCCATGCACAGCATGTACGGGTTTGTGTCTAACAGACACCAAGTGTGTGATAAGTTCTTTAAAAGGAGCATCGGGCGCAACTTGTTGCTGAAGGTCATCTCGTTCCAAACTCAACGTAAGTATCCATCTGTCACCGCCGCGGAGGAAACTGTGACCTCGCCATCGTCAGACGGGACAAATGGAATGACCGAAGCTTGAAAGCAGCAATGATAATTAAAAACAATCTTGCCTCGACTTGTTTCTATTTTCTTTTCCACTGCTGACACCAACACTATATTTAAATTTGTGGAAAATGAGGATTTTATTATATATCTAAATGTGCATGTAAGTGATGTTAATTCTGCTTTTGCAGGAATAATTTGCCTTTTTGGGGGGGTTGAATAAAGACATTATATTTCAAAATCAAAGACTTTTCTCTTTGTTTTTATCACAAGTTATATAATATTCTGATATTAGCCATTTAACCCGATATGACAAAATATAAGAGTATAAAGGAGGAGGATACACAAGTACATATAGGTGACCTCTTGTTTTTCCTTCTTTGTGGATTAAAGGATTAAAGAGTAAAGCTTCGCAAGCTAATTATAACCATAGTACACGTGTGTGTGTTTAGGAGGGGATTAGTGTTTTCAGCCCCAGCATTCATTAAACCAAACAGTGACATACTGTAAGATTTAAACAGTTTATGCATATTATACATATATGTTTTAGGATTTAAATTAGCTCACCTGACTTATACTACTTAATACTAATAATATGCATTGATACATGAAGAGAAAATATGAATTAATGCCCTTAATCTGTACGTGAAACAGGGGCATAAAGGTAAATTCAACATCAGTTAAATAATATCAAACTAATGCTCATTGATGTCAGAATAACAAAGAATAAGCAGTGAATTCTTAGTTTATGGTTGTTTCAAACTGAGTTACCTGCACTAGAGAACACTGCTAGTTCATGGAATTAAGTTGTTATTTACCCATGTTAAAGTTAAAAGATTATTTACTTTTACATATGTTTAAAAAGTACTTTAAGGAACTTTTTACTTTTGGCCACATGAAGTTCTAAATTTGCTCGTGTAAGGCAAAAAGTTTGTGCACACCTGCTCTAAGACCTTAAATCACACACCTGCTTATGTGATTTAAGAGTGTTATATTAATATACAGGGGGTGCAAACGCATACTTTTAAACTCAATTTTAATGAATGCTTTAAAGAGCTGGGTCAAAATGGTAATATATATATACACTTAATACAGATTTGCACTGCAATAAATGGTTAATATTTAAAGAAATTGTGGTTTAATGGGCAGAGAAGTGCAAATCTGAGGTCAATATTTAAAGCAACAGATGACAAAACATCGTAAATATACAGTGTGTTAAAAAACTATTGTGATAATTGTGACATATGAAGATCTATGAATGCAGCGAGATCATTTAGGACCATTAACTACTCTGGAAGTCTGACTGATGATATGACTCATAAATTATTGAAAATCTTGAGTTACATGACTCAGTGACTTTTACGCGTCTTGTGCTACAAATCAAGCCCGACCTCCTGGTTTCAATAAATCACTCATTTACAACACTTTTGTTGATGGTGTTTGTCTAAAAAAAAAAATCTTAGAAGAACTTTTTCCCGTTCAAAAACGTAGTTAAAACAACAAAATCTTTGTATTTTCGTAATCTTTTTTTTTTTTTCCTCCCCGTCTTCTGCAATTAAGCTCATTCAAGTTGAGGATTGTTGCATGTGCAGATGGTTTGGAGACGCATCAATCTCTGTCAGCAGTGTAATAATGCAGACATTCCATACTGGGACACTTCATGAGCAGAGGAGAGGGCTCATGAGAGGAGGAGGGGGGGGAGTTCCCTATATCAAATAAAGGCTTGTGTTCTGGCTGAAGTCTGAGAAGCAGCACCCCGGTGAGGATGCAGTGGGAATGAAATTATACACAGTGCAGGCCCCCCGTTTGCACTGTGTCTGCAATTTCATACATTACACTTCTAGAGACTTTGTTAAGGTTTATCCAATAACGTTACATGCGATGAAAACGTGACACGAAATTTGGAGAAGTTGAATCGTAATGTCTTTAGAGGATGATTTATATCCAAGAGTGACGCCGTGTAATCGTTAGAGAACGACCCAGCAGGGGGGGTGATCTTTTTTTATTTATTTTTTATCTCTACATCTCTCTATGTACAAACTGTTTCCCTGCTTTTTCTGGCGTCGTCTCCTACAGTGATCTTTGATCCACTCGACAATCTGAACACGTACTCCAAGAGCCATAAAAAACATACTGCACAGCTCCCTCGGTTTCAACCCTTGACTTCTGGGGTCTCTGGCTTTCGACGTCGACATGGAATCACACATGGAAAGTATTGCGGGGGTTTGCGGTGGGAGACACGGGGATGGGAGAAATGATAAGACTGGATGCCCTTCATCTTTCGCTCCGAATGCCGGCCTAAGTCAATTTTACTCTCAGCGTGAGACTTTCTCCGGGCCCAAGTTTTGAGTAAATCCAATCAGCTGTCCGCTGGATTGAGATGTAGTGTGTCAGTGATGACAGAGTTTGTGCTGTGGTGCTACAATGCAGTCACTGCACTATGATCCCCTCTGTTATCATTTAAAGGTCAATTTAAAGGTCAATAATAGTCACATTTAGTGAGATAAAACCAACATGCAATGGTGTCTTATTTCCACTGGAACACTGATTATACTGTATATAACTTATTATTAAAAATTAAGTACGAACATTTTATTTTGAAATAGGACAGTGAATGAATTGATTGAATGATTAAACTTGTATAATCACTTCAGTTCTGGCATGAAAAAGTATTATTATTAGACACTTGCAGATAATAGACACACTTCTTTGAATTCATTCAAATAAAAAAAATAAAAAAAGTTAAAATAACATACTTTTTGTTGACAAAAATCAGGTTATGATGTGGATAAATGCCAGTGTTAATAAAAATGATAAGCCTGCTAGGTTACACCTGTGTTACTGTATATGTATATATATATATCTGTATGTATATATATCTGTATGTATATGTGTATGTATATATATATATACACACATGTATGTACAAACTGTATATATATATGTGTATATATACACATATATATATACATATATACAACTATATACACATATACATACATATACACATATAACTATATACACATATACAAATATATATACATATAAATAAATAAGAGCATGTTTTGTAGAAATTGAAGAGTTAAAAAAAACTTTTGGCCCCTATCTCAAGAATCCCTGATTTTCATTTTGACTACCATTAACAATCCAACATTTTGGAGCTATTTGTGATTAATATACGCAACAATAACACAATCACACTTGGAAAAAAAGGTGTAAAATATTATTAACTGTGTACTGTATATTTTTCTTTTCTGTGTGTGGCAAAACCAGAGAGATAAACTCTTGCTGCAGTTGCTTTGGCGTCGCAGCATAGCGTGAAACCCCACAGTCTGCCAGGTGCACGCTCCCAAATCAGACTTCCCCTGAATGTGCGTCAACACTTTTGACAGGCGGACTGTACATCGATATAAAGAAGACAGAGCACATATACATCACATATGCACACAGAACACCCACACCACCCCACGGGCTTCATTTCTCTCTGTTTTTTTGTTTGTTTTTGGGCATCGTCCCATCTCCACCCTCCATTTTTTTGATTGGCTTGATTCCACGCTCATTAGCATGTCCCATTATCTTCTGGAATATTCAGGGGGAATGTTTCCAGTTGCTGCCGTTCCAATTATTGCAATACCCAACGTGGGTTCATGACTTTCAACTTTTTCTGGAAGTGCTTCAGCTTTTTTTTTTTCTGTCAAGGCTCTCCGTCACATGTGAGGGCGGTCGATTTTTCAAGGGCATCTGCTCCGAGTCGGCCCAAGAGAGACACGCACAACACGGCAAAGATGGGGAGTTTTTAGATGGGGGGGGGGGGGTGGGGGTGGAGCTGGAAAGATCCACGTAGAATTTGTTGAATCAAATCCTTGCACCTGGATATAATCGTCTTGCTGCTGTGCTGGGAGTTGCCACTGCCACAGAGACACAAAATTAGGAGGCCGCCGGAAAATGGCGACCTGTCAAGAAGCGCAGCCTCACCTGCTATCATATTTTATGGAGACAAAATGCCTTGTTGGTTAATGATTATTTTGTTTACGAAACTCGCATAAATACACCACTCTGAGCCGCCTGAGATGATGATGGGCATGAAATCGAGCCGTACCAAAGCCCCCAAAAAACAATTTAGCAACGTGTAATAGCTTTGCAAAGTGCTAAATGAATCATTTACATTTCAACAAAAAATCAAATGCAAAATGGTTTTCCCGGGTTTTACTTAAATGTTTCTCTGTTTATTTATGTTTTCCGGATCATGAGCGTCTAGTTCAGACAAGTCAACATCCTCCTTTGGTACGGGAACGATGCCACGTCTTATCTTTGTAGTTCACCGTACGGTTAACGACGAAAGACAAGACCGTACATGATAAGCAAAGGATTTGCATAAATACAAAATCATCCAGGGAATTAACACGTAACATCGGTATCTATCCATCAGCCCGGTCTCTAATCGCTCCGTGTGGAAGATCAAGGGAGTCATTTCATCGCTAATTTCTCAAATGGACACTTAAACACGCTAAGCGATTACATATGCAAACGCACTCATGAAGGACATGTAGGCCTGATCCTGGTCAGACCGCAGTCTGACTGGAGTAAATAGAATTACATCTCCTTAACTAAATAATGCATTTTTACGGCGATGGCAAGGATAAAGAATTACAGCCACGGGGGGTCGAGACAATAACTCCTTACAGTGATGAATGGAGTGGAAGGTAACATCAGACCTAAGCATTTCCCAGAGAATATTAATGGAATACCCTTTATCTTTATTCCTCCATGAATTCAAACTGTATGTGAAGTTTGTGGCATTAATTTTCAGCTGCGACAAACGGATTCACTTTACACTATAACACAAGCACCTTGCAGGCCACGCTTCCGTAATACCGTCATTAAAATAAGAACACTTATGGGTGTTTAGTTTTATGGAGTGAAGGAAGCACTTTTTACTTCCATGAAGTCTTTAGAAGGAGTGTTATTTTAGGTTGAGCCTGGCCGGGTGTTGAAACGATGTGGTCAGAGTACTGTATGGTTGGGTGTCCAGCGGTTGCTGGGTAAAGCCATGTAAGCAAATGTGGCAGCGTCGTGTGTTTCCACAGGGAGAGGAAAAAAGTGTTTCTGGAGTCACGGAGTGTCTGTTAGTCAGCTAAAGCATGACTTTACTGTTTTTAACCCTTCTGTACTGTAACTCCTAGAATAGAAAATTCAAAAACTATGGATTGGCGATCTGTCCTGGGTGTGACTCAGCCTTTCAGCCCTATTCGACCCTCATGTGGAGGATAAAGCCATAGAAGATGGCTACCAGAAAGCAGAGAAAAAGAGGTTTGCACCATGACTTTAGCCCCTCAGGAATTCCGCGGAACGAGCGTCCAATCACAGACAAGATTCACCAGTGCGACGTCAGCTTATTCCTAAACTCCTAAAATAACTGCAAGATATCGAAAGTAAAAGTTATCTTTTAAGGAGCAGAAAAACTCACTCAATGAACCTTTTTGTCGACAATTCTACAGCGGTAAAATCAATATTAATCCAGACAGCCTCGTTAGCTTGACGGTCATAAGTACAGCTGAAATGTGATTATTTTCTGGTTTCTTTGCTCCATATAACAAAGAAATCATTAAAAACATCATAATCTCCAGGTTTGACAAACACAGATCAACATATTTTAACGTTTTCTGACATCTTAGGAACCAAACTATTACTCGATTAATATAGAAAATAATCGACTGATTAATAGATTAGGAGAAAATGAATTAGTTACATCTCTAGTCATAAGAGGATCAACTAGTTTCTGTTCTTATGGCACTGGTCCTGTCGTTTTATTTCTCTAAAAACAAAAACATATGTTCTTCATTATATTCTATTTTTCAACAACTAAACATGTGTAATGACATATTTGGAAGTGTTGCATGTATTTGTGACGTTGTTAGGGTTTTTCACTCACTCAAACATCTTATTTTCATTACAACCAGAGCTATTTAAAAACTCACTGCACTTTGCCAAACAACTTTTTTTTACAACGTTCCAAACTCATGACGCAATGTTTTCAAGGCCAATAAAAAAAAAAACATCGCAGTCTCCCCGGCGTGCGACTTCCAGGCAAAAACAATTTTCAGAAGCATTTACACTGCAAGCGTTTCCGCTAATGTATGGAAAACATGCATCTAGTCATCTCGTTTACACACGATAAGAGAGTTTTTCGAGTTGCTAAATTTGGAGTGATCCATCACGGTTTCATTCGTATCTGCACCTGCGCGGAGAGGAACGTCCTCAGGGGGAAACTGGGGGTTACAGACAGTGTGGTGTGTCGTCTAATGGGTAGATCAGCTGGCAGGTGTGCCCCAGAAGTTTCTCCGCCACCTGCACACTGGACAGGGCTTAATGTGTCTGTCTACATGGATTCTCCTCTGGTTTGCAATAATCTTAATGAAGATGCAATAAAAACAACAACAACAAAACAATGAAATCATTGAAGTCATTGTTATTTGTAATCCTCCATTTACAGCCACAATCATGATGATTTACTGCGGTGAGACCAACATCTGGAACATCCTCGGAGTGAAAAAACAACACAATTAAACTGACGTTTGTGCTCCTGTTCTTTTAAAAAACAACATGACATATTGTACGTCAGATTGTGGAGCATGCCTAATGATCCACGAGGACGCGTCGCGATAAACCGAGACGTGAACAAAGCGGAGGTCAAACGCGGTATTTGAATTGACCGCGCGCTGAATTGAGCGACAGCCTAAGTGGCTTTGAGTAAACAATGATATAGATAAAGAAAAAAACTGCAATTTTTTCTTTTAAGTTTGGAATAAATTGACCTCTCTCCTCCTCCTCCAGAGTGTCGCCGTGGAACTCGCACGGCCATTAGTGCCATCGCACAACAAATGAATCCTGCATGAAGATCTTGGATGCTAATTTCCACACTGCAAAAATTCAAAGTAAGCAATTACGAGAGAGATGGTTCTAATTATAGTCCCACTGCTCTTGTCTTGTTTGTGATTTCTTTTTTTGGGAACGTTTCATTCAAATATGACACTAATCAGGTGCACTGACAAAAAAAAACACAACATAGGAGTTGTTATTCTAGTGCTGCCTCCATTAGTGGGTTCAGTTTGTGTTATAAAGTCACTACAAATGTAACACAAACTTATTGATTGAGGCAGACGAGCAACGCCTGTGTTCTGCCAGCTAAAATCACAGGTTTTATCAATGGAACCTGGTACAGGGACAGGTGTTAAAAAAAACCTAGCAATTACAGACACTGACAAGAACAACCCCACTTCAAAACCCAACTTCAACTTTGTACAATCACTATAAATTATTGTTTCTTTATTATGCAGGGCAGATGTCTTGCCAGGTGATATAAGAAGCATATTTGGCATAAAATCCACTATAGTGAGTACAATATGCAAGTAAAATGACGTCCTGGTAACTACTTTATCTATAATTTATGGAAGAAAATTGACTTTTAAATTACTTTAATGGGTAGTCTAAAGAAGTGTGGCGTATTAAGTTGTAATTTTGTGTCAACAAAACAATACATAATATTGTTCCCTACAATTTTACCAGAAATTGTCGGATGAACAAAAAGTTATTTAGTCATCAGAGATCATTATCGTACCTCCGCACACACGACTACTAACTCAGTATTTACAATAATTACTGTACAATACTAATTACGGTAATTACAATTCATTATAAAGCAGCCATTATTGTAATTTCTTCTTCGCCATTTTCGACTTAACTGCTCCATCACACAAATTCTACGCCGTCAAACAAAAACTCCTGAACTCTGCGAGGCTACAACTTTACTGGAGGTATTTTAAGTTACTCTCATCAGCCGAAGTGATAAATATGCATTACAATCTCACAGCTGTTTGTTTGATTAGTTTCACTCATGATGTTTTGAAGGTATTTTTTTACAAATTATGTATATATTATTTATTTTTTGCCTCCCCAATAATAGCGAGATCATTAATTTGATCATCTGTCAAACCCGCTGACATTCTGGCACCTGTCTTGTATCTAAATGATGGATCCGCTCTTGTTATTAATGCCGTGTGAATAATTTGATAACGTCTCAGCAGAGACGTGTGATTTAAGAAAGCACAAGGCAGTGAGTGAGGGAGGGGAAACATTAAGAGGCAGATTTACTCACCAGTTCATTGATGTTTACATGTTTATTCCCCTAATGGTAGCAGACACACACTACTTGTACTGGATACAAATAGAAACACAGCTCTTGCATTTTACAGTGAGCTCCTGAGGCAGCCGCAGCTCCCAAGTGTGCGCCGTGCGTGGGCCCACCCCGTCTGTGGTGCATTAGTTCCTAGTTCCTGAGATTTAAACTGTGGCAGCAACACATAGTGTAACAGCTCCCCGGAGAGAACCAGTGATTGCACTCCAGTGCATGAGGTGATATTATGTTTAATGTGTTGGTTTATTCCTTGAGGGGTTCCCAACATCTGGTGTGCTTTTAATTCTTTAAACAGACCCATTTTGATGTCTCTTACTTCTTCTGAGTGTATCACCAACTGCATTAGCCTGGGTCATGGCTTTTTTTGCTGCGTTTCCACACAGTTAAATTGAGCTACTGTTGCAGCTCGACTACGTCGTTTAATTGGACTACTGTCTTTGCCCCAGTACACGAACAAAAAGTGTGTCCACCTCCACTTCGCTAGGTGGCGATATGCTCCCTTTCAGCCTGTTTCGACCTTTTGCATCACAGACAAATGGCACTTTTTTGATTGGTCAGAGAGTGTCGTCACTGGCAGAGTCGCGAGCGCGACATCTGACACAAGACTCATGCCGAACAATGCCGAACCGTAGATCAGCTAAAAAGACTTCTATCAAGGTGATAGAGCATAAAATCTGCCTCCTCGTCGGTCCAAAAAATGCACCGCTCAGGGTTTTTAAACCCTGTTTTTGTTTCTATTATTTCTGGGGAAACTGTGGTTTATGTTAACATTTACATCCATAAGACACGTAAGGGTAAGAGGTACTCATTACAAGTTTTTTCTCTCCATATTTTTGATATTTCCTGCTTATTCTTGTTGCAAATACAGCAGTATGTCAATACAAACAATACTGTATCTTCAGCAGACGTAAAGTTACTCTTTAGCTGCAGTGTTACCTGCTGTCACAGGTAACCAACTCTCTGTACGTCCCTCTTTCTGCAGCCTTCCTCTTAGCGAGACGCCCCATATCAGAGGCCAGCTCCCCGCAGTAAAAGACTCTGCCGGAAACTGGGTTTGATTTGTTTGACGCGAGTGCGCTAAGGGCAGAGCGGGGGCCAAGCATTAATAGGACGGAGACAATAGGCCATCACTAATCAGAGACCTCAAGGTTGCCATGAGGTTAATTGTAATGCAGGTGGCGCTAGGGGAGGGGGCGAATAAGAAATGTTGACTCCTTTACTGCCCTGGCGGCCATTGTGTTCTAACATTAAGCCCTGGGGCTAGGATTTGGCTTTCTCCCTCGCTCTTTCCCCTGTGTCCTCTTTACCTTTTAATTTCTTATTATCCGCCAATTCCCCATTCAACCTCCACGGGTTAAAGAAAACCTTTTGCCACGTGTCGAAAGGAAATGTTAATATTGAGCCTGTCCTGGCTGTTGTGATGCGTGGTGGAAACCATTGTGGGCCCGATTCAACAGCGCATTTCACATTCACTGGGAAGCACTCTTTTTTTAACCCTCATTGTTATTTGTTTAAACCGACGGAAAGAGCAGAGCCCGTTTGCTTTTGTGTCGGTGAAAGAGCATCTCCAAACGAGAGCCCGGTCATGAATACACAATGGGACAGTGTCTTCTTCAGAGTAGCACTTGTTTCAGTTTCTGTTGTTTCCTGTTTACCATTACGCCAGGAGGTGAGAATGTGTTTCACTTGCCACAATCGTGTGTTTTTCCTCCTACAGTGTTTGAAATGTGGAGTTTGTCCAGTGGGACACGGTGTTTATGTGAAGTTTGCGGTGAGTTCTAGCATATCTTCTCTTTTTGGAATAAAAAAGTAAAGCAAAGTCAGGTTTTTAAGAGTGCAATGACATTTTTAATGACGCTGGCTTGCTGAAATGTTCAATGATAAAGTGTTTTAGCCGTTTTCTCGATAATGCCGTAACTTACACTACCGTTTAAAAGTCTGGGGTCACTTAGAATATAACATTAAATGAATCAGAAATACACTCTATACATTGTTAATGTGGTAAACGACTATTCTAGCTGCAAACGTCTGCTTTTTAATGGAATATGTACATAGGTGTAAAGAGGCCCATTTCCAGTGTTCTAATGGTACATTGTGTTTGCTAATCGCGTTAGAAGGCTATTGGATGATTAGAAAACCCTTGTGCAATGATGTTAGCACAGTTGAAAACAGTTTTGCTGCTTCTTTATTTTGAATAAAAATCATTATTTCTAATCTTGTCAATGTCTTGACTATATTTTCTATCCATTTTGCAACTCTTTTGATGAATAAAAGTGTGACTTTTGTGACCCCAAGCTTTTGAACGGTAGAGTATGCATGAATAAACTTCACTATGGTTACAGTAAAATGTACAATGTAGTAATCAACTGAGGGTATGAATTGATTATTTTCATTATCCCCAGAATGAGCCTTTTATATCAGGAGCCAGGATCAGCTCTATGGGGGGGAGGAGTCGCCATTTTAGACCACCAAGTTTGTACAATTGCCCACAGTGGACGAATTAAAAAATATCTCACAATCGTTTGTTCAGTTTTTATGGTCACTGAAGATTAGAGGTTCTCAAGATACTTGGCTACGGGTGAGATGAAGGATATTCAGCTGCAACTTTATCAGATATATACAGAAAATAAAGAATTAAGAGGGGAACAGCTCGCCACACTACAGTCCAACATTAACAACATTTTCTGCTCAGAGTCCAGCACTTACTAACTCCTGCCGCCTTTAAGCAGTTGCCAGGTAACCAAAAACACAGCCAGACTCCAGGAAGTTACAGGAGTTATTTTTCATCAGAAAATGTATATTAAATGATGATAATAATCCTTTAAATAAAGCGTGTTTGTTGGACTGTCACAGTTTTGTCCTTCACTCACTGCTTTAGAGCAGTTTCCCCCAGGATAAAAAAAAAAGGAAAAAGAAAACCCTGATCCCTCTGAACCTGATCCAGGCAGAAATTCAATTTCCTTAACTGGCAAAACAAATTAGTATTATATACACGCAATTTCCTCAAAGACAGGACTGGGACTACTCTATAGCATTAGATGATATCGCGATAATCAAACATCAGGATTCTTTATAGATGTGCAATTGGTTAATTAGCGTCCATATCAATATTTACTTTTTGGTTTAATCTCAGTTTGCGGAGTGGATTTGTGATTCTATTGATGAATGAAATTTGAAATGATTCTTTTGATATAGTGACTTCTACATCATCCACCACTCGCAGCACCTCTGCGGCGCATGAGATCCGAGTGAACCGCACACTCATTGCCTCATCTCTTTCTCTTCATCTTAAGTCTGAGAGAGAGAGAGAGAAAGGGGTCAGCAGGAGTAAAGGGAGGGAGGTGGATTCGCCTTGAAAGACAAACAATCTCGGCGTCTGCCAACCTGCAAATGGTCCCTGTGTTTATTCAGCTGAGGATTGGACAGCAGCCAGAGCATCGCTGTGGCAGCCTCCGTCTTCCACAGCATATGTGAGGGCAGTGCGTTGAAGTTTTCCGCGTTTGATACGATGACAAATGAGATGGTAGCGAACAGCAGGGGATGCTGGTAAGGCATGACTGAATGACTTACGGCCAAGTCAGGGAAAGGGAGGAACTGAGGTGCCATGTTCCTGCCAAGATCCTTCCTCATCAAACCAGTCATTTGGGGGGAACTTTATTTCCTAGTATTTATTTAGTCATAAGCCAAATTGAGGTTAAATAGTTAATCTATTGTTATTTGTCACTATTGACCTAAACTCAACTCAAACTTTATTTCTAGAGTGCCTTTAAAAGTGCTGCAGACAATTTGCATACATACAAAAATACCTAAATAGATGAGAATAAAACTTCTAGTAATCAGTAAAAACAATAAAACATTTATGAATTGCCAGAGAGAAGAAATTGGTTTTAGGGGAGGATTTAAAAGTCTCAAGGGTCTGTGAGGTTCTAATATAGCAGGGCAGCTGCCAGGGCAAAGGCCCATTCACCTCTAGACTTAAGTCTGGTTTTAGGAACCTCCAGCAGCAGTTAGTCAGAAGACCTTAAGGCTCTGGTTGGGGTGTCGCGATGCAGGCGTTAAAAACAATCAATAGACGTCTAAAATCAATACAAAAACAGACGAAGAGAAGTCGAGCGGCAGCGTTTAGAATGAACTGAAGGGCGGTTCAGATAGGATTGGGCCAAGTACAACGTACAGGGAGTTAATACAATAATCTAATCTAGATGTTACAAAGCTATGGATAACGTTTTCACAACAGCACTGAGGAGCTGTTTCCTACCGAAACAGGATAATCCCTGTCTTTGGATTCATTAAGATTTTGAAAATTAGCACTCAAAGTACTTGCCAATCGAACTTAGTGGCAGGTAAATCTGGAAATCGTCGGCAAAGCAATGAAAACAATTGTGATGTTTTTGAAAAACACCACCAAAACGCAAACATATACAGAAGAAAAAGAACCTAAAGGTTAGGTCTCGACACTTCTGTCTGCTGTGTCAAAAATGCTAATTGGACTGAAAGCAGCCATCTCCCTTCCATGAAAGCCTTCAACAACACACATCTCGCATTTCAGTTTTATTTTTTTTAATCCAAGAGTTTCACACCTGCACCATCCAAACAGTATTAACCTGGTGATTATGCAGTAAACTGACTTTAAAAAAATACACCTTTCATCTTTCACCCACGTCACATGACCAGGACCTTGGTCTGACAAAAGCAGATTAAGCGTCTTTATTCCGACTACGGGGCTGATATTTACCACGTTCATCTGGATTATGTGACATTGAGAGGGACAAGCAGAACCAGCAGGGCGATTAGGGCCCTATTATCACCTGTGCCTCTGAGACATGAGCGTGACTTCACCACACATCCAACATGGGCAGGAAATCTGTCGAGTCGCAGACGAGCAGCGACTTTGAAATCAACGCAAAGCAAAAACGCAAAAATGGTGCGTTTACCTGAGCAGATCATCTGTTTTTCATGTCTTTTTGTGTGTGTGTGTTTCGGTGGGGGATGGAGTCAGTCCATCACATACGTCAAAGTGTTTAGAAGGTTTGCGTATCAAGCGGAACATTCTTTCATCACGCTTAAAAGGAGGAAGAGCGGCGTTACCCGCGCCTTCAGCTAATCTCTGACGTGACACGTCCGTCCTCATCACTAGGCCTTAACTGGGGGTTGATCAGCAATCGCTCACATCCACTCGGAGTGGAACCTCGTGTCAGCGCTGGATTCCAGTGACGTTCTTTCAAAACTTATTGCGAAAAAAAAAAAAAACCTGGAAAAGCTTAAGAAAATACCCTCGATGTAGTTTGTGATCGGTCGCTGGCGTGATGATACCGAGCCACAAACGCTGTCAAGGCCGTGTTTTTACTGCACAAGAGTGATGGTAATTCTGTTTGCATGGAATAAAAATAATGGTAATAAATACAAGATGATTTTGGACATAATTTCTGCCTCTAATAATAGCATGCTATATAATTGCTCCATCATGCTGTGTTTTATGTGGAACGTCACTCAAAGGTTTTTTTTTTTGGTGGTTTGATGTGGAAGCAAACCTCAAAACCGTCATAATTGGCAGTTTAGAGGAAAACAGAGAAAGCTTTTTAAACGTTCGTCCATTTGTCTTCCCTGCGTGTTGATGAACACATTGCATGCATTGACTGACTGATGTTGACATAATCGCTTTTATTGTCTAAATGCCTCGTCGTTATCGTGTTCGGCTGCAACAAGTCGCACTTTTAAAGAGGAGCTTCCTTCCCTTGGGGATTTCTACAAAACACCATCACATACTCTTATCTCTCATTTTTACATGTGGCGCCTACTGGGAGGTGTGGGGGCTGTCGTAAGTGAGAAAGTGAAGGCTCAGCGATGGAAAAATGTGTTTCAATCCCCCTCCCTCCCTAACTTGACACCCCAGCCTCTGCTACTGTGGGATCCAGTGTCTTTGGGTGAAAGGGATGTCACAGGTTACGAACCGACTTCCGCGTAAACCACCGACGCGTAAACACAGCAACGCCTTCATTAGGGATATTTCCATTTCCATCCAAAAGTATATCGGTTGACTAAAATACATGATCAACTGCCCATTGTAGCATTAATTATAGAGTGTTTAAATACAAGTGAGGAAACGTAGTAGGTGGATAATTGTGTGCTTAGTGGATAAATGAAGTTGTAAAAAGCCATCTGGTTCATTTCATTGCAAAATTAAGGAGCATGGAGGTTTATTTTTGTTGCCATTTACCTGAACCTGAAGTGAAATGCATTCAGAGTGTTTGTGTTGAGGCAATAAAGACGTCCCTGCATCTATTTATTTAGCTCTTAGTCGTTCTTTTAATTACGCCTGTTTACATTAAGCGGAGCGCTGAATTAAACTATATAAATGTCCGTATGAGAAGACGAATCCCGACTCCCACCATGCCTTCTCTGCGCAACCTGGGGATGGTTTTAATGCTGCAAAATGATTTGTATTTTTACATTTGCTTTACATATGATTATGTTATTATTACATATTTCCAGTTTCGCAATCACAATCAGGTTGCATTACGGGGTTAGATGTAATCCCAAAGTAATACAAATTCAGCTCACGGTTAATGATATTCATGAAGTGCCGTGTGCCCCCCGAGTCTGTAGCTTGTACCTATTGTTAAGCCGTCCTCCTATCTTCCCCCCAGAGATACGAGGCCCGGTGGCAACATGGAAGGAAGTGACATAATCTACACGCACATGCATACTGTAGCATATCAAAGCCGTCACTGAAACTGGAAGGAATACAATTTAACGCCTTAATTTAAGAGTTTGACATCTTCCACATAGTTCAGAAACTCTGACTTCAGATTATTCAAAAAAAACAACAGCAACAAATGAAATATGACAAGCGATTTCTGCGAAACATCAAAGTGTCACAATTTTTTTTTTCGAGAAGACATGAAAACGTCGCCTGTGTCGCTGGCTGCCATTTAATGTGAGACAATAACCTCCTTAAGTACAAAGATCAGTCTCAGCTCCGACTGCATTAGGGCACACACACACACACAGAAAAAAGGGGGCTTGTGTAATTAGTCGTGCACTATAAATCAAGAGGTGTGAATCTATTTCGCCATGCCCTAATTGAAAATGCTCTCCCCTTTTTTCTTTGCCGTGCTGCAGTCGGACACGCAGCACCGTCGGATGGTGATAGATGTGGAATCCAGCACAAACAGTTTGAACCAGTCAGGCGGTGATTGATCAGTACCCTCTGGGATGTCGGGTGGATCTTTCTCCTTCAAGCAGAAGATAAAAGCCTTAACGACTCCCCGGTCTTGTTGTACCTCCCCAATTGTGTGTTTGTATGTGTGTCTCTCTCCGTGTGTGTCAGTGTTTTATTATTTCGCAGTGTTTGACCTTGAAGGTTCTGTGTGCATTTGGGCTGTGTGATGTCTCAATGATTTCTCTTTTAAGTGCTAAAACGCGCCTTTTATGCGCTATTGACGCCGCTGTACACACACACGACATAAATGCCCCACGGAGGAGGCCATTTGCATGAAAATTTCGTTGATTTATTGCTAGGATTCTATAGCATTTTATATAATCGGCCCGGCACATTTTTGCAGGGGCTTAGTAGTGGCCGTAGTGATGCCACAGTACAGTGCTGTAACCCGACTTCAAAGACTGTTTTGTTCACACACACCCTCACAAAAACACAGGGTGACTTCACTCGATTCCAGTGGCAAAGGTGGACCAGCTGGGTTGTTTTGTTCGCCACTTGTGTGTGTGTGTGTGTTTCTTTTTTTGCTTTCTTTCTCGCTGTTCCCTCCCTCTTCATCATCCTCAGTTCTTCTTCAATCTCTCTCGGAGCATTTGCTCCGGAGATTTACACTTGCTGTTGATAGAATTGGAGGGAGAAAAAAAAAATGGGAGAAGGAGAGCGAGCAATGCTGGCGATTCAGGTTCGGTGTGTGGTATTTGAACACAGGCCGATTGTCCTATAGTAGCAATGGATATGGGATTTTTTTTTTTTTTTTTTAAGAGGCCGACTTGCATCGGAGGGGATCACTCGGCATCTGGCCCAGCACTCTTGTGTCACCGTGACCCTCCTGTGGGGGAGGCAGCAAGGGTCACAGTAGGGGGTCCCCCACTGAAAAGCGACATAAATTTCAGAGGGAGAATCAATAGACTGTGAGAATTGTAAGAGATGCATTGGTTTGGACTCTCTGACTGTGACCCCGCTACTTTACTAGATGAAAGTCTCCCGAGGTCGCAAACGGCGATGAAATAACATAAGACAACAGCATGCCACGAAAAAAACGTTTGGCGCATCTTTTGATTATCACACCGACTTCCCTCCACTCGTTTCTGTCGCACAGGCAAAAAAAAATAGAAGAAGTAGAAGAAGAAGGGGGGAAATTCTGTTACATGGGGAAACCTTTTCTCCCACAAGAAGATTGTATAAATAGCTGCAGCAGCCATGGCTCTGTGTGTCAAAGTTAGGACACTCAGTGGGGTGCAGACTTCAAAGCAACCGGGGAATTCTCCAAAACAACTGCGGGCAATTTCAAATCAGCATTCCCTCTGAAGGCGACGTAACCTTTCACCTGTGTTCTAGCATGAGATAACCGGGGGAAAATGTCAAAATCAGAAGATACAGTAGAGTGTGTCGCAAGAGGCGAAGAGGCAGAGTTTCTTTGTTTTATTTTTGTTTCAATATAATCTTCTATCTATGCGATGAATTCCCTACAGTTTTGTGCGATAAAAGATGTTTTTGTGTTAGTTTTAGGGGCAGATTTTATCTCGAGAAACTGTGTGGGGGGGCGGGGGGGGCAGCTTCAAAAGACTCCTGTCTCATTTGCCACACGAGGGGAAATGAAAATGACCCGGAAGGGTTAAAGGCCAAAAAACATGTGAGGAATTCTCCTCCGGAATAAATTTGAAGCAGCAACAAGAAGACAGTGACGGCTCTAATTGTAATTTGGACACACACACACACACACACACACACACAAACACACACACACATGTTGTGATTCAAAAATCAGAGAGATGAAATCACTGAAAGCAACAAGGAAAAAGAGAAAAAAAAAAGATATAGCCTTCAGCCTATTCAATGAAGACATGGGGTGAACATGGTATTGTGTCTTTGATGGGAGTCAGCCTGTGGTGCATTGTGGGTAGTGGGGGGGGGGGGTGCTCTCTGGCCACAGCAGGATGCTGGGCTGTTCTGTCCAGTTTTTCAGGTGCTGCTGCCGCCGCTGCTCTCTCTCTCTCTCTCTCCTCAGTCATATTAATTATGGGATAGAAAAAACTAATCCCTCAGCCTTTGAAGCGACGAGGCCACTTTTCAAGGCTGCACTTCAGAATAGAGCGAGAATCTCTCTCACACACACACAGAGGACACAATGTATGCTACTCCATAATATAAAGGAGCATATACACATGTATTTTTAGGACTATGTATTTTCCTCCTGAGGATGATCCATGTGACATTTCACAGCGACTCAAACTACGAATTACAGTGCCCTCTATATCAAAGTGATCAGGCTGTTATAGCATATAATTTCCTCCCAGGATTAGCTCCCTCGACGACGTCGTGGTTATTCATCGTATCGCTCGGCTTGCGCGACGACTTCCCCAAGTTTTGATTGAAGATAATATCAATGTTTAAGTTATTTTCCACCGGCATCAACGATGCACTGTATTCACGTTTCATCGCAGGTGAGTGATCCACAGAGAGTACCAACTGTTCACGGTGCGCTGTGCTATGATCATTCCCCGGAATTTTTACATTTTTCAACTCATTACCCACAATCTCCTCTTCGTCAGCATAGCTGAGACAACACGCGGGTGTCGACCCGCTCGTCTGTTTCTTCTTCTTCTTCTCCCCCCCTTTATTAATTTGATAATACTGTTTGTTGTTATGGCTGAAAACATTCGCAGCACAGATGGAAAGTCTTCTCCTCCAAACATCAAAGGAGTGGAGTCCCCCGCTGAACGGTTATACAAGGCTGTCACCCCGGTCTCTCGCGGCAGACTGTGGTCCGGTTTTAGATCTCAGGGCCTGCATGGAGGATTGGCAGCCTACAACAGGTTTTATGGCTGTTGTTTCAGGTGGGAGGCGAGTCAGTGTCAGGCTGGATTTTACACTGCCCTCTTGTGCTCCGACACATACTGTACTGTAGCTCCCTCTCTCCTCTGCTTTCCTGCTGACTAATTTTTCACCGCTGTGTGTCCCTGCAGCTCAGACAGAGCAGCAGCAAATAACAACAAGTGACAAGAGTGTATTTAAACATAATGTAAATAACAAGTGTGATGGGTCGCATCATGCCGGCATTACAATGTTCCTTTGTTTTATGTGTGATTTAATCAATAACGCTCACCTTTCTCTTCTAGATGTCTATTTTTTTCAAAGGATCACATAGGTTGACTTTTGCGCTTGAAGGGATGTTGAACTTTTTTTTCAATGAATATAACATTAAATGAATCAGAAATACACTCTATACATTGTTAATGTGGTAAACGACTATTCGAGGTGTAAACGTCTGGTTTTTAATGGAATATGTACATAGGTGTATAGAGGCCCATTTCCAGTGTTCTAATGGTACATTGTGTTTGCTAATCACGTTAGAAGGCTATTGGATGATTAGAAAACCCTTGTGCAATGATGTTAGCACAGCTGAAAACAGTTTTGCTGCTTCTTTATTTTGAATAAAGATCCTTATTTCTAATCTTGTCAATGTATTGATTATATTTTCTGTTCATTTTGCAATTTTTGATGAATAAAAGTGTGACTTTTAATGGAAAAATTGTATAGGTGTCCCCAAACTTTTTAATAGACAGAAAACACCAAAACAACAACCATTTCTATGAAAACATATCTAGATTTTCCATTGAATTATTGCACTAGGCCTAATGCTAAAGAGAAAAAAAGCCAGTTTTTGAATGAACAAATACATCAATTATTCTTAAAAAAAAGTAAAATAAACTATGAGCTGCACTTCGTAGCATGTTGCATTCAATTTTCCTTTGTTTTACCTGTGATTTAATCAATAACGCTTGACCTTTCTCTTCTAAGTGTCACATATGTTGACTTTTACGCTTGAAGAATCACTTAATTGTGGTTTTAAACTTCTTAATAGACAGAAACACCAGAACAAACAACTTCTATAAAAAAAAATCTATATTTTCTTTGAATTATTGCACCAGCCCTAATCCTAAAGAGGAAAGAAAGCCCAAATACATCAATTATTCTTTAAAAAAAAAAAAAAAAAAAATACAAATTATGAGCTGCACTCATCCTGCTCTGCTACGTGTCAAAAGGACAGAGAGGAGGGTGAGGAAGAATAATTGTTGGAGCTGTCCTTTTGCCTGTCGCTGCCCTAATCACTCAAGACTGATTCAGAAAATGCAGGCTTGAATGTCAGAGGGCCTCCTGTGGAGAGGTGGAGCATTTCACCAGCTTTGGACAGCCGTGCCCCGGTAATCACCACTCTCAACCTGGCCGAGCACTCCAGCGCTCTGCTGATTGAGCACCTCAATCTAACAAGGTGCTATTGCTGGAGCCAGAGACTCTGACAAACCGGCGGATTGTCCCCCCCACCCTCACCCCCGATCATCATGGGACATTGGCCTTTCTTGCAGCTCAGCCATGCATGTTTTCCTCCAGCAGCCCGGCAGACTCGCAGAGACACCTGCCAGTGCTGCGAACGTGAGGGCTGCATGGGAAATTAAAAATGAGCTCAAAAGGTTACCCGTCCTTATGAAAGGGAGGGGGGGGAATACTCCAGCTAATTCCACACCATTTTGTGGGATTCAACACCAGAGATCATCTTGTTTCCTGTCATCTTGTTCCATTTTTTTTGGAGGGAGGGGGAATACAGTTTACATTTCCCCTGTGATTTCTGACTGCTACCACGCTTTCCTCTGACCTTGTTTCTGTCTGTGACACCAGGGTTTTCCCTCAGGGAGTATACATCCCCGATCTTAACTAGATAGCAGCATGTTTACAATTACCTTTGACCCTCTGGCTTTGACCTCTAGAGACGTAATTGATTACGGTAGCGGGGCTGCAGTCTGACACTGTGAACCTGTGATATTCTCCTCAGTTCTGAAGAGGAAAAAATGTGAAAAATATCTCCCCAACAAAAGGATATCAAAGAGAATAGGGGTGTGCCAAAGAAATAGATTCACATAAGAATCGCGATGCTGATTTACTACGATTCAGAATCGATATAAAACGTCCAAGAATTAATTTTTTTATACAGAGTAGTACTGGGCACGGCATCACGGAATCCAGGCACCGTTTACCAGTTAGCTCCTTTAGCGCGTCTACAGTCGAACTGGAGCGGTCTGTTTATTAAAGGAAAAGAGCAGCACTACAAATAACCAGCGTACCCATGTACTGCGTATGTGTGCCACTGATTTTAAAGTTGAGCGTTACTTTAGAGACTCATTTTAACAATCGGGAGCAGAAACATGAAGTCACAAGCGTCTTTTTCCGGTCAGTCGTCATGGAAACGCGTCACGAGTTAAGGTTGACGCCGTTGACGTGCCCCGCGCTAATAAAGAGGCGTAGATCATCCTTTGCACACCTATAGATTGAAGCAGAAATCATTATGAATTGAAAATCGATTTTGAGTCGAATCGTAGCCCCAAAGATCGGAATCGAATGAGATTCCCACCCCTAATCCAGAACAAGGGGCAGAAGCTCAGATTTTAGAAACAGAATTGATAACTGGTTCACTTTCAATTAACTGCCAACTCATAATGACAAAAGTTTGGTTACACATCTCTACAATTTCTATATAAAGAGCCAAAACAACTCTCTTAAGCCCAACGATGTGAAAATGTGCTCTCTCTCATCGAGCGACGACACCCAGCAGAAAACCGCAAGCCACTGTCGAGTGACACAAAAACACATCAGAGAAGCAGAAATCAGCCAAGTATGTAACGCGCCTCATCACGGCCGCATTTTAACACGCCTAATATTAGCTGTTTAAAGTCGAAAACGGTCATTCGTATAAAAAGGAAATATGTATTTTACTTCAGGTCGGGGGACAGTCCGATGAATATTAATGCGCGTAAACAAACTCGGCGAGCAGCTGCGGATGTGAAAATCTTGAATCAAATCATAACTGATTTCACACTCTCACGACTTTTGAGTTTCAACAGTGAAGTTTTGTTTTGCCTTAAAAAATCTGTCTGGCTCCTCAAAAGTGTATAAACGTATAGTATAAAAGCAGGAAAGTTGGTGCCATCTAAACATGTTTGCTTAAAGGACTTTGTTGTTTTCTACAGTTATAACTAGAGCTGAAACAATTAATCGATGAAAAAATCGATTGCTTTAGCTTCTTAAATGGCAATATTTTCTTCGTTTCTTTGCTCCACATAAGAAATAAAATCATTAAAACTGAATCATTTTGGTTTGTGGACAAAACAATACATTCAAGGACATCATCATTTCCAGGTTTGACAAACACTGAACCACGTTTTTTTTAACGTTTTATGGACCAAACGATTAATCGAGAAAATAATCGACAGATTAATCGATTACAGATATAATCGCTAGTTATAACCTTCATAGTACGACTACAACAGCTCATGTGCTACTTCCTGGAACTGTACACGTTAAAAGCTTTCCGATTGTGGCGTTTTCATACGTCATAACACATTCCCATCGGAAGAAAAATGACGGTACTTCTGCGGGGGACCCCGTGTTAGGCAATGTGTTCAAAAAATGA
Organism: Microchirus variegatus; assembly: GCF_963457635.1. NCBI lineage: Eukaryota > Metazoa > Chordata > Actinopteri > Pleuronectiformes > Soleidae > Microchirus > Microchirus variegatus. Next base: position 7,991,621 of record NC_139816.1, on the reverse strand, counting down.
TGATCAATTGCAGTTTCCCACAAAGCTGGATTTAACGTGACACAAATGTCTCGATTCAGCGGGAAATAATAACCTTGTGACTCGTGAAAAATGAAACGCATTGCCGCCTTGCCTCCAGTTCTTTAACCTCTCATCAGATTCCAGCTTAATATAATATTGTTGATTTATCTGTGATGTATTTGGAGCTGCGGGCATTTTTCCCCCCCCCCCATCCACCACCCACTCCTACTCAGAAAATGAATAGATGGTCTTCAAGGAAGTGGATGGGTGTTTCATTATTCTCGTTGGCTTGACTGTGAATTGTGGCAAGAACATGGCAGCCGCTCCATCATTAGGAATTATGTTCAGTTCCCCACAAAGACATTTGTCATATACGAAAGGCTCTTAACTCCCGTTAAAAATCAGCACCTTGGACTTCTGGCTACAGGAGCCGAGGGAAAACAGCCACTTGGTCTCCTGCGTTTTCCCGACTGGCATTTTCAACGCAGATCCTCATAACTTGATGCCGAAAAGTTGATTAATAGTACATTTAGCACAACTCACAGCCCTCTTCTCAGTAATAAATTAGGGTCATTAATCAATAAAGAGCACAGCAATTCCAGGAGACAGGGGACACGCTGGTTCCTAATAGAAAAAGAGAAGAGTGACGCTCAGGCCTTTCCCACCATTGACCACCCTGGCTGAGGTGTTCATTGTGCACCTGCCTAAATCCAATTAAATGACATAATTAATGAACATCTTTCTCAACAATAATGGGCTTTGCCACTCTGCCAGCCTATTGATTTCTAAGTGACAAACCATTTAGGATAAGCTGTCACTGTCAACTCATGGATTTACTGGGGGTTTCTATTCCCTCATGCGTCAAACGCTAAGGACTAAAACTAATATTATTGGGGGTTATATTCTAATTACAACTGAAGGATTTCCTCATAAGAGTGCAGATGTCCAGCGCTCTCTAAGATTTGATGGCACCAGAGAAGGAATCGGCCAACACTTTACACAAAGTCTTTAAAAGACATGAAAACAAATTAGATCAGAAGTTAGACGATACAATCGTTTAAACTCAAACAACAAAGTGCTCGAGTTGTGGATGAATGGCTGAGGTTCTGCTTTCTACCTGGAAAAAAGCTCCTTTCCCCGTCTAGTGCTGTCCAAAGCTGTCACATCGCCTCTGCTTCATTCAGCTTGATTAATGATAAGCTGTGGGGCACAGCTAGAAGGTCTAGTCTCAATTATGAAAAAGGCAGTAACTAGTCCATTGTGCTGATGCCTTTATTCCACTGACAGCGCTGAGAAATAGAAATATTTCTAATCAGAGCCGAATCATTTATCACCCATTTATTGGCGTTCTTTGACTCGCACGTCTCATCCATCCAAACCTGGCCTTATCCTTTAAAGCCACAGCGCCGCGTGATATACAATACGCTCCACATCGTCCTTTGTGTGGGAAACTACAGTGCTTATAGTGTAAATGTTCCATTTTAAAAAAGGCGTGTGGTGATGGGGTGATCTTTAAAATGGCTAAAACATCCACCTCGCATTGTAAATATGCTTCCCCGCAAACAAAAGAGGGCAACTTTTCCTTATTCCGCCATTAAACTAACAATGCCAAGACTTTATAGGGGAAGATAAGTGAGTTTAATATGCACTGGAGGGTAAAGAAAATATTCTATTACTGCATGTAGTGTAGAAATTACCCCATAAAGAAACTAATATGGCAATTTGGGGAACAATTTTTAATATGATTTTTATGATGCACAGTTCTACTTATGGTAATGAAGTTGTCATTGTACTTGTTCACTGCTGCTAATGCGGAGCCCATCTTTCAATTTGTACGAATTAGAGTAAACTGTTAGGAATGAACTTCATTAATGCCGGAATGAGAAAAAACATGTTATTGCATTTCTGGACCACTGGCTCTGGGATTGTGTGTTTTATATTGTTTTGATCTAATTTTGGAGTTTGAGAGAAAACATTCTCTCTTAGGTATATAGGACCGGCGCTGGAACACAAACAAACAGCGGGGGGACTGTTATCTATTCTGAAATGGATACTACACCAAAGTCTCATTGAGGAGAGGGATTGTGCGGTTTACGACTGTTGCCGAACCAACAGTTAATCTGTTCTAATTCCAGTATGTTTAGAATCGCGCGCATCAATTGGGAATAACAAGGTGCGACTGCCATCATTTCTTAAACTACATTATGGACGTGATTCAGTTGTTTCTTTTGCTACAAAGGAGAGAAAAGGGATAAAAAACACACTTAAAATCTGAAATAAAAACACACTCGATATCCGCGAATTATATTATTTTTTCGACAGAGAGAAAAAACATTATCCTTCATAAGTAAACAAGTAAATTCCTGTGGCAGAAAGACAGAATGCAAATGGTTTTCTGGGATGGAGGGACTGGGTTTATCACATTGTGGGCCCATTATATAAATATATAAAGTGTTTAACTGTTGTAGAGCTGGAACAATTAATCGATTATTAATCAATTACTAAATTAATCGTCAACTATTTTGATAATCGATTAATCGGTTTGAAGCATTTTTTCATAATTAAAACAAGATTTCTGATTGTTTTAGCTTCTTAAATGTGAATATTTTATTTGCATCTTTGCTCCAAATAACAAAGAAATCAACTGAATCATTTTGGTTTGTGGACAAAAACAAGACGTTCGAGAACATCGTCATTTCCAGGTTAGATTTTTCAACATTTTATGACATTTTATGGACCAAGCGATTAATCGTTAAAATAATCGTTAGTTGCAGCTCTAAACTGTTGTTATTAGTAACATTTGGGAGTTTAAATTGCACCACTTCCACTCTGCTTTTGCAATAACTTATAGTCAAATGAAGTCATTAGGAGGTGAATGCATTAATACTGTAATTACACAACATTTTGATTAGCACGTCAAGGTCTTTATGTAATCACTCTACCCCCCTCTCTGGCTACAGTACGTCTGGACCTGCTGGAAGTATGTAGAATCCATCATATAGTAAAAAAAAAAAAAACAACTCAGTTTGTTTGCAAATGAATATTCATTTCAGATATTGTTTTTGGCACAGCAGCCACAAGAGAATTAACACAAAATGTGCCTCCTGATCAATGTTCACAAACAGAACTCTTAATCCAGTCTGAAAAAAAATCAATGTCCAGTGTCAATTCCAGGTGGAGTAATTACCTGTTGAGTCCTCATTCATTTCAAAGTGAACACTGAGCTTGGCTCAATGAGTACAATCCCTTAATCTAATTCTGTCCAGCGTGTACTAAAGCCCCGGAAATGTTCTAATGTGAACGGACAGATGTGAGGAGTCAGGTTTGATTCTTTTAATGGCTTTGTAGCACCGTCTCTCTCTCTCTTTCATTCATTTTAACAAATGGATGAGTGTCGGTGTAAGGTTGATCGAGCAGCAATCAGACAGTGTTTTTATTTTTATTTTTACAGCACATTATTCACAGCGCAGTGACTAAGGATTTACCATCCGACCTCCACTAAACAACGCCTTTAACTTACCGTTACTTACCGTTTAACAACGTTACAACGAGAAGGTTTGAAACACGAGAATATGTACAAAGTCAATACAGAAGTGCAACGTTCATGTTGCTGGGCAGAATGTCACATCACAAAAACCACATCATAAATGGTAAGTAAGTACTTGTTTTTGAACACAAGAAAGCAAGTGTACTGGTCTGTGCCCCTTTAAGCATGGGCCCCATCTCGGTCTGCAAGGTCATGTTTACGTCATACAGGGCAGATAGAAGGGATTAGAAGGTCTGCCATGTTAAAGACTTGCAAGCATCAACATAATACAAGTGGTTTTCATAAAGTTGGTCATGTTGGAGCTGAAATGCCGTGTGCAAAGAGAATATTACATGAAATAATGACCTTTGGATGAGGTCAGAAAAAATATCAGTCAGTTACTGAAAAATATAAAATCCGATAACATCAGGGATGGGTGTTGGTATCGGTCTAGAATTTCTGGATTGGACGAATATCGGTAGATACTTGAGTGTTGTGATATCGGACACAAAAACCATTAGGTTTTGGAAAGTGTTTTTTTTAAATGTAAAACGGCTATATTGGACTAATATAGGTATTTCAGAAAAGTTAAGGTTGTGATATCGATATTGGTATCACTATAGAACACAAAAAGCATCACTGAGCCATCACTAAACACGATGACGAACAATATCACACTCCTACTTATATGGGTTTTCCAACTATGAGACACATTATATAAAAACAAAATAATTGGCAGACATTATTAATCTTTCTTTCCTCAACAGTTCAGATTATAGCCATCACAAAATGTGAATAAATAAGGGCTAAAGGAATATCACGAACTTATCCCCAAACAAACCTAATGTACAAGTATTTTACTACAGGGTGACAGAGGTTCTCCTCTTCACTGACTTCTATCCGTCTTTATCCGACACTTGTGAAACGAGGGTATTCCAACTTGTCTGCAGACGCCGTGACATCCGCTATTACGCATTTCAGCGTGGCTTGTCTTTGCCGATTTATTTATATGCAGGTTTTCGGAAAATGAATTTTACATCACGGGATTAGAAAGCGCGGGGATTTATTACGTCCGTCTCCGCGGCACTGAGTGACACTAAGCTGTCTTTCGAGCATCCAAATGATAGCCCTTAAATTTAATGAGATCTTAAGCCCTGCCAACGTACAATTAAAAACGACGACATAGAAATAAGAATGCAAAAAAAAGAGAGAAGGACTTCAAGCTACTGTGCAGAGCATGTGCTATTAATTAAATATAGAAATAGTGAAAATGCAAAAATGACACTGTCCATTATTCACCGCTGTCTTACAGAGATGTCTTCATTTCTTATAAGAAGATACGCCTCTCATTTAACCTCCACACCTCCTCTCTGTTTACAGAGTCAAGTGCTGCTCTTAATAGATCAATGTGCTGCCATTTAATTATTAATTCACCATCTGTCACCAATTCAACAACCCTATTTCTGTTCTGTGCTTTTGAGCATCACCACTGAAATGTTTCCCCTCCCCAGCTTCTATTTCAGTCAAGTTTCTGCTTAAACGCTCCATTCATACTATTGCATTTTCATCAAATCACGCGTTGCGCCATCGCGTTTGCTTAGTTCCAGGAAGTACAAATAACGAGAAACAGAAAAACTATACTCGGACGATGGTGGTAAATGTATTTGTTTCTCATAATACAACTAATTTTAAGATTTAGATAACTCTTATTAAGCTCAAAGTACTTTTATTTTGAATGTCAGATGCTGTCGGCATCAACAAAGGACAAAAGGGGGGTTGGGGGTTGAGGGGGTCTGTTTTCTGGTTCAGTGCTTCAGCGTCTTGATGTTAATAGTCGCATGCAACCTTGCTCTCGCAGCAGGTGAGGGTGATGACAGGGTCTGGTGGCAGGCCAAAGCCAGGCTGGCACGTGCTGAGCCCCTGCCCCGTTTTACTTCCTGCCGTCGTGAGCATATGCGTGGGAGACACTGCAATCTATTGGATCTTCCCCAATAATCACCTCTCCACAAAATGGAGCAAGACCACACGGGAATGAATCCGTCAAAATTGACTTTTCTGACACCTGCTGAAGTTCTACTGCTTTCTGTGCAGCATGACACGTCATCGTCCAAAGTCGTCTTCAGAGATGATTAATTAGGGACCTTGAAGTTGGACGATGATCACGCAAACCGGCTCTTTCCGTTCTCCTGATGCCATGTTTTCTCACTCACGCTTGCAGTGAGGAAGTGACTGTACACACTTTGGCTTGGTGTCTTCGCAAAACTGTCAACTTGGATATTTGTTATGGCGCGGGCTACAAAAACAGCATATGGTAAATGCACTCGTATAGTATTTTCCATTTAAAGTGGTAGTATTGGTTTTAAGTGATTTCTCTTAAGAGTACTTGCTTGTGCAATGTCTTTTCACGCTCGAGTTGCAGCACATTAAACGCAAATAAAAGCAAAAGTTAAGACGTAGAAAAACCAACCCCCACCCCAAGAATCCCTTGCTGGACTTGTGGTCTCTCTCAGACATTCAGGAGCTGTCAGTTTGAATCGGCAGAAGGCAGCCAGGCTGAAGATTTCCCACTGACTGGAGAGGAGTCGTTGGCCAGGCTTTCCTTGTCACTGGGAGTTAAGGCAGTCACTGATCCTAATGCCTACACTGTTGTTGCAGCATTCCAATTTTTAATCACTGCATGACTTGTCAGACTTAATGAGGCCAGGCGGCTAAGAACGACCAACGCAACAATAACGAGGACCGTGAATGACTTCCTGTTTTGAAATATGCACATCCAGGTTGCCACACGTTCAAAAATAAAAACACTGTGAACCGAGTAAGTAAGAAAGAGTGCAGCCTCAGATTGATTGGTTGCTAAGGTGACTGCAAGGACTATGGCCATCTTATGTGATCATGGCTCTTGACATTGAGAGGGAAAAAAACCCCTGCATGTGTTAAAGAAGAATAGAAAGAACATGTGTTGTGTTGATAATGTGCAGGTTTTAATGAGGTCTCGTCCATATTGCAGACATCTGCGCAAGTCTTAATATCAAGTTTATCCTCTGCGCGTATGTGGGTGTGTGTGCAGGCACCTCTGAGAAGCCCAAGCCAAGGGTGAGTGTGGCTGGCGTGTGTTCCGTCAGATGTCTCTTCGCCTCTTTAATCCTTTGTGTGTAAAGGGGGTCAAGAGGCAGGCAGGCAGACTCCGACTGTAGCTGCTGGGCGAAACCACTGAGGCCAAGCGTCTCTCTCTCCAGCTCTCCACCTTTAGCTGTTCATCTGTAACACAGAAGCCCAGCTTTGAAAAGCCTTCATCTGGATTTTTGGGGCGTACTACGAACGGAAGTCATTAGTTTAACGATGATAAAACAAACAGAGACGGCTTTTATTAGGCGTTTTATTGACGCATCCGCTAATGTGTTGCGTGCAACATGCACAACTTTAAATGTAACGCTGATTTTATGAGTGCAACGTTGGAGAGGTTTGAAGGGTTTATAGTAATACAGTCGTTTTATGATGTGCTGTAATCATCTGCAAAGACTGATTGTGTTATTTATAAAACTACAGCTCCCATCTTTGACCTTCTCTGGTCTGAAGAGCAATGACTGATAGAATATGTAGTTCGGGTAGTTCGTAATAAGACAATAATAGTTCATAATTTCTTATGTTAAGACAGCTTCATGGAGCCAATATTATGTGGAAAGTAAAATTAAAATCAGTAGCAATAAGAAGTGCAATTTTAGGGGACATGCTAAGAGGTTAAAGGTGGACTAGAGGCGCCAGCGTGTTGCTGTCTCTTTTATTAATAAACAGCTTTTATTAAAAGGAGTAGTGGGGAGCGCCCTAACTGAATATTACCACATCTCCACCTTCCTTTGTGCGATGAGAAGAACCCTGGTGATTCCTCACATGGCTCCAAAAAGCTACAGGGGGAATTTCTGTCAGAAGCTGCCCCTTCAGCTCAATTCCTCCCCACATTTCCGAAAGCTTTTCATTTGTATCCCCTGGAAACCGTTCCACATTCTTTAAACTCTCCTTCAAGAAGGGGGAGAAAAAAAGGAAAAGAAGAAGAAGAGGAGGAAAAAAAGGCCCTTACGTGGTTTGTTATGCTCTTTGATCACACGTTTATCTTTAGAACAGATGGCTGACCACCGTCATGTTTATATCAACACATGAGCATCCAGAAAGTCGGTTGAACATGGCTTGAAAACACAAATCAGGAATAAAAGGACTCATCGTTTTTTAACTTAAAAAGCCTCCTACTTTCCTGTTAAATCATTATCCGGTGATCGATGACAATCCGATAATGTACTTACTATAATTACTGCTGAATCATGAGCACACACAGCTGCAGAACGGTAATTGGTGCCAGGTTGCAGGTGCTGAACGGTGGGAAGAACTTTATAAAGATGTGTGCATGTAATTGTGTCTTAATAATGCAGCAAATCAAAGGGCAGCGTGAAGGATTTCAAAATAAGAGGCCATGTTTAATCTTTCGATCCATATTTATCTGAAGGAGTGGGGAGAGAACGCTTTGTGAGGAGGCTACTGTACATCAAAAGTCTGTCAGATGTCCTCGGGGGCTTTCATGTGCTCTGACATGCTCTTTTATGTTCTATAAAGTGGTCGTTTACTAGGGCTGCAACGATTACTCGAGTGATTCGAGTAACTCGATTCCAAAAATTCCTGCCTTGAATATTTGTTTAATTCCTATCTCGCGTGGCCTGTTCAGCGCAGGGCTCATTGTTCCACACGGGCAGTTTTAGCAGACGCACACCGCACATCCGGATTTTAGGGATGGCGGAGACGGCTAGCCGATCTATCTGAGCCGATAGCATCCAGTTGCTAACCGGCATTCGCTAACGTAAACAGACAGGGTTTTTCACTACAACAAGAAGGGCAGAGGGGTGCAAGTGACACATCAACAAACCATGCAGGGCTTCCTGTATGAGCAGCCTGACATCCACATGTCAGCATTGATGTTAGCTGATTTAATGCAGCTTACTAGGGCTGTAGCTATCGAATCTTTTTGCAATAGAGTATTCTACCGGTTATTCCTCAATTAAGCGAGTAATCAGATTAAAAATAATAATAATAATACTAATAATTTTATCTGTTGTGTGTCCTCGATTTGAAAAAATAATTTGTGCAATACTCTATTACAAAAATAATCGATAGCTGCAGCGATATCGCTTACGTTTGCAAAATTGCATTAGCGTTTGCTATATTTGTTGCAGTTTTTAGACATCTTCACCTTCAATTTAGAAATGTATTTATTGAAATAATCATAGGTCACCTTGGAAACTAGATTTTTTTCTCACCTCCAGGAGACTGACACTGCAGTCCGTAACAACAGGTTAGCAACCTCTCATTAGTCGATGAGCCGGATGCATTTACGAGGTCATTTCAGTGGGACAGGAGGTTATGATGATGAATGGCAGGCCGAGCGTCTGCCTCTAGTTGCTCTTCTCCCATGTCATCGCGCGGTTGCCATGGTGGATGTGAGGGCAATTTAAGCGTCACCATATACACCAGGGGGGCGCCCTCTTGGGGTAAGTGGCTTTGCGGATGGAAAAGCTGACGCCTGACACCCCCATCAAGGTAGATGTCACTGGCAGCTCTTTAAGTACCGAGTCTCCCATGTTAAGAGATGAAAGTTGCTGCGAGAGAGTGAAGGCGAAAGGACAAGAATTACAGGGGGATCGGCGCCTGGAAATCTTGCTTACACAAGAGCATGTAGGAATATTACCTAATCAGTCAAATCCTCCCAAGCTGACACCTCCTCGATGTTCTCCCCATTGAACCTCTGTGCCCCCCCCCACCCGTGGATCAGGCCTGAGGGAGCCCCCAAGAGAGAATCTGTGGTTTGGAGGTTTCTCCTTGACAGACATTCTTAAAATTTCTCTAATGGTTTTGCATACAGTGCAGCATCTATCGACCAGCGGCACTTTACCCTCAATTAAAAGTGCACGGGCGAAGCTGCATATTTTGCATTTCCTAACAATGTGTGTGTGTGTTAAACTGAAGGTGATCTTAATAGGATTTTCTACGGTTGTGAACCAGAGATTAGGAGCTTTATATTTGCAGGAGCTGGGGGGACTGTTTTAATCTGAACTGGATTAAAGACGACGGGACTGAAAAAGTTAAAGGACAAGACATCAAAAAGAGATCCCCATTAAAAAAAAAAAAAAAAAGGTGTGAGTTTGCACATTACATGTTAATATCTGCTGGGAGCTCAGAGTGCAATGTGTACAGAAACTTACTGAGAATGGGTGTCTGCTAAAGATTAATCGCATATAGAGCTGAAACAATTAATCGATTTACTATTTTGATGATCACTTTTAAGCTTTTTTCATCATTAAAACAATATTTCTGATTGTTTTAGCTTCTTAAATGTGAATATTTTCTTTGTTTCTTTGCTCAACATCATCATTCATCATTAAAACTGAATTATTTTGGTGTGTGGACAAAAACAAGACATTCGAGAACATTGTAATTTCCAGGTTTGACATTTTATGACATTTTAGGAACCAAACGATTAATCGAGAAAATAATCGTTAGTTGCAGATCTAATCGCTTATGTCATTTTATTGTTCTTTCTAAAAACGTTTTTGTCCCCACTATCACGCTCCAGCTCACAGCCCATTCTGTCGTTTACCTTTCTGTAATACACACATACCCCCCCATACGCTTGCAAATTGTATGTTAATGACTGACCAGAAAACATGAAAGGGAAGCGCCAGGATGTGGTCTACCTACAGCTGTTAAATATATAATCCATCTGTAATCAAATTTGACAGTTAATCAAGTGAGGCATTTGTAATGCAGACATTTGGACAGACATAACTAACTCCATCAGCGTTTGCATAATAATAAACGTGTGATTTTAATGATGTTTCTATTACGCATCCCCCGCTCACTTTACAAATGATTTGAGGCGTCTGCTGTTTATTTGTTTTTCGGGGAAGGTATGGATTGTTGCTAGGAGCGATAAATTTGATGCAGTGTTAAGGTAGAGGGGGGTCTAGAAGGGAAAAGGGGAATATATATTTATATATATAAAAATTGTAATTACTTATAGATTGGATGAATTAATTTGTAATGATATTCACCACTTTTGCACGACAGCTGCCAAGACCCAGAGTAAAAGGGAGTCCATTTGACGGCAGACAAAGGAGACTATCATTTTCAGAACGTGGGGTTTTTCACTACAACAAGAAGGGCAGAGGGGTGCAAGTGACACGTCAACAAAACACGCAGGGCTTCCTGTATGGGCAGCCTGACATCCACAAAGCCCCCGGACATGTGTTCCCGTCTCCTTCAGACCTGAAAGAGCGAAGACCCCCGTCCACAAAGTGCCAGTTGTTGTACACGTGCACGTGAGTGTGTTTGGCTGAATAATACATATGGACCACGTTTGGGTTTGAATGTGTGGTGGTGTTGTTGTACTCATTTGGTTGGTGACTAAGCATGCATGTGTGTGTGTGTGCTGTATATAAGAGTGGGTGGTGCCGTACAAGTATTAAAAATACACACAAGTTTAAAATGTACAAATTAAAATATTTAAATAACTGATTATGCCAACTGCAGACCATGAATTCTGTAATTTAATGCAAACGTCTTTTTTTTAAAGCACACATTAGAGTCATGGTGATGGCCAGTAGTTACCATAGCTCACTTATCTTTCAATCAAGTTGCATTAATTTAATCCGCATGCCACTTACAGTATAGCCCTGCTTTTACAACTGAATTAAGTGGCGGAAGGACCCGTACAGGAAATAAATGTAAAAGTCAACAATATAAAACTTTTCTACCCATCTATTATGGTCTTTTAAGAACTCCCTTACATTACTCATGAACACATACCTTTCTATTTTCCCATTTTAGATATATTCCTTTGATTAAATATAAGTAGGCAAGTTCGCGTTCCGGTCTTTAAAGCTCAATTGTTTTGAACGCAAACTGACGGCAAGCGAGTCTGAAGCATTTCTCAACCCGTTAAATTCCCAGTATCTCTGGTGTTGACATGAAATCTCGCTGCGGTTGGTTCTAAGGATTATATTCAGCAGATCTGCACAACCCGTACAGACACAGATCACACACTATTACGCGGTCCTTCTTCAAGACGGACGTTCCTGTATCTGGAAGGAGTGCCACAAAAGGTTGGCCATTTTAATTACACTGTGCGGCACAATGTCCTCTCCTCTCAGGCCCAGACGCTTAATCATGAAACTGGATGTTTGGTCTGCGTTTTCCACCGTGTCTCACTTACTTTCCAGGAGTATCACGGGCTACACCGGTTAGCCGATTTGACGACATACCCTATATTGTCTCTTGCCTGGGAGAAAAAAAAAAAAAAAAGATGCTTTCGCCTCCTCTCAGCGTCAAACTTTAACCTTTCTCAACTTTAATTACACTAAGTAAGTTTGGAGTGCGCCGTGGTGCTGTCTGGCCGACTCAGCTCCATCGCTGCGCTGATGGGAAGCCTGCATGGGTGCCACGGCCCCCGCTGCCTCTGACACACTGATGCTACACAGCTCTGACGCTGATGCCGACGCTTTGCTTTGGCCTGCTTCCTGACTATGTAAACACACACACACACACACACACACAAGCACACACACACATATAAAATCTGCTAGGGTCCACAGAAAACAACATTAGGGGATTTTTATGTTTGTTTACTTCTACAAATTAATAAAAAACATGTTTATGTAGTTAGATGCCACTTAAAAATAGAAGTAATCCAAGAACAGTCTCCACAAACAACGTCAAACTTGAACACAACGAAATACATGAGATCTTCATTTCATAGATGACCTTTCTATTCAAGAGGATCTGTTCTGTGCCAATAACACCATTTGGTATTTTTGTTTGTGTGTGTGCATGTGTGTGTGTGTATGTGAAAGAGAGATGAAGAGGCAGAGCTTGGATATGTTTGCTCATTACTCATTCCTCTGCAGGGGTGAAATGGCTGTTTTTTCCTCTTATGTCATCAAAACTTCCATTTTGGTAATAAAGCAGATTTTCTCTGTGGAAGTGCCTTTGCCCATCTAAAAAAATAACATTAAAAAAATACACGTTAAGGTGTTTTCTCCTGGCGATAATATTTCAGTGACATGAGCTGCATCTGCACGTGAAACTGCCCATTCATCACGAGCCCTCGGCTTGAAAAACAAATCCAAGCAAGTAATACATAATCCTATAAAATGGCAATTGACCTAAAATTAAAAACAATTCAGCAGCATCAGCAGCTGTAACACAGCAAGACAAGAAAAAGTAAAAATGCAGCAGCGCAGCTAAAAAAAAAAAAGAATCCAGCAAATTCTCCCCACACACCTCATTTTAAACACACACACACGTTGAGTGTTTGACTCAGACAGTTTCGATCAATTTGCAGGTAGTCGATTGCGCCACTCACATGTGCACCCTTATTATAATAGGCCCTTTTAGAGTCATTTAATTCTGATGATGAATTGGACTTCCACAGAAAACCAAAAAGGAGTTACTGTGGTAACCGCATGGGCTGTCAATCACTCGCAATCAGTCTTTTTTCTCTGTTCATTGCTTGATGCGTCAAGATTACGACCCTCTCCGCGGGGGGCTTCAAAACACTCAGAGGAAACGAAGAAGCGTGTGGAAGTTCTTCGGCTGATGTTTGGAAACTTTGCCGTGTGACTCCTTTGGCTTCCGACTAACTTGCGGCTGAGAGGAATTGAAAAACTCGATTTTTGCGACGCGCTCCAATTAACCAGCGAGGACAACAACAAAATAAGAAGAAATGTCCTCACGTCCATATCAAATAGATTACATGTGTGTGCGCTCACGTCTTAATCAGACACAGAAGCAGCATGTGTTTCTGACCACAGACAGCTTACAATGAAAGAATAGAGGGTGATTTAAATGCTAAGAGTTACTACTCTACACTATACCTGTATTTGTACTACGTTTCTATTAAAAGCTGAGCAACAACAACAACAAAAACACTAAGATAAAGCTTTGTTTTCAGCTCTGTTGTGTTTTTTTTATAGAGTAACTGTGGTAGTAAGGGAGTGTATGCTCTTTTAATTAGGTTATATCTTACCATAGCACACTGGCAGCAGTTAAACATTTAAGGGAAGTGCAACTAATTCACTGGGCAGGCACTATGAACTGTAGCATTACATGAAAGGGGAAAAAGCCATATAACAGAAGCACACAGGCTCTAAAGATCTTAATTCCCCATTAGTTCCTTATTCTCTCCAGTGACAAAGATGAGGCCCTTTCAGCCTTGTGTTCGCTTGCATACCAAAGTCATTCAACAGAAGAGACCTTTACCAAGAGCAATGCTCTATTCAAGCCATGTTAATTACAATTTTAAACCATTATTTGTTTCAACACCTGGTTAACCTATTCAGACCTGTTTAAATCCTCTTTATTATCCCAGGTGTGAAGGCACTGGGGAGTGAAAGGGTCCTGTGTGCACCAGGAACATAATCAACCCAGCACTACATCTTGCTGAATGGCTTTTCGGGGATAAGATCAGATGTTACGCACTCCACTCCTCAAGTAAAATGGTGCTAGGTGGATTATGTCTGAAAAGAGGATTTTGTCAAGGATGTGTCCTCAACTTCTCCTTTTTGGGTAGTAAAGTATCATGAATAGCACATTGCTTTTTCAGCAGCTGTATTAGGACTAGAAAACTCAATTGTGCGGCTTAAAAGCAATTGGCTTTGTTGTGCATTTCAGTGCATAAATTTGTGTTGCAGTTGGAGGCTTTGAGACCAAGGGGCCATGCTGCGTCATGAGGACGGATGGTGTTTCCATTAGAGGATGTGGTCATAGAAAGGTCTCCTCATCTTCTAAGCTCCTTTTCTCCCTCCTTCTCGCACCTACTTTGAAGTCAGACTCAGTCAGTCCATACCCTCCTGTTCATTACGATGTCATTAACACGGCTTTACACAGGAACTTGACCCCTGTGGAGTCTTTGTCACCGTGGCCACTCACAGCTTACCTGTCCTTAGGTACTTGTTTGAGGATGATCCCCATTTCAATAGGAAATATCAACAGAGTGGCATAATAGGACAACATGATGGAAAATGGGGGAGAAAACCCATGAAAAAGAGAATATTACACCATCATGATAGGGTTTTCTTCTTCTGACTTTTTTCTCAAAGCCTTTTCTAATTTCCTGGCCAAGCACCTACATCCACAATGGCTAGAGGCTGTTTGTATACACCCCCTGCTGCGTGGTTCAAATATAGTGCAGACTTCAATATAGTAAAGGATAGCCACACAAAGTTCTGATTAACGAATTAATACCCTCTAATAGCCCTTCACCATCCTCCCTTAAATGGATTAAGGTTCCTCACTAACACTTTCTTTTGCACAAAATTTAATTAAGATTTAGATTTGGTTTGAACATGCCAGGACAGATTCACACTGCATTCATGATGTACTTCAATTAAGGAGCAAAGCAACTTAAGCTGCTTCACCAATAATTAGACTATCTCCTTCTTCCCCCCCTTTTCTAAATGGTATCTAATTATGCTTTATCCCTGTGTAATTTAATTTCTATGCAGGTTACAGCACGGACACTGGGACCATCTATTTACATTTTAAAGGCCATCTCTAATTTCAAGATTGTATTGAGTGCCATTCCTTTAAATGTGTCGCCTTTTTATAGCTTTATAATGCAACTGTGCATTACAGCAACAGCAAATATTCAATTAGATGCCACTTTAATTCTCCACCATCCCTGACAACATTCTCTCAGTTAGCATCCAATCAACAGCTACTCAGGGAAATATTGCAGAATAAATAAAGCTTTGTGGTTAGCGTACGTGAAGGGGTTTCCAAACATTTTTTTAATCTGTGTTGACATTTGACCTCCTGAGGTTGTTGCCCATGTATTTGTATAGTGATTTAAAAACAACAGAGAATGTCCTGCCCAGTGTTAATTTACTCAAAGCAGCAGGGGTCGCTGGCCTGGCCACTGACCATTACACAGTAGGACAGGGGTGTCCAGCTGACTGTCCTTTTAATCGACAACAGCAGGCTTAAGGAATTTAAACAGCATGGGACTCACCATTTTTTCCCCAACAAATAATGTTTATGGAAGATTTACTAGTTGCTGGAATTGTCTGGGCTTCCCTTCCTCCCAGCTCATTCAATTAGGGGCTGTGAATTTGTAGGTTAAAGTGGGTGACAAGACAATTGAAGGTGTCATCTAATTATTTTAGCCCAGCGCTATACGCAAAGCCTCTCCCGTGCTGGAATCCCTGGCTTTGGCTTGGGCAATATGAAATAAATGGTTTAAAGCAGCAGGAGTGATGCAATATGTGGCTCTCCTGGAGACTGTTCCTCCAACCTCTTGCATCTTTAAAAGTGAATCACGGACGTGTGATTTGATTAGACGGAAAATGCACGCAGTGTAAAGAAAATCAAATCACCTATTTTATACGCACATTTTAAGAGCAGACGGGATCTTGTAAGGTCAGATGCTGTCCAGAATAGGAGAACGGGCCAAAAACTATGATAAACAAATACCCACATCCTAGTAGCTAAAAAAAACAGTTTAATCAGGGTTTTCTCATGTGGGAATTTGTCAGTCCCAGGTGAAATAATTCTGCAATGTATGTCTGCTTTGGCTCCAGATATCCGAGGGACCTGGGAGTAGATTAGAGCTGCAACTAACGATTATTTTCATATTTGATTAATCTGTCGATTATTTTCTCGATTAATAGCTTGGACCATAAAATGTCATAAAATGTTAAAAAACGTTGATTAGTGTTTGTCAAACCTGGAAATTACCATGTTCTTGAATGTTTTGTCCACAAACCAAAATGATTCAGTTTTAATGATTTCTTTGTTATGTGGAGCAAAGAAACTGAGAAAATGTTCATATTTAAGAAGTTAAAACGATCAGAAGTTTTGTTTTAATAATGAAAAATCAAATCGATTAATCAATGATCAAAATAGTTGATTAATTTAGTAATCGATTAATCGATTAATTTTTTCAGCTCTAGTGCAGACGCAAACTTTTTTTGGGCAGCGATGCATCATTCCTTTAAAGTGCAAAGCTATGACATGCATTCATCTTACAATTAGTCATTAATGCTGATGGCGAATCTTTCCTGAGACAGTGCTCAGTATATTTTTCATTTCATCAATCACATCAACTGAAAGATCGACTGAAATAGAAACAGAAGTAAAAGATTAAAACAAATAGTAACAATCCATGGTGCTCTTGTATGTTTTTTCTTCCTCCAACTCCAACATGTTGGAGGAAGTTGCGTTAACCAGCTAATTTTAATATGAAAAGAAGCTTTAATGATCCCCCGTCTCAGATACTTTACTTTTACTACTGTATAACTGAGCCAAGAAAAACAAGGATTGAAAAGTCACGTGAAACCTAGCAGGACGCCACGAGCCAAAGTCTGTCCTGCAGCCAGGTTTTTTCCCCCTTGTTTGTAAATTAGCTGTAAGTAATGAACTCTGGGAAGCTGCCCTGCTGTAGGGACGCTCCCTTGCCACTGGACCCTCTTATGCTCCCCGTCGACATTGCCTTTCCAAATCTGTCCTGATGTTCCTAGTCTGTCAGTAGCAGCCCCCAGGGGGGGGCGGTGCGATAGCCTGCCCACCCGGCCTGCCCCCTTCTCTTCTCTGGGTCCAAGCCAGCTGAACCGTGTAAGTCCCTGCCATTGCAAACACGGTGACCCCAAACGGGATTGACAGATCGCAGACCGCGGATGCTAGGCCACCAGTCTGCCGACATCAGTTTCCACTGGTGGTAAGACAACTGCCGGCGTTATGCGCTCA
Source organism: Microchirus variegatus (assembly GCF_963457635.1). Taxonomy (NCBI): domain Eukaryota; kingdom Metazoa; phylum Chordata; class Actinopteri; order Pleuronectiformes; family Soleidae; genus Microchirus; species Microchirus variegatus. Next base: position 7,974,316 of record NC_139816.1, on the reverse strand, counting down.
CACTTTTACAAATCGGACAAAATGTTGCTTTGATAAACCAGCTATCAACTTTGCAAGGACAAGAAAATAATCCACACCATGATGTTTTTACGATTTGTGTAAACAACTGTTTAGCTCCAGACAATGCTTTTAAATCCATTTTGTTCCGAGACGTTCGCTGTATTAAATCAAAAGAATACACCACGGCCCCCCGTTTCCTCTGTACCGCTACACTTATCCCTGTGTCAGATAAAGAGCCTTGGCTATGAGGACCACATGGGTCCCCAAGCGCACATTAGAGAGCCTGGGGGGTCCCTAAGTGTCACCCATGAAATCGGGATGTTAGGGTATGAAAAACAGGGGAGGGACCGCTAGTAATTCTCATTATTGTTAAATGTTCATCGTCCCGTGTGTTGACTTTGCCTGAGCCTGGCACTGGCGCCAAGAAGCAACATGAGAAACAAGACACGCAGTGATTTTCAAGGTGGTAAAAACCTTCTTAAGTCTGAGTCTAAACTATTTACAACCTGAAGACCTAATTGTCACACATTCTCCCCCTTTGTTGTTAAAACAAACATACACATCAAATCAAATTATGAAAGATGAATAATTATGCGGTGATAAATGCTACATTATCTCATTCTAATTCCAAAGGTCAATAGCAATTTGCCTGCAATTAATGTACAGGAGGAACTGCAGGGCATCCGCATCGTTTACACTGTGGCCCTATAAAATCCATTTTGCAGCGCTGACTGGCAGAGAGAAAATAACTTCTCAGTGGCAGATTTTTGACATCCATAATGGCTTAATGTCTGCATTTGACAGAGATATTGGGGAGGGGGGGGGGGGAGAAGAGCGACTCTTTGCACACTGGCGTGGCCCACAGGCTTTCGCTGTCACAGCTGATGACAGTAACTTTCTCCATGCAGATTAAATTGGTGTTTACAGATTTGCCCTGGGTGTACATTTTTCCCCCTGCTGGGCTCCACTGGCTGATGAGTCGCAGATGTGACCGACCGTTCTCGACACTGATGCTTATGCTTCCATCACACACACACACACAGAGAGCCTATATCACAACTGCCACACAGTGCTTTTCCTCTCTGGCAACTGTGAACTCTGCAGTTATTACAAGCTAGATTTTGAAATTAGCAGAGAACGCAAGCTACTTCTATCACGCCGTAACTTAGTGCATACCAGAGCTGCTTGACTGTATGGAGCGTAGGAAGATGAAATTCAAACACCATCAGTCACAATGTTGATCATAGACTCTGACCAAGGGTCCCACAGTGTTATAATAGATATCAGTGACTGAGCAGTGTTGCTGTTCTGCTGGAGTTGATACAGCTGGTCAGTCAGAATGTGCTCAAAGTTTAAAGACACAGTGGGTTGTTTTCACAGATGCCTTTTTTTTTTAACTTGAGAGCCCACTTCAAAAAGAAATGGAACTTCTCGTCTCATCATAGGATGAAGTTTGGGATGTGCGTGTGAACCACTGAATCGACATACACATATTTTCTCTATAGTGTATAGTCTATACTACTTAAAATATTGATTTATGTGTCCTTGCAGAGGCAGTTACGAAGAATTATTCTGAATTGGACGATAAAAACTGTTGTTTGGTAACTTGGGCGACTACTGTACAAAATTGTAGGGGCTAAACTAATAGTTATTGTCCCAATGGGGGCCATAAAGAATATTACATATTTTGTTACATGTAATTTGCATTGATTTAACTTTAAGAGTAGAAAATGTGGGGCAGGGTGTGCTGATTGCCTCAAGTATGCGATGCAGAATGTTTACTCTGAAGGGCATTTTGTTAGCGCAAATTAACTTAACTGTAAAATCAATAAGTGAAATTTCTGATGACTGTTCCTGCGGGAGCAGAGCTAAATATACAGCATGTGCTCAAGAAACAAACTATATTTTTGTTTTTCCTCAAAATAACCTAGTAGTCTGTTTCCAGTAAACACATAATGATATAGGTATAATGAAAACTTTTAGACAATCATAGTGTCAGATAAGCAGGGGAAAAGTAAGGAGCAGTAACTACTGTATGTGTGTGTGTATTCATTTCAGGATGTAAACAGCAGTCTCTGAGCTCTGGGTTGCTATCGAGTTGTGGCCCCCAGCATAGGATTGATCCACTTCAGTCCGGCAGCAGGGGGGCAGGAGCTCTGGAGGGGCTCAGCGGGGCTCCAAATCAATAAGGTTAATAGATGTGGGGGCCACGCAGTCAGAGGTGTGCAGCCTGGCATTTTCGGTGCCAATGAGGAAAATTCCTGATGACGAGGTTGTCTCTTTTCGAGGCTGCATTAATGTCAGTCTGATTGCCTAGAGCCAGGATGTCAGATATAGTGGGTTAGCGAAGCCTTGTTCCCTGGCCATTAACTGGAATTAGCTTTACAAGGAGACCCTTCAGATTGGAGACTAACTTGCCACCTCTTCATCCGCTGTCCATTGAGAACAAATTGCCAACTGCCTTCGCTTTTTTTTTTCTCTCCCTCCTGACTCTATTCTTTTCACTCTGATTTCTATAACGCCAACAGCTTCATAATCACTTGATGAGTGATTTCTTCACATTAAGGATTTGGGAGAGAGAGAGAAAGAGGTTTAATTTAGAAGTTTCTTTTTTTTCTCATTTTGAAGGTATTTCTCACATCACTTTCATCATTTTCTTGAGTGTGGTTAAAATCTTGTTTAACAGACAAAGTGGAAATTAAAGCTTTTACTTTATAGCATTCATGCTTGATTTGGCTTTTGTCGCTTTTTCAGCTTCTCCTCCAGTAATTTAAACTGCATTTTCACCATATTATTTATGTCAGAGACAGTAAGCTAACACGGTAGGCTAACCACAGCTTCATGCTAAGTCTGAAAAGTTTGTGATTAGCTTTCCCACACTGCGATATCCACCAGACTATTACGATTTCTGAATAGGGGTCCTTCAGTTTCTCCTCAGACTTACAGGAGAAGTTTGAATGGCGAAAAATGCAAATGAACTGCACACTGATTCCATTCTCTCAGTACCTGGCTAATGTCAATACAGACAGCCAAGTGTCTTAGTGTGTGTGCATGTGGATATACAGAGAGGCCGGTCACTGCCACACCTGTAATTAAACATGCACCTGCATCAGCTGAATTAAAGTGTGCTCGCAGAAGTCATGCTGGTTCCGCCACCCTCAGCCCCCCTAAACAAAACACTGTCATTTGCAATAAAAGAATCATTTGTCTCCTTTTCCCCCCCTTTCAAAAGGAACCTTTGCATAGGAAATCAGTCGTCTCTCCCTTCATGGACACCATGCCGTGTGGGCTCCAATGGAAATGCGTTTTGGCATTGTTGTGCCAAAGCACTCCCCCTCTAATAAATTGAGTAGGATTAAGGGAGAAGAATGTAATAAAGGATAGTCATTTCATCATGACAGCCATTTTTTAGAGGGGGTTGGGGCGGTCTAAGATTTAAAGGATAATCAGAGCCGGGTTTATATCCATAACATGCATTACAATCTACTTCTTTGAACTTTGCTGCCACTTAGGGTTACCAGATTTGTAAAAAAAAAAAAAAAAAGCATTATTATCAAAAATGTTTAGTGTTTGAGACTTGATTGACGTATTAGAGATATCTGAGTGAGTTATTATAAATCGTTACGGCTCTTGGAGATTATTACGCATTAATCTGAGCACTTTGAAGTGTGTGTGTTGGATTTATCGAAAAATGAAAGCTTTTGCAGTCTTGTATGTTCCCACTTTGAATTTCACTGGTGTCCCTTTGCTTCGCTCTTATTTACATGCAAAGAGAAATCATGTTAAAAAAGAAAAGAAACATCAAGAGTCTGATCATGCTGCCAAATTTCCGCACGTATGGTATTGGTTTTTATTGATCATGAAGTCAGCCCCTCCTGGCTGTTTTTTTTTAGTCTGCGTACATGATTGGAAACACTTCAGACTTAAAGACTGGCAGAAGGTGAAGGGGGGGTGACTGAGCTTTGAAGTCTGTGCTCCCTTATTGATCCTGTGCATATTCTAAAAATCAAAGAAGGCATCAAAGGCATAGCTAAACTCTTAAAGACTCTGCTCACACCAAAAAAGGGCACCAATGACAGCGTGAACAAGCAAAGCAGGTGGTGGCTGCCGGCCGGAGCAATCACCCCCTCCAACCCCCGTCACGCCCCTCGCAAAACTGCTGAAGGCTTCTATTTTAATGTCGGACAGCAGTATGGCCCCCAGTTTGACTGGCACTTGTCTCTCATTAGTCGAGGCAAAAGCTGCTTGGGGAAATCTTCAGTTCAAATTAATTAGTCTGCGAAGCCAAACACAGTGCAAACACTTGACGGCAGAGGATAAATTATTGGAAGATAACATTTGCAGCCATTAGTAGATACTTTTGACAACATGATTTGTGTCGACATATTAACAACATTTAAAGGTGCGCAGCTTTATCCTGGAACATGGACGACGAATTTGTTGATCAGACCAACATCTGTGATCATGTGCTGTATATCAGGTGAAAACTAACACAAAAACAAGTTTAAATAAAGTTAATAATACATACACGACATGAATAAATGGCACAAAACTTCACAAACATTAAGTATTAGTGTACAGTCATTAAACTGGGCCATGTCAGATTCCCCAAAGATGACACCATTATAAGTAAACAATGAACAACTTGTCTGTATAGATTCCAACACCTTTTCCTCTCTTCTTCCGTTACTGTTTCTCTCTCACACATACAGAGTGAGACCTCACCAATGTCTTATATATGTCTATATATATATATATATACACACACACACACACTTAAGGGGTGGGAATCACAGGGTACCCCATGATACGATATTAATAGTCCATGATACCAATGATATCACAATACGATTCTCTGATCGATAGACTGCAAGACATCACGATACATTACAATATCTGTAACTGAAGAAAACAAAATGTCTTGATGTATTGAACGTGAATGGGGCATCTCTTAACGTAGCTTTCTCCGCCATAATCCCGCAGTAAACTACTGCTAGAATTGCTAAAGTTGCAACTCGGAGGTGTTTGGCTTTCGACCCATGCATCACATCAGGGTACAGATTTGAAAAATATAATTAACGTATGAATAAACTGCACTAAGAACATGTTTGGTGTCCACTATTATTCAATGTTAACCGTGTTTACGCATGAAAACAAACACAATATACATGTAAATCAGTATTTCATACTATAACCTGTACTATACACAGACAATAAAAAGAGTTGGCTAGATCATAGCTTCGTGGTAACCAATCTTTGTGACAGCAGACAGTACACAGAGCCATCACCTCAAAAGTCAATGACTCCACTATTGGCAGAATTGATGACACTAAAGTAACTCGGTGGAGGCTACAATTGGAACATCTCTCTGAAAACCCCAGGATAAATCCACGCTCCTCCAACCTCCAGCTCCCCCTCTGATATATGCCTGTCCTCTGCTCTCCTTGGGTACACATGGGAGTTATTTGAGCCTTTCTGGGACCAGCGGGATGCAGCGCTGCCACACCGACTCACTGTTGGATTACCCCTCATTGCGTGAGTCTTTGGCCTCTTTCCTCTCATGACGACACTGGGTCGAGTTCACAAGGGGCTGATTTAACTCATTCACCGCAGTCCACTGCCACTAGCCACATGCCTGCCAGCCCAGTGATTCTAACACAACACTAAGTGTTCCTGAAATGAAATGACAAAATGCCTCTTTGACTCGATTCACAAAAAAATACATATATTTTGTGTGGGGGTAATAGGTTGATTTACGCCCTTATGCTCACTGGAGAGTTACCCCGAAAGAAATGTAGCCATTGTGGACCTTGCACTTTATTTTATCTGGTTTGCTCTGGCTTGTTTTAATTAGCCACTTCTGTACGTCGATGATCAATTAATGGTGCAAATTGTTTTTGAAGCATGAAGGTAAAGTCACTATTTTTAGGTTTTGGACGATTGGCCAGATAAAACAAGCAATTTCAAAATGTCCCTTTGGGATTTGGGAAATTGTGATCAGTACCATTTGATATATTTCATAGATAAAACAATTAAAAGTATAATCTGCGGATGAATCCCAACTGAAAATAGCTGCATTAGCGCTTTGCCTGTTATTGTTTGTGCATAAAACCTGCCTGAAGGGTCAATTAAAAGATCTGAATCCACAACAAATTACTGTGTATACTCAACAAAATATCCCACTACAACAGTTGTCTTACCAAACTTAATTTTTCCTTTAGAAGCTCTCGAAATTTGCAGCTTTATGGATAATGTTGCTATGGATAATCCAGTCATCATTTACACTGGGGATGCACCAATAGCACTTTTTTCCTGTCTTGGTACAAGAACGATTACTTAAATTTGAGTACTTGCCGAAACTGAGTACTTGATAAGTTTAAGTCTTAAAAAAGTGAGTTGTTTTTGCTTTTACTTAAAAATATTGGGTTTGACATCACAAGATATTAGACCAGAGATCAGCATTTCAAATCAAAATATGTTGACACTTAAAAGATGGCCGTGTTTTTAATGGAACACCACATTTTGAGCAAAAGAATCGGTTTTCCATGTTTTGTCAACCCTCTTGTGTCAAAGGAGTTACTTTTAACCACCTCCTCTTATTTTAAAGAATTTCCAAACTGCTGACACTGTGACACATCCACTTATTGATGCACACCTGCTCAACTCACTTGGAAGATTTGTTAAGGGATATTGTGTGCGGCAGTATCGGGAGTAGTTTCAGGAATACAAATAATTATGAATAGAAATACGAGTAGCAAGCATCGGGACCGAGAAATAACTTTTTCAGTTCTGACAAACATTTATTTATATTATTTCCATCAAAGCTAACACACTGCTGTGACTACATGAATTTATGTGGGATTACTTCTTACAATATAGACCGCAATTTTGTGCGTCAACTATACGGCAAAATAGTAGTTGAGTAGTTCGACTGTTGATTTGAATATCTAGCAAATACAGTCCAGCTTTACTGTAGACATGTATTACTGTATAACTTAAAAACAAATCTTTTCTTGATGGGAAACTCACTAATTGCACGTGGGTTAAGATGGCCGGCACATCTTGTTTCATGGGATGTTGTCAGTGGACTAAAAAAAAAAAGAAAACAAAAGCTTATCCTGCATTTTCCCAAGAGACTTAACAATAATACATACAATGGACCTACTGACCCTTAAAAGCCTTCTTTTTGGTCAATGTGAAGATGTAGTGTTTTTATTGGCCGTGTTTCTTAAGTGCTCTGATTGCTGTAAGGAGTCCGTAGAGACAATCGGCTTTGGCTTCTTTAACTGCAGTATCACGTTTATCTGAACAGAGGCATCTCGCGAGCATCCCAGGAGACGCAACTTGAGTAATGTCTTCACATTAATGGGGCAAACAAGGGATATACTCTTTACACCACAACTATTAATTCAGAGATCCTGCTTTTACACATTTTTTTGTGTAAAGTTTTAAGACTTTTAAGAATAGCATCACCCGTTCAATTAAAGAGACAAGTGAACATCGGCTGTGGGTGTGGTAGGAAGTCACTTCTGTTCTGGAGTTTGTGATCCATGTCATGTAATTAAAGCCCAAACATAGCAAGTCAGTTCTTTTCATGGTAGCACATTGACTGACATCTTTGTATGTGAAGTCAAGGGAGGAAAGTTTCCCCGAAAAGAGCTGCCAATTTCAACTTTGTTTGACGTAAAACATGCACTTATTTTTTCAACATATTTGTATGTCTTAACATCCTCCCCTCCACAGTGTTTCAGCGAGGGACAATCGGAGCGTTTAGAAAGAGTGTGAAAAAGTCTGCTGCCTGTGGCCAAAAGAACTATGGCAGACTGGAGATCGTGAATAGGCCTTTTACAGGTCACAGAATCCATTCAGCCTCGTGACATTGTTATTATCTGACTGTCATAGATGGGCCTAATTAATATTCTACTCATAGGGCCTCCAGAACATTGTAAGCAAAATTATCTGGCGAGTACCATTTGCTTATTCAGTCACTCCTTGACATTCTGGTGGAGTAACAAGCACAGCCAAAATAAAGTTAACTAAAAGGATATTCTCTTTTCATGATTGTGACATGGGTGAATCAAAAATAAAACTTTAAAATATTTAACACCAAACGGAATTACATTATTAATAATAATAATAATAATAAAAAGATTAGAGTTAGGATTTACTCAGGAAAATTTACAGTGTTGAGGTAACTCTAAAAGAGTTATGTTTACACCTTTTCCAGTTGAGACAAAGTACACTCTGGAATACTGTTGTTGTTTAACCCATTTAGCTGTATTTTCAATGCTAATATACAACCCAAAATAGTGTTAAATTGAACTCTTTTAGTGTTTATGATGATGCAAGATTTAATATGAAACCAATGTACGTTGTTTGTGCAAAATGAGCAGTTATGGGCAAAACGAATAGCTTAAAAGGGTGTGTTTAAATTGTGCCAAGTACCCAAAAAGATACAGAACAGCCACTTTAGAAATGGATGAGTCATTTTCTGAATGTCAAGTGATACAAATATGTACAGATTCATAGTGGTGTAAACCACAATTGTTCCCGATCAACTTACAAATGTTTTTTCTTCAATATTTGTGAGCAAAGTTATATAAATGTCGTGATGAAGGAGACCTGAAGTCGTCAGTTTTTTTTTCCTCATGACGGAGTGCCCTCAGATGGGAAAGCGAACAGACTGAAATGCTAATTTCCACACTATGATAAATCTGCAGTATGAAATCGTCGGTACAGGGCTCTTGCCCCGAGGCTGTGCGTTATTGCTTTATTCTATTAGTCAGTTATTACCAGCAATCACAGTCAACCCCCACTGCCCCCCGCACACAAAGCCCCTTTTACATTACATTTATCAGGCGTTGTACAAACGTTGAAAACATATGACGGCAGCCCTCAGAGCTGTGTTTCCTCCGGGGCTGGGGGGCCACTGCTGAAGGAGGGGACTTCCAGCTGGCCTGCTGTGCATCTGTTCACTGGGCTGGGCCAGTAGTGACACCATGAGGGCCACTTACATTATTCTCCATTAAGCTCTCCCATACACATCCTATAGATTACAGTTTTTAACCTATGTGTTTGTGTACATTTAAGGACCTCTTAAAGCTGACACTGTTTAAAAGCTCAGAGTCAAGTGTTCCTAAAATGTGTGAATGTTGCTGTCAAATATATGTTGCTGCTAACGCCTCGGAGATGTAGCTAATCACCTCGCGATACTTGTGAACGTGCTACCTCCTCGCCCAGATGTTCAACCCCGTGCTCTCTCTCTCCACTTCCTCATATGGGAGCCACAGCCTGAGGCTATTTACATCACTATCTGTGGAGTAATTACCATACTGTTTTATATAATGCCAAGGCAATCATAGGGTGATAACATGCAATTAAGAAGTGTTCTCTGATTTGTACATAGGCAATCTTGTATCTCTCCAGCCCTGAAGATAAAGTGCCCATTTGAAAATGTCAGACTCTAGTGGCTTAATCTCGTTATTTTCAATTAATATGTATGTCTTTCTATCCCGGGATTGCCGCCGTTATTGACATTGATAAATTGAGCTCATTTTGATCCAAATTTGGACCAGAGACACTCCATTTGGTTAAATGTCACCTGTTTACTCCCAGGTTCTTTGTTTTCTACTTTCTTCAGGCTGTGTATGGTAAAATAAATAAATAAATTACATCATACACATCTAAAATCATAAAAGGAGCAACATACTTGCCCAGAGGTGTTAGGATGTAATTGTTTGTCATGTCATCTCAGCACCTTGCAAATTCCCTACGAGTCCTGTTGGAGTAGAGCAGGCAGCCGTGGATGACAGGTGCCAGGGGTCTAGGTGTTTATAGTGTTGCCCAAGAGAGTGGTGTCATCCTGGGCCTCGTGAGGCAGCACCGTCTGCCTGTCTTAGCCTCATATCACAGCCTAGCCTTTCCGTACCGACCCCCCAAAAAAAAAAAACACATTTATTGTGAGAAAGACATCCAATTTTTTGGGAAACATTTAAAAAGCGGTCTAAGCTGTTATAGTGAGCAGGCTGCTCAAATTGGTAGGCAGCTCTGTCACATCTGAGCAGATTCTTCCATCTAGCCTGAGGGAGCGTGGTGCTCACCGTTTGAAGATTAAAACATCCACTGTCATTTCCTGCTCCAGTGGTTGCTTTACCAAGAAGAGTGGAGATATGAATTGTGTTTTCCAACCCCCTTCAGTGCTGATTATCAAGAGCAAGCCTTTCAGTGGCCTCCATGTTTCATGGTGGTCTCAGGAACAAGAAGCCACCAAAGAGGCAGAATCGGAGGGGTCCGGATCAGCTGCGTGTGTTGCATTGGTGTAAAGCCATTGTTCCAACCAAATACAAAAGGTGAAGCATTGCTAAATCCCTGTCTACTTCCTTGTGTGGCTCTTGTGTGTGTGTGCGGACAGCCACATCCATGTATCTCCCTTCATGCACACATGTGCCCTTGTCTTATTTTCTTGTGTGTTGTCTATTGGCATTTCTCTGAATGTGGTTGTTGGTGTGTTTAGAGCGCCCATTTAGTCATCCCCTTAGCTCATCAGTGCACTGTCAGCAGCACATTCAGTCCAGAGGAAGGACCAGGATGGGACTAGGTGCCGTGGTGGGGGGCTCTAATAGAGCCATCAGTCAAGTGCCTGTCCAGCCGACCATACCACAGGGCGTTAGCGTTAATGCTGAGGCACACGGCGTAAGCACTGAGGAGCAGGGCTGTTTGTCAAAGTGCATCCAATGTGAAGGAAGTTGTTAGTTAAGTGTGTTTGCCCTGTCACACGCCTGCATGGCTATCCCACTGAAACATGTTCTGTAGCTGCTGCGCTTTCTGCCACTCCGGTCTCTAAAGCCTCTTTTAAGTGGGGTATACCTGAGATTTCTGAACCTGGGTGGACCCACTATAAAAAAGGCGATTAACGTCCGTCCCGTGGTGTTGCATCACCTGTGCGTGAATGTTTATGTTACAAACGTGTCACTCTGTTGTAAATAAGTCTTTCCTATTTTATTTTCCTTACACTAATTATTTATCTCTCTATATTAGAGCTGAAACAGTGAATCGATTATTAATCGATTACTAAATTAACCCAACTATTTTGATAATCGATAATCAGTTTGATGCTTTTTTTCATGATTAAAACAAGATTTCTGATTGTTTTAGCTTCTGAAATGTGAATATTTTCTTCGTTTCTTTGCTCCACATAAAGAAATCATTCAAACTGAATCCTTTTGGTTTGTGAACAAAACAAAAGATTCGAGAACGTCATTTCCAGGTTTGACCAACACTGATCAACGTTTTTAACATTTTCTGACATTTTATGGACCGAATAATTAATCGAGAAAAAATTCGTCGGATTAATTGATTAAGAAAATAATCGTTAGTTGCAGCTCTACTGGCAATAAACCTGATTCTGATTCTAACGGGAGAGGCTAACACCTGGAAAATAAATATGCACTGTAGCATTGCACCAGGGATGATGGAGGACTAAGAGATACTGACAAAACAATAAAACAGACGAAAAAGAAATTACAGTAGCATGTTCAACCAAGTCAAAAGTCAATAAAAACCTACAAATATAGCGATAATATATATTTTCACAGGTCAAAAGTCTTTTTAAACCCATATACAGGTTTTTTTTGACCAGTGGGGGTGGAGTATAACGCTAGCCTGTTGTCCAGATATTAATTTCTTAGAGCTTAAATTCATAATAAAATGCTGCATATCAATAATCAGCGAAATACAGGAGTAGTCCAGTAGAATGAGACCTTTATCGTGTAAATGGCACCAGTGTGTGTGTGTGTGTGTGTGTGTGTGTGTGCAAGTCACTCAGTGTGTAACCTTCTGGAGTGTGAGAGGACAGACTCTGCATGGAGAAACAGCCAGCACTGTCTACATCACCGTCACCATGGCTACTTGTGCAGGCTATTTTGACACTGACTGCTCTCACCTCTGCTCCTTCACCCCCCCTCCTCTAATAGTTGTGGCAGCTTACGTAATGTATCACAAGGCACAGTATCTGAATGCTGCAAGAGTAGGGATGTTATTTACTTATCTTAAAGCTCCATATGCATCACATTCAGTCATTAGTATGCAAAACCATGTGTTGTTTAGTGTGAAAACAGAAGCGCGTGTACATATTTACACTCGTTTCATAATCTCTGCAGAGACGTTGTTTGACACCGTTTACAAAAGCAAACAATAGTTTTCATACTTTCGGCTTTAAAAATAGAAATAACATACAATTCTGAGCTCATTAACATGAGACTGTTTTCTGAAAAACATCACATCTACACCTTGAGAAGCTATGAGGCAAAATAGGAAGTTTGAACAGACTTTATGGAAAATATCTATGACACTGAGGTGCATCAACACTCCTTTAGGAGGAGCGCGCGTTGCCTCGGGCAGAAATTGAAATGGTTCAGCTGTTTCCAATATAACAGTTCTCTTTTAGCAAAAACAGAAGTCGAGATGTAAAGCCATCGCGCGTATAGATCTCACGCTCGCGTGGGACTTGCTGCTTGTTTAGAGAATCTCTGATCAAAGCCACGTCTCCCGAGAATGGCTTTATTAGATTTCCACACCTTCTCCCAGGAGCCAGGGGAAGAAAAAGAAAACACAAAGCATACTTTCCTATGTCAATAAATATTCATCCCGCGCTCAGATCAATTCCTTTTTCAAGTTTGTCACTACATTGCAACTCATTAGGGTTTATTAGGCTGGAGTAATGACCACTTTGACACAAATACTCCAAAGATAAATATTTTCAAGTTTCCTGAACTCGTTCCATATGTTCTTCTTCTTCTTCTTCCCTCAGCAAAAAAAACAAGCCTCCACCTTCCTGGTGATGAACTGCCGTCTCATCAGCATAACGATGGAGGAGGAAAGGAGACGCCATCTTTTAATTGGCTGGGATTAAGTTTGGATTGAGAAGACTTCTTGGTTGAATGAGATCTGGGCACACTGCCAAATTAATAGAAAATGGTGTTTTCTTCCTCTCGACTGGCCACGGCACTCCCTCGTCATTAGGAGGGGAGGGCATGTGATTTGATTTTAATCTGCCAATGTCTTCATTTTGCCTTCCAGCATTAAACGTGGGTTGTTGTGGTTTTTTCCCCCCCACCTCTCCTTTATTTTGTGGAGGACAAAATACCCAACCTCTGTTCTTTTGATTCACAGCTCAAGGAGTGTCAGGTGTATCTGGCACGAGTGCGTGAAAGCAATCCTCTGAAAATGAGGATTTGTATTAGCTTCCTTAAATGAGGGTTGTTGAAATAAATCCGTTTTGTAAAGACAAAGTGTGCTTGTCTTTTTGGTTTAGACCGTCTTCATTAGCCCTTTCTGATATTTACAGTATCCTATATTTGCCCGGGTATGGCCTCATGATCACAGCATCACAGATATCACCTCTCTGTGCCCTGGTTTCAAGTGCTACTATTGTCAGCACACAAACAAACAGGCAGAGTGTTGTTTGCTGCTCTCCCCAAATGAACCGTCTGGTCTTGAAAAAACAGCTAAAGCCAGAGGTTAGAGCTCCATTTTCCTCCCTTTTTGCCACATCGCCATGACAACGGATATAGAAATCACACTGTCTCCTGGGGAAAGGGGGGACAAAAAGAAGCCTTGGTGACACCACACAGTGGCACTTTTGTAGTACATGAGGAGAGCAGGGTTCATTTAGGCGAGCCGGTCAAGGATGAGTATTCAGCTCTGTGAAGAGGAAAGATCAGGCTGGACAGAGGAGGAGGACGAGGAGGAGGGGGCTGTGGTCAAAGAGCCGTGATGCGGCTCCAGCCACTGAATTCACCAGGCAGAAAGAGGAAAGGTGACTGAGTCATTTATTCCTAAAATAGCCCAACAAGCCTGTCAAGAGCTAAAGCTTTGTGTGAAAACACAAAAATCCTCACTTCATTTCTCTGAAGATTTAGTGGCAATATTCAGGGCAGCTTCATTTGTATCATGCTGAAAGGGCTATTTAGCTTTTACTCATGCAATTCTCCAACTTGCATCACGGGTTGCATAAGACATGAGAGGCCTCTACTGGCTGCTGGGGTCCTAACATCTGTCGCATTAGTGGGAAGCAAACCACAACCTACACACAAGGGGCTGTGACATAAGAGCAGTTACTGTAAAATTAACCAAACAGCAACATCTGAAATCAGCAGCAGTGTACGGAGAGGCTTAAGGCTTATTAAAATTCAATGCACACATTCTGTGATGGATTAGAATCTAAGAACTGCAAAGGCTTCTTCCTTCTCTGTGTTGAAGAGCATGTGTCGAAAGGCGTTCAATAAAACAGTCAAAGGCTTCACACTGTTCACTGAACAATAAAAATCGATACCATTAAACACTTCTTTAAGAAACCTTAAGTGTTTCCCTAGAGGCCTTGTCGGTTTCAATGTATCATATCTTTTTTACAGACGCTTGTCAATAAAACATTGGGAGGATCTTAAATTCTTCATTACATCCCCGAGACTGAAGTCCACTCATCTTTTTCTTCTCTCCCTCTCTCTAACGCTTTTTGAAGATCCTGTTAACTGATAGATCAATAGACAATATTCCAGGAGTGAGTGAGTTTACCTTTCATGCAGCGCTAACTCGTCTCTTCCTGTGCCTTCGCCTGTCTGGTGCACCCGTCCAATCAGAGGATCCCATAACAGGCGGACCTGACTGACTGAAAGCCTGATCATTTGTTTCCTGAATGCATTCCAATTCCTTCACAGGCGTATAAGCAATTTTTACAGTAGTTAAGCAGAGGTGGAACTGCTTCACATAATCTCTCGCTCTGACCGTCTCCACTGTCGGCCCAATGACAAATCATGTTAAATCTAAGGCTGAACTGAGCTCGAGCACAAAGTGGGATAAGCTTTTTTATTTTTTTTTTGTGTGGCAATAAACCGAATACAGACTGTACAAACACTCCTGTGATCGGTGTTATACACCCTTTCACTTCACAAAAATCCTCTTCCACACTAAAATTACAGGGTATATGCAGGATTTTTAAACCCTCGTTTGTGACTTGTGATGGTGGTGTGCCGCAAACAAAACAAGCTAGCGGAAGGTATAAATTATTGCGCGTTTGCATCGTTTACTTCGGTCAATCTTCATATAATCCAATTCACTGAAATACATGATATTGAGTAAGTAAGGATTGCTACCAACAAAAATGCTAACAGCTATGCTAACCGATTCACTAGCGACAGGAAGATGAATGCGCATTGTTGTGATGGTGATGTGCCGCAAACAAAACGAGCTAGAGGAAGGTAAAAATGATTACTAGTTTGCATCATTTACTTCGGTCAATCTTCATATGATCCAATTCACTGAAATACATGATATTGAGTTAGGATTGCTACCAACAAAACTGCTAAAAGCTATGCTAACGGATTCACTAGCGACAGGAAGATGAATGAGCGTTGTTGAGTTGTGCTGGAAATGTAGGGATGGGAATTGGGTCAAAATCACTGGATATCGGACAGATAAAATCCAACATAAAAATCCCACTTATTGCCTGTTTCACGATGCACACGACTTTAAAAATGTAAATAAAGCTGAGTCGTGTTTGGGCTGTTTATTTCTTCGTTACACAGTTGGAGAATTATGTCTTTGAAATGATGTACAAATGTGTTGCTAACAGCTTAATAGTTCATAAATGGTCGAAAATAAAACTGTATCGGACTAATATTGGTAGATATTTGAGTTTTTGCTATCAGTATCGGACCCAAAAAAGTGGTATCTAACCAGCCTAAATCTGTAGCAATAACAAAGCAGATAAAGAAGAAATAAGTACGCTAATTGGTTTTATATTTACAGTGATGACGATCGGACCAGAAGCAGATAAAAACCCACAGGTTCTCACAGTGTCATTTGACCAAGGAGTGACTGACTGACTGTGCCTTTAAAAAGAAAAAGTAACCAAACTATAATATAAACTGAAACAGCATGACCTCACAGCATTTACAGCTATGATGTCGAGCGTTTGATTGACTATGATCTCAGGCTATCGGGGGTCACGTTTGGTGCGATGCCTCGGGGTGTCAGCAGGTCAGTTAACCATTAACCGAGTCGGCTGCCTTATTCTTCTCCTCTATAACCAACTTAACCATTGGTCTCTCCGTGCCTAACTTGACACTAACTTGACTCTAGGGAGCAGCATTAATTGTTTAACCTTAAGCTGACCATGACAAAGTAGCTCTTTCAAACAAGCCAATAGGCTTATTTCCACTACGAATGACAATGTTGTGGCGAGAGAAAGGAAAAATAAACACACGCACAGCTACGATTACATGAAACATGATGACAGGACACTGAGGGAAATTAATATGTTTGTAAAATAAAAAGTCCAAAATTTGGATATTCATGAATTTGTGTGGAACAACACCGATCATCCGATTATTATCCTACTATCTGGAAACAGACTTTTTATAACCCTATACATGATTTGTTAACATTTAATATTAAGAAATCAACGAGTAATCATTAGAAAACCGAATGAAGCAGTATGTTTAGAACAAAACATATTTTACCTCAATAACCTGGTGTGGTTGTGTTATAAATATTATGTAAATCCATTTTTTTGCTCCACTGCAAAGACTGACTTTTGACGTTTCTCTGCGTCGGGCCCCCTTTGTGCATCCCACCCCCAGCCTCCTCATCACCCGTTCTCCCCTTCCCCTCCTCTCTGCCCCATCCTGTTTGAGCTTCATCAAAGCAAAAGTAGCTCAAGGATTGCTAATGCTTCAGATGGTAGCACTAGTCCTAACAACCCTGAGGTTGAGGAATTCTTTGCAGCAGGCTAAGGTCATTTTGCCACCCCCCCCTTCGCTTATTCTCTCCCTTCACTTTCTCTCTCCATCTAACCCCTTCTCTCCCCCAAAATGCTTTTCTCTATTAATCAGAGCTCACAGCTCAAACTGGTCTTCAACTTCCTCCCCAATCCTCACTAAGCCTGTCATTTCTGGCTATTATTTACTTTAATGGGCTTTGGCTGATCCCTGGCGCAGCCTTGGATCTGAGAATAATACGGCTGAGGGTAGCAGGCCCAGACGCAAGCGCGGGGCTGCCTGTAGATTAGCTATGGCAGATGGGCTTTACAGGGGCTTCCTGTGAGCAGGAGTGTTGATTGAGAGGGCATAATGAGAGAGGTGGTGTCCTCACAATGGACCCAGCCACCTCGCTGCACCTCTTGCGTCCAAACAACCCCCCATTCTCCGTGGCCCTTGGCGCGCGCACCCTCTCTTTCCCCCTCACTCTTTCCCACTCTTGCTCCCTCTGCCTCTCCTCTGTGTGGAAGTCGGAGTGCAGAAACAAGCACAAAAGCAACTGTAAATAACCATGAATGTTAATCCACCATTAATTGGTTCCCTCTTAAACTGGGTGTGCACTTTCACAGGCTCGGGCTCCTCCGCGGGTTATTAAAGGCATAAACCCTTTCTCATTGTTCACTTAACGAGCTTCTCCCAGATTTCAAGAGACAGACTAATAAAATTGACCATGGCTACAGTATCAAGATGACCTCACTTGATCGTGTTTTGTCTGACAGAGAAGGTGTAAAATTTGGCGATAGACACTACTGTTCAAAAGTTTGGGGTCACCTATACAATTATTTTGTGTTTTTCCATTAAAGGTCACACTTTTATCATCAAAAGAGTTGCAAAATGAATAGAAAATATAGTCAAGACATTGATAATTGATTTTCAGCTGTGCTAACATCTTTGCACAAGGGTTTTCTAATCATCCAATAGCCTTCTAACATCTTCTAGCAAACACAATGTACCATTAGAATACTGGAAATGGGCCTCTATACACCTATGTACATATTCCATTAAAAAACAGACGTTTGCAGCTAGAATAGTCGTTTACCACATCAACAATGTATTTCTGATTCATTTTATGTCATATTCTTTGAAAAAAAAGTGATTTTCCTTCTTGTTTGACCCCAAACATTTGAACTTTAGTGTAATATGTGTTTCCTCGCAGCAAAACGGTCCCTTAGCAATGATCAAAGTTTCTATTTTCTACACATTCTCTGCATATCATAAATGTGGATAAAAGCTGGGGAACTGTTGTCACGACTTGCTTCTCCAGCGTTGCCCTCTAACCTGTTTCTTTACACACTGCGTGGTTGACAATAGGCCCCAGGGCCACACTGGGGCAAACACACTGCAAATGAAGTGTGGAAAACCCTGCAGCAGCGCCGGGGTCAAGTTTGTGTACAAGAGTTAAAATTTTGTTGCGTCCGACTCTCTCTGTCTCCGGCTCTGGAAGTTTCCACACAAGGGCCACTACACAATCCACAGACTCCAATTATCCCCTTCCTCTGAGCGCCTTAAGCAAGTTTTTCTAAACTCCTTTCACGACGCTCTTGTCAAGCAATGAAAGAAAAACTAACCACCATGTCAAGAGAACTCAGCTGCCTAGCAACAGGGCCACAGTTTAATTCTGATTTGCTTCAGGTTTTGAGTAATGGGAATTGACAATGTTAAGCCAGTCACAAGTGTTGTTTGTCACCTCTGAAATGCAAACAAAAATGCATTGTTTTTCTCAAAGTATTGAGCATGATTGATGTTTAAAGACCACAATGGCAACATTCATTTCTCCGCTGTGTTCTTTATTTTTTTTTTGTGCCAGGATTGATGTCATATCTTTTCATGGCAAGTTAAAGGTTTTGAAGGAGCATGAAAATGCCCAGCTTTTCATCTCACAGCAGACGGCGGCACGGCGCATGCATTCCTATAACTGGTGAAGTTTAATGATTCTATTCAGCAGCCCCGTTCATCTCACCCAGAAATAATTTAATAAGAAACTTTGCCCTTTAGAAGTCTCTGTTCTGTCACAGTAGCCGGAGGATTGACAAAAAGACAACCTGAATACAACAAAGGGAAAAGCCTGACTATGGAAGCCTTTGATACCCTCCATTTATTTGTTTTGTGCCTCTTCTTTTTTTGTTGGGATTTGTTTTTCATCATTCATACACTTATGCTAAAATATTTTTTGATTTGCATCTTATTTGGGAGTGCAAAACAAGAAATTTTAAATCTTTCACAAACGTATTTTTAGTTCAAATGTGTGTCCACACTGTAGTGTTTTATTTTATTATGCATGCTTACAACTGTAAAATATAGAAAGTATAAGTGAAGCTATACGATATTTATGAATGCATGATATATCTCATGTTCAACCCTTGTTTATACTGTAAATATCAAGCCCACAATATGTAAATATTCCGGGAAACCATCTATAATGTACATTATCTTTTAACTTTTTATAGTAGTATTGTTACTATCCTTCTATATTGTACTTTCACATTATGTGGAAATGCATATTTATTATTTTTATTTTTGCTGTCTATGCTGCTTTGACAACGTAAATATCTTATCAAGTAATGTGACATTTTGTAATAATTTGATCTACAAATGTGTGAAATTTTAACTTTTAAACCCTACGTTTCAATATAAATTTATCATTATTTTACAGCACATTGGAGAGTCGACTGCGCCTTTACACACGAGCTTTGTCTTCTTTTTTTTTTTTCTTCTTCTTCTTCACAAAACTGTGCTTGATTGTAGGATTTGGAAGCTGGTAATTTCTTCTGCTTCAAGGAGCATTTTTCAAAAGGCGCAAATGACACAATAAGAAAGCCATCCATCACAATGGAAAATTAGTGTAGAAATAAATGGCAGTCTCTGCCTCTCTCCTCTGTGTCCCATGTGAAGCTCGGATGAATATTGAGGCAGACAGCAGAGAATAGTCAACAATAACCTCAGTGACATCAAAGGCCCAGACAGTGGTGGTGAGGGAAGCACCACAGAGAGCCAAAGACAAAATAAACAGTGGCTGTGTCAGAGCCCACGTTTTCCCCCCACCTACAGCCCCCCCCCCCCCCCCCCCCCTTCAGACACGTTACTGTGGCAGGTCTTCACACTGAATCCTGCATCCATGCTGTTGGTGTTTGTGCTGCCGTCTTACAATGGACTGTTGAGCTTAATCGTTGCAGCAAATAATTTTTTCCCCCCGCCACCCAGGGTTAAAACTGGCCTCGGTGATAATGGAAAAACATCTTATCCTTTACTAGGGCCCTATGATTTCCGTGTTAACGGAATCGCGGACGGAATCGCGGAATTGGCCAATAAAAACGGAATCTAATGTTAAACGCGGAATATCGCGGAAATTGACATAATTTGACTGAAATGCTGTCATCGTGAGGAGAAGGAACGTTTGTCTGGAGAAATGTTCCGGGGAACGCTCATTCGTGGCAAACACTCACCCGGTCAGGGTTTCCCCCAGTGCGTGTTGCTTGTTTATTTACTTTATATACACTTTTTTTTCTAAACCGCGGAACAAGCGCGATGCGCTCGCATGTAACCGGCGAGCGTCCCCTTGTCCAGGTGCCGATTGAAACTCAAGTCACACCATCAAATACGCGATTATTACGGTTATATTTTTATTGTCAATAAAGATGTTATATTTAGGAATGCGCCGATAATTCGGCGGCCGAAACACGGCGAGTAAACTGTGGAACATCGCCTGTTAAATGCTGGAAAGTCTCTGCGCAAAAGTGAAACTTATGAACTCCCCGCGACTTTCACTTCACACCAGAGAACATTCTCTCTCTTTGAACAGTTAACTAAAGACATCGGCTCATCTGATGCATCTGTTATTCCCTTAATTGCAGAGTTGTAGGGGTAATATTGCGTGTAGAGAAATGATCCAGACGGATACGGAGAAGCGCACGGCGCAGGAGAGGGAGAACAGTACAGCGCAGGGGCGGTGCGCAGAAATCCGTCTGCACCAGGGGGCACTACCACATTTTTATTTATGTTAATTATTTTACTTTTTAATGTGACCAGCATTGCATGGCTTGTTTTAAGATTCACTGGCATTTACTTAATTAGGATTTAACTTAAGTCCAAACAATTGAACAATTGAGAAGTCAGTGGATTCAAGAAGAAAGTTGCATTTCAGTGGACATTTTTTTCACTGACACAAAAAGCACACATTCTATGGTGGTAAAGTAAGTATAAAAGGTAAAAAAAAAACAGAATAAAAAAAATAAAACGGAAAAAACGGAATTCTAAAAAATTAAAACGGAAAAAACGGAATTTGGAAAAAAATAAAACGGAATTTGGAAAAAAATAAAACGGATTTCGTAGGGCCCTACTTTACCAAAGACTTAATAATTTTTCCTAATTGTGGCAACAACAAAAAAGACCCACTGTTCACTTTGTATGTTTGGACTGTGTTGGTGTTTCAAAGCATGTGTGTTTAAATATGGAAACTGTAATCTCACAGGTTTGGATGTTTTTTTTCTTTCATACTCGGTTCCATTTATGTACAAAGCGACAATGTATGGGATATCGGTGCATAAGTCATACATACGATACGTGTCATTTCACCAGCTTTACACCACAACCTCAGTGATCATAACACACAGCAGAGCTGTTTTCCTCGTCATCTTGTTAGCGATCAACAAAATTATTTAACACCACCGCTCCCAAAAAAAAAGAAAACATATTGAGATGATGAAATGCTTGAAGTCTCTCGCCAGTTAAACAACAACAAACACGCATTATTCTATAGATCTATATGCCACAGTCGTAACACATTAAAAGAAGCCTGTGCTGCATCGAGCTCATCTATAATCATCAACATGCTGAAATAATCAAAAACTACACCAGCACAACAAATGGTGCTTGGTGTAAAAAAAACATATCTGATGTCTCCCAGGTTCTGACACCGTCTGAAATGTCTTCCTGCATCCATAACAAATGGCTTTTTGCACTCATGCCATCTGTCCTTAATGAGTCCATTTTCTCTCCAGAGCCATTTCCATACTGTATTGTGCATTGCCTTACATGCATTTGCATAATTGTTCAAAGATTTTGCGCCAAAATAGATATCCATGCTGGGAAGTGAGTGTGAGAGGATGAAGCCGCCAGAAGAAAAGAAAGGAGGAAGAGTAAAGATGTTTGTGAAATAATGTGCAGAGAAAATCCATTTTTCCCTCTAAGCCCCACAGTAACCTAATCAGGAGGGCTCTCTTTTTTTATCTGCTAATCCACATTTAAACTTTAACCTGTAGGGGGGCTCTTTGTGTTAGTTAATGTAAGCATAAAAGCAGAGGCCGGCTTGAATCACTAATCAGATCCATCATACATTGTAAGACTAAATAGCTTTTTTCCAAAAAGGAAATCAGAATTAGCGTGACTTCCATCTAAGGAGAAGCCGGGTAAACTTTTAAATGAAACAATGCCCATACAACGAAATGGTGCAGCGTGGAATAAATTAAGTGTTCAAAAGGCAACTTCTTAATCAGCTCAGCTGTCTGAGGCAGACAGAAACGGGCACGCAGGGTCGTTTGTGGTAAATGAAGGCACGGATAGGGCAAAACCTCAGGATGCAGATGGGCAGCTGCTAAAGAAGCCGAGCTGGATATGAGACGGAGGGACAAGCGTACACACACACACACACACACACACACACAGGACATGCTGCAGCCGTGATGATAAATGACAGTCGTGACAGATGACATATTAGGCTTTTAATATTTCAGTGTATAAAAAGAATTAGAAGTTTGAGCTGAGAGCATGGCGACGTAAATGAGATCATCCAACAACAATGGTTAATTCATGGCCGGATCGTAAACGCATCAGCTGCTGCTTATAGCAGCTGATACACGTCAGCTCAAGTGATTTTATATACATATATTATATATATATTAATATATCTATAAAGGCTCTTAAACAATGCATTATTTAACATAACAAAAATAATCCTGAAGTCAATTACCTGTCCCAACTGCTACATGCTAAATAGCGCGATTCACAGACACGATACTTCACCCCTCCCCCCCCTTTTTCACGGCATTACACTTTTGTTGACAGAGTTCATGTTTACTCCCGAGGGACTCGCACTTTCATTTGTTTTCCTTCACTCTTACACCGAGCCGTGACATCATCGCAGTGACATATGGATGGCTGCAGATAATATAAAGTACAGCATATTTATAGAGCTGTTAAAAAGATGTATTTGCTTTCTTTTGTCATCGCGTTCTTCTTTAGGAACTGATTTTGAATAATTTTTGACTATATAGGCTGGGCTGGAAATGTTTCTGCTACCCATCATTAACACAAAAAAAAGAAAAAAAAGAAACGCCACTCTGATTCAAAGCAGAGGATTACAAAGGAAAAGAATGTCACCTTCTCCTTATCAAACTATATAATTTTCTCTCCATTAGAGACTGGGACAGGCTTCTCTGTATCAGCATTATCATATCACACAGTAAGGCATGCCGTCAGCCAAATTCATGTTGCGTTTGATTCCTTTCTTCCTGCACCTCAAAAAACTATAATCTGAATCATAATAATGATGGAGCCTGTGATTTCGCTCAATGAAAACCCATGTAAAATATATCTCAAATCATAAAGGGACCCCTTAAACATTTATTTTTTTTGTTAAATTAACAAACTTGCTGGAGTTTAGATGTTAATGTGCAGTTTTACAGCAGTAGCTGTAAAAACAGGTTCATTTTCCAACAATTTACTCGTACAGAAACAACATCCTGGTCACACAGAGTCCACTCACTGCTCATACGGCCAAACTAAAACACCACACCTAAGGTAATTAGCTCACTGTGTGAGGGAGGCTGAAAGCTGGGGGGATGCACACACACACACACACAAGGTGATTATCATTTTCATTTTAATAAAAAACTACTTGCTCCCACGTGTGTACGTGTCTGGACCATATAGGGGATTTATGAATCACAAAAAGGAGACCAAATGTGACCGGGTCACTGGCAGAATGCTCTGTTGGTCTCTGTGCACGAAACTATGCGTTCCCACTTCCCAAGGTCTGGACACGTGAAGAGACTCCATGCTTCACTTCTAGTGTTATTGTCTTGTTTTAGTCAAGGTCCCAAAGCTCTATAGTGGGATCTAACTCCATCTAGTGGCCCTGAGGGCTCTCTTCAGCATCGTCAGCCTCCCATAACTAGACAACCTATACTACTTCACCTCCTAGGTGTCCTATAACAGTCTCAAAACTATAGTTAGCCATTAAAAGAAACCTTAAATCTAATGTTACAGTTCTTTACATTTTCATAAACGTGTTTTATAATTACCCCTTTTTCTTTGGGGGCATGCTTCTGCAGGACCAGTGTGTGTCAAAGGCTAAGGGGGGGAAATAAAACAATTTTCAGGGCCAACATTCAAAGACTTAACAATAAAAGAAGACATCTCAAGGGACATGTAATCTTTAGCACATCCTCCAAAGCTCATTATAACCATAATACCACAATAACTCCGTCATATTAATGTTACCCACTTTTTGGGGCGGAATTATAATGAAGTTGTGAGGTCCGTTTTTTTTTTTTCATTTAGCAGATTACGAGATGTAAAGAAACAATAAGGCTTTGCAACTGTAATCACACAATTTACCAGCACTCTCAGATCTTATATGACAGGCCAATTTCCACACTTATTAAGCCTCTGACACACTTGAAATAAATCGTATTAGCGGGTTTTTTTGGGGATGAAATTAGACCAATTTCTGGGAGACATCCTTCATTTGACGTAATCGACTCTTATACGTAACTTGTGATGTCTCTATTGCTGCTCAGTTCCAGGCAGGGGGTGGAAAGGCCGCTCCCCTCACTTGCAGTGATCAGTCAAACCTCACTCTGTGCTTGGCCTACATGTACATGCAAGTTCCTGCTTTTAAATTTCTAATCAAAAGCAAAGGTGTTGCTAAATGATTCAATTTGCTCTGTAAAAAAAAAAGAAGAAAAAAAAAAAGGAACATTTCAACACTTCCAGCGACTCCATGGGGAGAAGGTCAGAGACACGTCTTAAACCTCTGCTTCTGCCCGAAAAACAACTTCCCCGCTTGTTTTACGCCCACAACATGATATTATTTTTTTGGCTTTTTGGTGTCTCTGGTAAACATTGCCAAAGTAGCAAGAGCATGAAAGTTGTGGTGTCATAATTCACCGCCGCAAAATGAGGCCACTCACTGGGAAGCGGTGGAGAGAAGAAACACAAGGCACTCTGCTCATCGCCCCCCTCCAGTGAGGAATGCACACACTGCAAAGCCAGTTTTTCGAGACGGGGTACGCCACATCCTGGTACTTTTATCTTTAACCCCTGACCCCCGGCACATCTGGAAACATAGTTGGATGCAAACATGAGGAAGTTCTCCTCTCCTCTAGTTATGGAGGAGAGGCTTTTTGAAAGTTTTCCTAAGACACAGTTGACATAGTTTGCTCACAGCAGAAATGTTTAATGGCTGCACTAGCTATGAACCCTGCGATATTGACCGGTTTTTTTTTCCGCGGCATAGTCGGACGAGCATGGGACTCTGAGGTGGTGAGAAAACACTTTTGTTGGCCGGGGTTTTTTGCAAGACTCGGTCACAGATAAACATCACGCAGCTGAAGCTCGACGCCTTTGATGTTTGTGGAGATGATGATTTGGACACCGGAGCTGGAGCCAACGCAAACATGCCCGAGCAGGATACTCCGAAGTAAACACAGACACCATTTTTAAAAAATATTTCTTTCCCTTTGGACCAACTGCTTCCAATCAGATCTTTTTTTTACTTATTTTGTTACAGAGCCTTGCCGTTTTAAGCGGTACAAGGAAGAACTCCTTTGTTTTGGTATTTGTAAGTTTGTGCATCCTCTGTATATATGCACTACACACTGTATTGTCATTGTCTGCATTGTCCTCACCATTTTTTTTTAAATGATTGGGCCTCTTTGAGCCTGAGTGACTCAGCCTGAGGGTATCTCAGATGCAATTTATCCCTTTTCTGGCCTTCCTCGACTCAAAACAGCAATTAAGTAGAATGCAATTTAAATAATTAACGCAGTTCTTCATCAGGTTCTGTAGAGAGAGAGGTCACGTTAGGAACCTCCACATCCTCATAGCAAATATATGTACACGACATTGTCTCTTTGGGGACTTGTCAGTGAGGTTATGATTTGATGATAGAGGTCTTTTAACAGAGACTGGTAACCCTTTTAAGTGTTATGACTGTTATTTCACTGTTGCTAGGGGACGGGGTCTGGGGCCGTAATCCTGAACGCTTAGTAGCGCTGACATTAACTTTAGCACCAGTTATGTGCCACCGCTGTTCCTCGTCCAGCTGTTTTCTCCACAGCTGCATTTTTATTCGGTACAAAATGAGTGTTTCGGAGAGAACACAGGCGATGTGGACTGAAAGAAAAAAGGGGATGAGTAGTGACAGTTAATAGTGGATCGAGACCGTTTCTCAGTCTCATAGGAAATCCACATGTATTTTACACTGGTACCAAGGGTGTATCTTCCATTACGATGTGTCTCTACATGATTAATACGAACACAATGTTCACATTTATCCATTTCCTCACATTATTTTTCTTATTTTCCCATTTATCTAATCTTCCACAACTTCAACTTTTAAATTATCATTTGTCTCTTTGGAAACAAAAACCCCTTTTGTGCAAAATAAATGTATTTAATGAGATATGAAATGCTTATAAATGTCTTCTCAATCCACGGTTAATTGCAGCTTGTCAGCCTAAAGCATTCGGTGATGTATTACACAAACACACAGCAAAGGGCTTTTGTTTTCAGTGTATGACTTTTATGTTGCGTCTATGCTTTGAGTAGGATTTTCAATTGTATACACAGTGTTTAGTAATTTAAATATGTATAATCCTATTAATCATCGCAAGTTTAATAGGTTGGCTGATGTCATTTAGCGGGGACAGACACCAATTCACGCCCAAGGTCGCAAAAAAAAACGACAGCAAAAGGTATAAAAGCTTTTCAAGCTTAATAAATGTGTGTCAGCTCCAAGTAAGGTAATCGCCACTGCCATTTATATCAAAATTCACCAATAAAGTCAGTGTGCTGTAAAACAGGCCACATTTTTTACATCTGTGGCCCTCGCTGAGCGGGGCGGCACAGGGAAAACCATTTCACACATCTTACTACCCTGTGGTTTCCTGGCTTACAGTCTCAGAGTCCATGTTCTCCACGTTTCCCTTTATGCGCTGCCTCGTTAACTCCAACTCAGACCTGATAGTGTGAAGACATTCTGCTCCTGACTGTTGTCCGTCCAACTTTGTTGACAAACTTCACAAGGAAGTTCCCTCCCGGGTCGATGTCTCGCTCGCCGAGAAGAACAGAAGAATCGGGGAGCTAATTTGGAAAGTACGCGATTGCTCGAGTGTTTCCCCACAAAGAAGTCTGACCTCCCTCTTTCTGAGATAAGACGCGATCCTAAAAGGAGCAAATATGGTGACGGGCAGCAAATGAGATTGGTAGGAATAAAATAAAAATAAAAAGATGAGAGAAGTGCAGACTTCACAGCAACAGAACTCAAGTGTTCAATCAGTGGGAAGACATCGGTAGTCATCTGAGGCTACTTTTACAAGACTAAACAGAGTAAAGAGTGTGGAAGGCACCAGATAGGTCAAACCATGCTAATGAGAGTCATTACTATCACATGATAGCCAAATAAACTAATTGCCAGTTTACTTATGAGACAGTGCGTCCTAAATCAAAAGGTTAATTATATCCGAGTCCTTCACTCGAAAATTGACCTTTAGATTTGCCGTTTATCGTCCGCCCGTCCTTCTTCATCTTTTCTGTACGAGAGACAAAAGGCCATATCCAGACAGAGTTGCCTGATTGTTTCTTGATAAGCTTCAGGCACACGCCTTCGCCTATTACTTTGTGTTTTCCCAGGAAGTGCCTGGCTGCATAATTAGCAAACATCATCAGACGAGACTCGGTGTCACCGAGGACTTTATTTTTCCTGAAGTTTTGCGCGCCCCGAAGCTTTCCCCCAGCCGCCAAAGAATGTTTGTTCTTCTTGAAATTAGATGGGTTTAATTGCTGTGGAACAAGCAGCAAAACACCCACCCATCCTTCGAAGACACGCACACACACACACACAAAAAGAGTCTAAGATCAGGCTGGCTAATTATGCTAATAGCCAATTGTTCAACCATGGTGATATGTTTACTGAGGGAGTTGATGTGTTTCCTTTTGCTTCGTCATAAGCAGCCTGCGTACGGGTCCTCTGTGAGATCCCTGCACCTGAAGGCAAGAGGACTATGCCCTCATCCATCCTGCCTAACCCATTACCCTTGGACAGGGAAGAAGATAAATATTGTTGCAGATGCCGAACTCTCTGCAAATGAGATTTTTCAAGCCAGATTTATCAAGCCTTGGCGGGGTGTTTAAGGCTGCAAAACTTGGCCCTCGGCATGATAAAATGGCAGCACATGTTTCTGAATCACCCACCACAGTGTTGTTGCCAAAGGGTTACGATGATATAGTCAACTGCTTTTTTCCTGTTGTGCATCATAGGCTTCCAGGTTTTCATATTCCGTCTTCTCAAAGATCTTAAATATGCTGGATAAAGTGGAATATTAATCTTCCCCCCCCCCCCCAACATTACATGACACAATATGTCTTGTTTATGGTACTGAGCGACAATCTTCATACAGTGGAACGAAAGGAAAATTGCTATACCTTCCTGTCTTCTATCAAATATGTCAAATTTCTAGCTGTAGGATTTGTTTGAAAGATAATTTTACATAAATCCCTACAACACTTATTTGTAGTGTCAGTTAGGTGTCTTTTAGTTGATAAGACTGCTCAAATTTCAAAATGTTAAAACTATTACCCGCACGTTGAACCTTCCTTCGTCTCCCATCAGCAACAGAAACCCAGGACACACAGTATGTATTCTCCACTCACACCAAAACATGCCGAGAAGTCACTGATGGGAAAAATTCACAGGGCCCGCAGTAAAAGTTGTGTATCTGAACCTGTTGCTGCCGTGCCTTGGTCTTAACGACCCTCCGTGGAGCATCCCACGGTGAAGTGCCATATTTATGTTGGCAATATATGCGAAAGAATTAGGATCATAAAACTCGACGGCCACACAAAAGCTCTCAAGGACCACTGTTATGTGAAGCCCGTTTTATTTATGCAACTGCAGGCCAAAGTCGAGTTGTCCGCTTCTTCTTTCGCTCAAAACAATATTTCCTTTCTTGCGCGGCTTTGCTGTTGTAATGACTGGACAGGATTTACGAGATAAAAATATTTCCTAACTGTTCAAATCAGACCATCGTGACCTGGAAGACGCAATATACTGGAAAACCGTCTATTTTTGAATCACGTCTTCTATTTGAACAAATGTTAAAGGAGCCTTTTTAACCATTATCACAGCGGAAATCACTCTTTGTCAGTGTCAGAGCGAAGTAATCTCTACGACACCTGAGGAATCGAAAAAATAAAAAAAACACCACTGTACTGAATAATGATCCCAACACTCAGGTTCCACCAATTACTCGCAACCTCACAGGTGACTAGTGGCACATGGGTGTTGAAAAAAGTTCACAGCCTATTAAGACATACATCATATTCCTTTTCTATGACATGTCACTAATTTGGAGAAAGTAGTGTCATGAAATATGGTTTAGGAAACAGAAACAGTGAAGCATAATCGTCGCAATTTCCTTCCAAGATGGCCCAGCAGTCATTAGAACAACACTTGATGCTCATTCTCGCAGCACGAGAGGGAGGGATTCAAGTCCAAACTCAGACCAAGGTCCAGGAATACTGTAACTTTAAACTGGAAAACATTCCCTACCTGCCCCTCCCCGCCCACCCCATCATCTCCACCTCCAGGGGAAGCTCGAACCAGCGGCGGCAGCGGTGGGGGTCGCTCGTAAAAACGAGCGCAAAACTCGGACTGAAGACTTTACCTGCCCTTAGAGCCAGGAGAGGAAATGCAGACGGCTGGTTTTTACCTCTTTTCCCATCTTCACTGTGGGTAGAGGAAACAATAACATAAAAAAGAATATTACAACGTCAAAAACCTAAGAGGAAATCACAGAATAAAACTTTTACGCACTGTAGATAAAAGGATGGACACTCAATTAAAAAAAAGGGCTGGCACTGTGTCGTCGTGACCTCTGACACCACATTTCCACCCCAAATCAACACTCCGCTCAGGCCAACAGGGAGCCTGGAGTTTGTGCAAATGAACGATCTGTCAGGAGGCTGTTTATATCCCCTCTCCCGCTCCTTTATTTAACACTCTCGCATTAAAAGGGAAGAGCTTTTTAATTAGCTGTGGACTCTCCTATTTTAATCAACTCACAAGCGGAGTCCAGCTGTGACAGCCTTGACAGGCGAAGACTGGTGACGTTCCGACTGCCGACTTTCCTCCCCGACAAAAAAAAAAAAAGGAGGGAAGAAAGGAGAATTTGCAATCTAGGGCGAAAAACACAGTTTAGTGAGATAGATGGGTTTTGAATTAAAGTGTAACAGGCTGTCTCTTACCAACAGGAAGACTGTTTGTAGTCGTTTTTAATTGAGGTTTGTTGGGTTTTTTTTGTTCTTCTTGCCGTCTGCGCATGAATGTAAAGGTATGCCACTGTCAGTCACGTCCCATGTTAGTGCATTAAATCCCTTTGAAAACATTTAATTACACCAGACATGGGCGCCAAATCGTGCAGATTGAGACACACTCAACTGGCTTCTTCAAAAACCAAGCGCTTTCCACCCTCCCTTCACTTCGTCCTCGGACTTCCACTGAACTCTGTTTTGTCCCCGCAGTGGCTTTAAACTCTCGAGCGAAACGACAACAGCGAAAGTGCAACAGAGACTCTTGTTTTCAGCCATTTGATGTGGCTGCCAGGCAGCCAGTGGGATACTTTGAATTTAATTCCCCCTATTCAAGATGCAGCTTTTATTTACATGACAAGACTGAACAGATTGTATCAGCCTTGGAAAAGATAAATGAAAGGAGGAGAGGGGGGGGGAGAAGAAAAAACACATTTGGATGAATTAAAGCAGATATTTGCCAAATAAAGTAATGCAATTAAAAAGGCGAGAGCTGTCGAGTATGTTATGTTCGTCCACTCCAACCATCAGTGACTTTTTTGATGGTTTATTACACATAGGAGAGTAGCCTACTGTTAAGACTATGATGTGCAATCTGCTCACTTCTCATATTGTCATGCAAATACATTAGCTTAGGAGACGCGTCCCTCCACAGTACTCTCAGTGGACAACACTCATTAAACTAATTACACATTGAACCTAAACTGAGTGGAGCGTAATGAGGTATGTGATATTCGCAAGGAACTTGTGCCACTGGGATCATGCCAGTGGAAATCTGTGACGCCACCATGCTCACCTCACCTGCCTGAAGCGCACAGACTGATAAAAACCCTCTTTCATAACTGTCCAAGTAATTTGTCTAATCGGCTCTTGACACTGAATACGATATCGTATTCATTTTTCGCACGTGAAACTAATCGAGGATCGTGACTTTTCCTCTCGTGTCACTGCTAATGTAAATCTCTGAATAGAGATGTGCAATTCCTGTGTCCACGACAGGCCAAACAGGCTACTGTCCAGCACTGCTACGAGATTAATGGAAACACCACAGTTTAAATAGAAAAGATGCTTTGAATTAAGCCATTCCAAAACACAGACAGACGGCAGTTTGGATCTTAAACACAATGCATTCACAAACAATGCATTCATTTCCTCACCACGTGCCACGTGAGGCTGGTGCAATCTGTGAATGTTTTCTAACTATGGCAAACAAAGAAACAGCAACAACAACTATATGGGACTTGGGAATATGGGGAAAAGGCACAAACAATACAGTGTTCAGTGGCCTTGTACATTACAAGGAAGTCATGGCTCTTTTTTTGGGCACGGTAAAATCTGAGATCTGTTGCAGTCGATGATCTGGGGGATTCAACTTCCTGCACAATGAAGGAGGCTAAAAGGAAAACATGCATGTACAATGTCAGTCCATCCCACCACCATTACAGCACAGTGTCACTAATGCAATGCCATGCGCAGAAGAAGGTGCGATGCAAAGAAGGTAAATTTCCGACGAATACCACACTGCTGGAGCAGATGCTGTGGCCAAAACCTTTCAAACTACTTAATATATTAAACATTCTCTTTTTTTTGCTAAAGCAGCATTTTAGTTTTTATTCAACTTCTCCTCTTCAAAACCCGGGCAGAAGAAGAAATTAAGTGTGTGGCTGCACTGTCATCCAGTCGTGCAGATGTCACAAGGCCACGTCTCCCACTGCTCTGGTGAAATCTAAAAAGGGCTGAGATGTGGGATTTTACGCAGACGTGCCGCTGTGTGGCGTCCTGACGTCTGATTTATGTTTTAAACCGCGTACAATGCATTTTACTGTACACATAAAAATCAAAAACCATCTCTATCCACATTCGTTTCGTTGGCTTCACCTTCTGACATCTCTGTGCGAGTGTGTGAGTGTGTCAGAGAGAGGGAAGCACTTCATTTTTTTTGCTGCACTCCATGCAACCCCTTAAGATGCACGAAGAATTAATTCCTTGCTACTTTTATACATCGCTAATAAACGTGTACAGCTATTTTTATTACTTCTCACACAGAGAGGAGGATATCACATTTCATTGGGCAGGGCTGTTCGTTAAAATGTTTTATTTCACTACAAAGTCTCTCTCTTACTTTGTGAGCCACCCTGCCTGCATGCGTTTTTTTTCTTCTTCCTCACTTCACTAAATGTATCCAGACCGGCTGTGATGGTGTGTGCTGGAAGTTTTCCATGCATCATAATTGTTTCGCTAATTTACTATGCTAATTGAGTAATTAATTCGGGAACAGGAGATTAGAAGGGGGCAAAAATACTGAAATAAATAAACAAGTAAAGCGTTGAGTGTTACCGCCGGGGCTACCGTTTTGTTCTGACATTAGGGATGCAAACTGACTCAAATACTCCAGCATTTTTCTCCTCTTTTGCCCAAGGCTAGCTGGTTGATGTGCTTGGTGTGCAGGCGGAGAGAGTTAGCATCCTTAACTTCTCACCACGGGACTTGCAAACATTCAGCCGCTAACTGCATGCCACGGCGCATCAATTGAACTCCAGTGGCGTGGTCAAACTCACTGTTTATTATCACTGTGTGCACTTCCAGTGATTTAGCTGCTCTGTAACTGCTGAGCACCTTAGACTGAACACATAAAAGAGGGGGGTCATCATTTGAGTGTCACACCGTCGATTCAAGAATTAGACGCAGATTTCATGAAGCAGAAAAGGGAAAAAACAGTAGATGAATAACAATAATAAAAGAGACACATCTTTAGCATATAACCATAATAAAATGTCTGAAATAAGGAATAGAATGATAAAAGCATCTGATATCATCTTTAATCTCAAAACATCTGATTTACATCATCTCATGTGTCTCTGTTATTCGGACCAGGCTTTACCAACCAATTAAATAAAAGCCTAAAGGTTAAATTAGTTATATTAGTTCAATTCACTGCCATTTCTTCTCTCTGTAAAAATTACCTCTCTCTGAATGGTTGCTTTTGTGTAATAGAGATTGCAGACCACAAGGTGGCAGCCATCCAATTCAAATCTTAAAATCCAATATCTGCCTTGCTCCCAAATTGAGTAACAAGCTGTTGTGATGTCTTCACTTTGACATAAATCCCTTGGGAGAAGAACTGTTTGATTTGATTTTTCAGATTAGCAGAGGGGGGAAATGAGGAAGATCCTTTTCAAGTCCATACTGTAATGTGTATTTTGTTTACATTTAAAAACAACAACCATTGGAAATAGCTATGGACAGAAAACTACATTTAAGGTTATCTCATGCTAACTTGCATGAACTTGACAAATATGGAATCAGAGCAGTGTAAGCTCTAAACTTCTGTGGCTCTTAGCTGTTCAGTCATGCATCCACTACGGGGCAGAGTTGAGACATGGAAAAGAAAGGGGTGATACGAGTGGAAACTGGTTCATTTTGTTCACTTTGGAAGAAAAAAACAGGTATAAAAAGATTTTAAAAAATACAGTTTCTCAATC
Source organism: Microchirus variegatus (assembly GCF_963457635.1). Taxonomy (NCBI): domain Eukaryota; kingdom Metazoa; phylum Chordata; class Actinopteri; order Pleuronectiformes; family Soleidae; genus Microchirus; species Microchirus variegatus. Next base: position 7,940,433 of record NC_139816.1, on the reverse strand, counting down.
AAGCTGTGACTCATGCGACGGGACATAAAAAGGAAAAACGTACACCCTATAAAATCTGTCTTTCTTCATAGCAGCAGTTAGCCCAAATAAAGCGAAACAACGTGGAAAATTACAAATGATATCAGGGGGGAAGTACAAAGTGCCAACTATAACCGAGGTCATCCACTGGTCACCTATAAAACAGCACAGAATCTGCTTTCTCCTGGAACACTGTTTTCCTGGTGACGAGCTGCTCGGGTATACATCCTCTGCAGTGACATCAGCACAGTCTGGTTACTCAGTTAACAACCTGCCTGGTGACGCCTTTGTCCCTCTGTGTGTCAGTGGGCTCCACATGAGTGGGCTTAATGGATGTAAAGCCTCTTTACAAAAACAGTATGGCCCTTTCATGTGCCAGACCAAAAAAAAAAGGGTCGCGAGATGATCAACAGAGATCAACAGATGGCCTCACTGGCTCTCGTCTATAAGGTATACTCCATATCGTGACGAAAAAGGTACGATCTAAACAGTGTTTGACATTTTTCGATGACGTGGTTTTAAATATTTAGCCCATAGCTATGACAAAGTGACCCCGGAATAGCATAATAATGACAATTATTGTAAGTTATTATGTGTGTTTAAACAATCCATTAATAAAGTATGAGACAACCCAAGTGGCGTTCAAAGTACAAAGAGAATAATATGATATTTCCTTCTGTCAGTTGTTCCATCCCAAATTAATTCCTTTTTATATTTAACTCCCAAACCTTTCCTTCATTCGCCTCTTCAATCCCTAAATGTCTCTTAATTTTTTCATGATTCCTATCTATGTTTGTTAAAACTCCCTTTCCTAAAAATGTTTTTCCTCCCTTTAAACCTCCCTTTCCTTCTTCCCACCTCATTTGTTATGCTCCTTAATTCAAATTCTAATCAAACGACCATGAAACTCCGTCATGATCAAAATAGAGCTGCAACTAACAATTATTTTCATAATCGATTAATCTGTTGATGATTTTCTCTATTAACCGTTTGGTCCAGAAAATGGCAAAAGCTGGAAATGACGATGTTCTTGAATGTCTTGTTTTGTCCACAAATCCAAATGATTCAGTTTTAATGATTTCTTTGTTATGTGGAGCATAGAAACAAAGAAGAGATTCACATTTAAGAAGCGAAAACATTCAGAAATCTTGTTTTAATCATGAAAAAAGCTTCAAACCAATTAATAGATTATCAAAATGGCGATTAATATAGTAATCGATTAATTGTTTCAGGTCTAGATCAAAAGCTCTTAAATTATTGTAATGTTGCAATGTCAGGTGGATCAGGAACACGTCAAGCTAAGATTAAACCTGAGATTCCTGAATTATAACAACCGATCGTCATCTTAATCACCACACTCTAAACTTGAGACCTTCTCTGCAATTCGTCTGTCAGTCATGCAACCTGCTGGTAACGCGAGCAGTAAATCTCAACTTTCCTTTTGTGCAAATTGCGTTTCGTAACCCTTCTGAGAAACAGGAATGGAAAACATCCTCTTTCAAACAAGCACAACCTTGAAAACCAAAGGGAGTCCAACCTTTTTTTTCTGCGAGGGGGAAACCCGTTTCTCATGAACAGTTAACACATGTCCTTGACTAAACGGGGAGGTTGTGATAACAAAATCTGTGAAAAGTGTTAAACGGTGAGGAAAATATTGGAAGATGTGCCCCAAATGTCACTTGATTCAGTTATAGAGGGGGGGTTTTGTAAGTAATTTGCCCAAAGGAGAGTGACTTATACAATGCATAACATGAAACAGATGTAGAGGAAAGGAAATGAGCCACGGAGAAGAACAGAATTTAGCTTTGCCAGAATGTAAAGCATCCATTGTGTGCAACAGTTCTGAAAAATGTCAAGGTGACACAAATGTAGCTTGACACATAAGCTCTGAAGCTCAGTTTTGGCCCCTTTATTTTATTTTCTATTGTGAAATCTTGCCTCCCCCACAAGGAATTATATAATGGTGTGGAAAAATGGTCGAGGAGCCAGCAACAAACATAAAATGGAGGAAAATTGTTAAGTAACGGAGAAAAAATTGGGTTGGGAAAGAGTGAAATGAAGAAAACCTGCATACATTTAAGCCAAAGAGTTCAGTTATTGGCTTTCCACCATCAGCGGGAACAACATGATTTAATCACCTATCACTCGGTACATTTCCGACAGTAACTCATTCCATGTCACAACGGCACACGGTGACCGCGGTTCCCAGCCTCAAACAAGCTCACACAAGAAGTGCAAAAACAAAAGAGAAAAATCATCAATGTAGTCATCAGTGCTTTCCGTGGTCTGGCTTCTTGTTGTGGTTAACGGGTTTGAGTCATGATTATTAGCGCGGTTGTCCTTTCCAAATGTGATCAAACAGGCGACGCAGACAAAAAGGCTAATGAGCGGCCACTAAACCAAGATATTAAGTAAAAGTGATAAAGCTCATGAGAGATAAAGAGGTGTGTGTGTGTGTTTGTGTATATGTGTGTGTGTGTGTGACAATCTGAACGTAGGGCAGATGCACTTGGGGATTGATGTACCACCATGTCTCATGTCCAAATCTATATAGCCCTTTTAATCCAATGAAAAATGAGAAGTGTGCACTAACTTTGTTAGAAGTGGGTAATGCAGCCAGGGGAAATGGAACAAGGGCCAGATTTGCAGGCCTCCTCCACATTCAGCGTAAGCGCTAACCTGATTTGCGCTGCGCTAGCTCTGAAAGCAATATCTCCCTGCATCACCCAAAGCCCATCAAGAGTGATTAAATAAACATGATGGACAGGTTTCTGAGAACCTATTAAGCGTGACGTCTGTTTAGTATGCACTTGTACGAACAAGTGTACCCCATTAACATCAAATTTGGGGTTTTACACGCTGAAGGTGAGACCTTTTCTAGGCTTTTAAATGCTCTTAATGGTTCATTTATAGGTTAACCCATTGACGCCGGGAAAGCATTGCCGCATTTCTACCATTAGAGCCTGGAGCGCGGCAGCGTAATTCTACCACTGACGCCGGGAAAGCAGATACGTCAATTTTGGGGGGGTAATACGTGTTCCTCGTGACATTGTTTTGAAATTTCAAGCAAGTTTTAAGGTTTTGAAAGTGACTGAAGACGGAGAATTACCACCATAATCAACGGAGTGTTTTCAACCGCTGTAAGCACTATCACCCACCGTCACATGTGAAGCAGACTGTGACAGTCATTACACGCTGTTCTTGTTCTTCAAATCAAGGCACTGACCTGAGTTGATATTACTTTATTTTCTTACTGTTTTTTAATTGAAAATAGTTATTCAATTTACTTTTACATTTTTTTTGTGATGGTATATCTAAATAAGCTCATTTACCCAAGAAAGCCACAGGTGTAAGCTCTCAAATACTTTTTGAATCGTGTTCCTATATCTGCTACAGAGGCTGAGAAATCAATCATTTAGTAGGCATTGAACCTCAGGTTTTAGAGGTACTTTCTGAAATCACCCATAGGTTTGACTGGCATTTTTTCCAGGCATTTCAGGCCTGAATGGGTTAAGTGACATAACGCAGCATTATATCCTTCACCCCAGCCTTCCATAAGCATCAAAACCACTGAAAATATATAGTTTGTCAATTGTGGGCTATTGTTGAAAACATGGTGGTCCGGAATGGCTGCCTTTGGAGAGATAAATCAGCTTTTGTAGAAAAACTACAGGTCATATTCGTAAATAAATTTGTGGCTTGTAGAAGAAGAGGCTGGAAAATGTTTGAAAAAGAAGATGAGCGGTTGGCCTTCAGGTATGATGAAGACCCAAATTGTATCCATGTGTTGTGTGGCTCCAAGTCGCCTCATGTATGTGGAAACTCAACCTCATCAATCAGTATTACTGCTGCCATCAGTGAGTAATGCTTTTTAAATAACCAAGGATGACTGTGAAGGGGTTTAGGCCCCGCAAAAAAGGTTTGGAAGAAGATTCTGCAGTTTCCTCGGCACGATGATGCGTGCGCCTCACCTGCCAAAGACAGATTATGTGTACGAGTGTGTATTTACAGCATGTGCCATCCAGAGATGAGTCGAGGAGTATATATCTATGACAAAGTCGGTGTGTTGTTTCAATGATTTGAGTGATGTATGGTTTGTCTTTAGCAATAAAAATGTAGGAATAATAAGCTCCAATGCCAGTTTTGTAAAGCTTATCGTGGTGCAGATAAGAGGGGTTCATATTAATTAATGAAAACAAAACTTTAAAAATAGAGATTTGTACTTCTCCTATGTGTAGATAACAGCAGCTTTTTATGGTCCGATTGCTTGTTTTTTCAGACAATTCAGTTGAAAAAAATGTCAGTTTGTAAGAGAACCTAAACCTGGTTGTGACATTAAAAACCAGTCAGTGTTTGAGAACGTGCCAGGGTGTAAAACAGACTCTGACAGGGCTGAGACTCGACCAAAGTGAGATGATGGAAATGCAAAGCTCTCTGTGATTACTTCCAAACCATAATTACTGAGGCAACAGTCCTGTAAGATCTGTGGTTAACTTGAAAATATGAGGTATGAGGTCACAATTATCAGTTACAAATCCATGAGCGACACTGATTTATGGATTTTCATTTCATTTGCCAGTCTTTTTTTTGCAGGGATACAACTTTTTTTTTTTACTACTTCAATACAGTGGAATTAACAAAAGATTTAATCTGAACATAAAATGTAAATGCATGCTCAATTATACATGGTTATGGTAATCGTCTGTATGACCTATAAGCTTGTAAGTTCTGCCTTATTGTATAAAATGCCTTGAGATGTATGTATGTTGTGTTTTAGCGCTATACAAATAAAGTTTAGTACAAAAAATGTACAACAATGTTCACCTGCCCTTCAAAGTCACAACCCATTCAACACGATTTAAGCCATACTTATCTATTCAATGTTAAATAAAGATGAATAATTTAAGATGTATTCCAGTAAATCTGTATTTTAACATTTTTAATTGTACAACTGCTCGTATAAATGGCAAAATATTCAATTTATTATAACTTATTTCTTTGATTAAATCTTTTATTAAGTCTATAAGATATCAGGAAATAAATGTCTGTCAAACACCAGCTGAGCTTGAATTTAATATTTTAATTTGCTATAAACCTGGAAGAATCTGAGAAGCCGATTGTATGAAGGTATATTTGGTGCAAAAGTCACGAGCACATTTAACTGCAGATTTTGCTGTAAATTTGAAGCTGTACATATTATTTTTTTTAAACCTTGTTAACACAAAATAGGGGCTACAGGCTCACAAATCCTTGTTACAGGTACACAAATCCCATCCTGTGCATCACAACTTCCAACAGTCATGCACTCGACAATTTTGCTCCAATCGTTGCAGTGCAGTTGGTGCGAAACACTTTCGCACATCCGTGTTTCATAATCTGAGAACATGCACAACATTTGTGCATTTGTAAACCCAAATGTGAACTAATGCATCAGAAGTTGTGCATCTGTGAAATATTTTACTCATTAATAAAGTTCTATAGATCACTATGATCGTTGATCATTAAGCAAACAATGAATGGTCATCACAATAAATGCGTTGCCACCATGTACTGTGGAACACAAAGGCTATTTTTACTCGTCGTACACGTGTCTGAGTAGAGGCCAGATGACTGACTGGTCTTGCACACAGAGTTTTTGATATGGACGGTTTCCAACAACAGCCAAGTGTCCACTTATCCAGTTCCTCCTGTCTCGGCCTCTCTCTCACTCTCCCCCCTCCTCGATGATTAATTAGCAAAGTGGAATTAGTCTATCAACAGGCCAAGGGAGAGGATGAAAATATTTACAGAGCTCCCAGGAAGAGAGTTCATTAGGAGCTGCCTCGTGGCCAGTTGCTGCCTCCTCTCCCTCCATGCAGACACGAGTGGGAGTGCTGTGAAACTTGACCCTGAATGTCAATTCACATGGTAACCCCCCCTGTTAAACACCATAATGACACCCACAATACGGGACAGTCAGAAAATAAGATGGCGCAATTACTTATGAACTTAATCGCGTGGAATGCGGGGCGTCAAACCGAGCACATGCGCTCGTCTGGGAACGCAAAGGCCTGTGAACACGAGTACGGTATATTATTAAATCTAACAAAGCACAGACCTACTGAGAACATATGATTCAAACTATAACCACCTCTTTCGAAGTCAAGGGTACAAACATCAACCCACACAGTCTTGGGGAAAAATGGGTGCATCAGTGTTTTTTGTCTCGTCTTCCTCACTTTGTTATACTATATATGCTAATAGGCATGAGATACCCCGCTGCTGTGTTATTTCCTCTGGCCCTGCTCCCCCTCCCCTCCATCTACTCCAGCTCTCTCAGCAGGGGTTAACTGACCTCAGAAACACAGTGTGAGCACCCATGGGGCAGCTAAAAGCCTCTGTTATTTTCCCCTGATAATCGCAAAGTATGCTTCTTCTAACCAATTTAGGAGCCTCGGATTCCAATCCACAATAACAGCATACAGTATTAAAGCAAATATTTATCTTCTGGAGCTACTGGGCAAGGGCTATTATGACGGAGGTCAATGGTATATGCAGATAACACAATATTTGGATAATTAGGGAAGCTTAGGGTTAACGCTGAACAAACTGAATGTCTGAAATACAAGGGTGTAGAAGAATACTTGGCAGTTATTAATTATATTTTCAAGAAAAGTATATTCTCCATTTTTCTTCTTGGGATTCTATTGCCATGATGTATTTGTAGTTTGAGAGAAAATGTCACCACTGAAAACACACTTGGCTGTTTTGGCTCCAGTTGGGGAATTCCTTGGCCTGGATCCTAAAACTTTGGCCAAGTTGTTCATTGACGGAAGGGAACATACTCAACATGCTCGACATCGAAAAGAGCTTTACTTATACAAACATTACGGGTATTGTGTTCTTTTGCAGTGCTGTATTTCACCCTTTCATTTGGTGACTGAACGTCACAAAAAAGCCTCAGATGTTATGTAGTAATTTTAACATTCAAAGACGAGACTCTAATAATACTTATTCTCCATCCTTGTATTAAATGTTTGGTTTCTTGTTTTCTAAAACAAACACTTTGAGAAACACTCTTGAGAACATTGAGTTTTCCCACTGAATGATACATAACATTCAGATGACTCATCCTGCACTTATTCCCAATAAAAGTCCATAAAAGATGGAATTCTATTGCGTACATGTGTGCAAAGAAGTCTGAGAATAACTGCAATATTGCTACTTTTTTAGCAATTGATGAAGCAAGCTGAACCATATTCGCATTTGTGAGGATTTGTTTTTGGTAACTTTAACCACACTCTGAGGCTCAAACGTTTTTTCCATCTGTCCAAGAGGACATGGCAGGAAAAGTTTGGGAACCACTAAAACTTGTTATTGTAATAAATCAGACATCTCTATTTTTAAAGATCGTGACTGTGAAATGTCTTGTCATAGCCCAGTAAGCACAGTAATCCCATAAGGAACATGAGCATATCTGAATAGCAAGACGAATATTAAGGATGGGATGATACCACTTTTTTGAAACAATATCACAAACTCGAGTATCATCCGATACAGTCATTTTAGGCCATTTATGAACTATGAAGCTGTTAACACATTTGTGCCAGTTCAAAGACATAATTCTCCAACTGTGTAACATGCAATATATAGGATTTTTGGACCTGATTTGTTCTTTGCGTTCATGGTTTTTTGTTGTCAGGAAGCTGCCTACTGATTGGCAACTGAATATTAGTCACAGGCTTAGGAGTCACTGTCCGTCTGGAACTTGTTCTCCGTCGACATCCGACAAAATGATTGTATTTAATGTTTATAATCTGACAAATGTTAGATATTTACAATTATTTTGTCGGATGTCAAGGGGGTAAAACTTGGGGAACTAGTTCCAGACGGACATCGACTCCAAGCAAATGACGACACAGTAAGCCAATCAGCAGTTTCCTAAGGCCCGCCCACAAACAAACAAAAACACAATCAGGGAGCGAAAAGAACATATTTCAACAATAAAATACAATATTTTTGAATGATAAAATTGATTTTTTATTAGCTTCTTAAAAAGGGTGGTTTATTGACACAAATCTAATACCATAAATTCCAATTCCTGACAAATAAATAATAATTGTATGCATTTCAAGTTCACAAGGGAAACAAAAGATTAAAAAAGTGCAGTAGTATTTACGTAAAAAGACAACATTTATTTATTTCTACCTCCATATGAAGCATGGATTGCCAACAGTCCTATGACTGTGTCCATCTCCTGGGATTCATGTTCCCGATGCAGAATTCAAACTAAATCTCTGAACAGCCTGTTCTCACCCCCTACTGAATATTTCCCATGCCCAGACATTCACATTATTAGAAGCTACAGTGATTTCGCCTCAGCTGCCTCGTCTCCAAATTAAAAGCAGCATCGGAAAAACAAAATTAGAAAATTAAATGAGTTTCTCTTTAGCGAGGACTGATTACGAGACCTTTGTGCCATACTCTAATTGGCACTCCTGTAAGACACAGCCAAAACAAATTGCTCCAGCAGGCCCTCTCAGCAGAAAAGGCCAGGAATAGGAAGGCAGACAAAATGTACTAAACTACACCGTCACATCTAAATCTCCCTCAAAGGATGGGATGTTACATGACTGAGCACATGTACTGTATCCACTAATGTGCTTTTATCTGCAGATGAGTGCACAAAACAGGACTGGAGGGATGGAGACTGTTGGCTGGAAGTGCTTGACCTGTTGCTTTCTTTAGGTCAAATGAACTCAACATCCCAGAAAATGCAATAAACTTGCAGAAATCTGATGACGAACAAGGAGATGACTGAAATACGAGGGTTTAGACTGGTTTTCCGAACTTACTGTATGTTGTTGTTTGTTTAAAATGTCAGCCGTGCAGCCCGACGAAGAATTATGCTACACTTATACACCGATTGGAACTATTTAAATTCAAATCATGGTTATTTACTGGCAATGGCTTCAAACCACACAGGGGGACAGTGATGTGATGTGAATTACAGGAAAACATGCCATAAATGCAAGGCCTACTGAGTTAACTACCATACAGAGAGTAAGAAAGCAAAGAATGCTGTAAAATTATAAAATAGTTTCCTTATAAGGCAAAATGCTATGACTAGACGTTAACAGACATTATGACATTTCTCGTCAACTCATGAGGATACATGTTCTCCTTTTGACTCTCAAACCTGACCCTGAGGTAGAAAGGTTAATCTAACAGGACAAGTTGAGAATATCGGGAGATGTTACACCACCACGGCACAGTGACAACTTTGTTTCTTATTTTAATAAACTTATCTATCAGTAAATAATCATGAAATTGCTAGTCGATGGTATCAGTGTGTCGCCAAATCTCACGTCTCAGACAGTTTAGAGCATTATGGTCCCTCAACGAGAAATCTGAAACTCGATCTCAATCAAATTTCAAGTACCGTCAATAATGCAATTACACAGCATTTCAGCCAAGAATTGTATAAATTGATTGCAACTGAAAGTAAATTTATATAATTTCTTGCCCCGGCGGAGCCTGTATCTCCATCCAGAAGGAATTAATTCAGCCTAAAGTGGATGATCACACCTAGACAGGACAGATTGATTGCATGTAATGGTATATAAATGGTAACATGGACCTGGATAATAACACTACAATGCCAATTATGATGCCAGTAAATGTATTTAGTAAATTACAGAAGTTATTTTTCTCAAACTGAAGGAGCGGAGGATCGATCCACAGACCATGTGGTTAATGTACAATCTGCTCCTGAGCCAAAGACGTGTTCACTAGCAAATTTCTGTTATTTGTTGTAATAAATGTTGTTTTCAAGGATTACCAAGACTTGTTTTCAGTGCATTATACACAGCGCAAAAATCACGTTTCAACGAACAAAGCCTGTTTATTTCTTAGGTGGCAGGTTCTCCGAGACGGAGGAGCCATTTTCTCCAAACACGTTTGTCAAAGACTATTCTGTTTGTTACTACAGAGATGAGGACATGACAAAACATCACCAGCATGGTGCAAGTCACCCTCTTCCCGGAGGACGCGGGTGTTTACACGGTCTGCAGGGCCCCAAGGCTGTTGACTCAGCTGAGCCCAAATTCCCCAGCAGCCCCGGAGAGAAACAGTGGGTGTTTTAAAAAGGACAGTGGACACAAGCTGAGATACAGTACGTGCACGTTTCATCCACAAATGTGTAAAAAGAAATTCAGTTGAATTTAGTCTAAAATGTCGTCCTCTGTAATCTTCTGCCGCCTAGTTGTAGATGTTTTACAAGACAGCGTCACGGGTGAGAAAGAAAACTCAATGCCGTTCACACGTTGTTTATACAAGGAAAGTCTGGCCGAGGATAAGAACTGGTTCCAGACCCCCAGTGGGCCATTGTCTGAGTGAAACGTTGCTGTCTTTAGACACACATGTACACATGCAGGTACACACGCATGCATGCACGCAAGCACACAAAAAACAAACAAGTGTTCATTTTGCTGCTGGAAAAAAAAAACATACGTGGACATGAACATAACCTCATATGGAGCCATACTGAGAAAAGTTTATACAATGAAACATAATGAAACTTAGTTGAAAAGACATAAATAAGGAACGATTAGAATGAACATAACATAAAAGCAAATTTATTTGTTTACATTCTTCCAGAAACTGTCTGAACGCAATAACAAATTACTTTAATAAGCAGAATAAAAGCTTGAACGCACTAACTTCTGCCTTGAAGGCAACACTGCCTCTTCCTCCATTATCTTAGTCTAATGCACCTTTAGCTCGATAGATTAACCCTTTACGGACGCAAAACACATTTGCGCGACAACTCACTGTCTTATTAAATCCAAACGCCATCCGGCCGATAAACCGCACGGAACCAGTCCTGCAAGGTTTATCGGCCAAATGTACAAATGCCTTTTTTTAATCTTCCACAGATCTAACAAAGTGCTTTAAAAAATTCATGGGAGAGGTTACACTAAAACCAGCAAGCCTCCACTCAGCACACCCCCCGCCCCCCTCCCCAGTATTTTCCCATCCCTCCCTGTGTGTACAAGTGAAAAGGCAACCTTGGGGAGCTCACAACATAACAATGTGACTCTTAGAGGCCTGTTAGAGGCCTTCCCACCACTTTCCCTTGCAATCTCTTGGACGTTTCCTGTTTGTGTAAAACATTTGTCTTTGACATATCTGTTCTTTTTGCTCCGATCGAGAGGATTGTGACAGCCATATAATTTTACATCACCAGGGTCAAACCTCTGGGGTCAGAGATTTCCGTGACGTTGAGCAGGAATTGAAAGTCAATTGGACAAAAGGTCAGCCCAAAACTAGCGTGATGGCAAGTTGTACACACATATTCCTAAATGCTCACAGTACCAACTAGGAAATATAAAAAAAATAAACATAGCTGATGTGACAAAACACGGTTTCTTTTAAATGACTCTTTGCCCATGTTCTTTTTCCACATCCCACGTACAGTTCTCGAGTCGGGGCTGATGTGTGCGGGCAACACTAACAAGGCAGGTTCATTCAATGTGTGTGATGCAGTAAATATTTTTGCAGCCTTGACTGCACCAGAGGGATGGTGCTAGAGTTGTCCTTGACACCTATGCAGCACGCTGAGAAAATAAAACGCTTGTTAAAGTCGCATTGGACGGGACCTTTATGAGCCATCCCGGGATGATTTATGTGGTGATGGATATTTTGGCCTGTCAAGAGCTCAGAAATTAGCTCTGTACAGATGGATGTTTGTTTCGTCTTACAAGGCATTCAGGTAATGAGCATCCATTTAACAATAAAAAAAAAAAAAGTGTTTTGATGGTTTACCGGAGTCCAGTACAGTAAGAAAAAAAATAGGTTTATAGGTTATTTTATAGCCTTTATAGCCGGATGAACGTCGGTTAAAGTGTTAACTAAAGCAACTGAACGACTCGGTTACCCGGAATGAATATCCGTCATAAACAAAACAGTAACTAAAGAACATAATGTACAACTATAAGCGGACTAAATTTATTCATCTATATGGATATTGATGAATGTTATATATTCATAATTTCTTAATGGTTTTAGGGCACTAAGATGCCTGACATAGTGTAGGTAGTTTATAGTTCTGTAGCCAAATGACACGACATGGATACATGTGAACAAACACCACATACAGTTCACTGGGTTGACATTTACAACTTTAACCTCATCAATCTCCTGACCTTCACCAAGTTCAGCACAGCAGGGTTTGGACAGAGATGAGGATGCTGTGATGGGACGTTATAAAACGCAACGTACTGTACGGTATTTGATTACTGATCGTTGGCACCTTGTGCAAGATTCAGGTAGTGATATACAGCATAAATGGCTTAAAACTACAAAATAGGAGTAAATGCTAAAGAATTCAAGATAATAAAGTATGCTGGCTTGTGGTACACATGTATAGTTTCCATTGAAACCATATAAAGTGACAGCTCCATCAAAACAATAAAGCTTAAAGTGTACTGCCAAAGCTTTAAATATAAAGTAATGTCCACTGCATTCAAACCACTGGCAAATGACTTCAAACAATTCCAAGTAAGCCTATCAGTTCCACATGAGTATAGCAATGTTTAGATCTCGTGTCACTGGGCAGCATTCCCACAGTGAACACAGGAAGTGATGTACTTTAAGTTAAGACAGACATCGGCAACGACAACACTGTGCTAAATAAAGCAAGATGGCTGAAAACCCATCGGAGTAAGAATAAAAACACAAAGAATAAAATGTATGAATATATGAGTATATACGGTGCCACCTGTCAAAAAAATTAGAATATTTTAGAAAGCTATCAAAAACTTGTTTGAAACTAAAAATTTTATTGTTAATTATTTGGCGAATAACGAACTAAATACACCTTTTTATATCCAAATTAGAGCCAGCGCACTGGGCTTCTCTCAGAAGTCACAAATATGTTCAGGAAAAAAAACAACCTATAATTTCACATCTTAATCAAGAAATAATAATACTATTTATTTCTGTTTCCCTGTAAAACAGTACTTTCAATTATATTTTCAGCATTTAATAATATCACTTCTACTCACTGGTGAATTGACCATTACAGAAAGTAATTAGCAATGATGTTAAATCAGCTGTGGCTACTTGATGGTAAATTGATTACTCCTTGTGGTTCACAATTGTGTTTTTTGCTATTTAGGGGCTGTATTAGGGGGAAAAAATGAAAACGTTTTTGCTTCAAAAACTATAAAATTAAAGAATATACAAACAACAACAGATCAACACTTGACCCACACGTTAGCAAAGCAGCAACCAGCTCCTACCTTGTCCAGGCGATGTAGCGATAGCATGTTAGCATGTTAGCAGAAGCTGGGGAGGGGGGCGCCGCAGCAAAACTCCTGAAGCAGCACCTGCAGAATAAAGTCCATTTTATCGTTAGAAGTTCCGGTTGTAATCCACTGAGGAGATTTCCCGAAGACCGGAGGCAAAAAAGACGACGAGGAAGCGTCCGACATAGCTGTTATTTGCATAAGCTGTGGAGACAGAGCAGGTGCCAGGTGAGTTAGCATAATGCTACGTACGGTTACTGCTGCCGTAGCGCGCGCGCGCGCACCGGAAGTGGGGTTTAAATTGCCCGCCTCTTTTCCTGTGTTGCGTTCAAGGTACGATGTCGCGCTCTGTGTAAACAAAGGAGCCTCAGGGCATTATTCGATAACCACATATCAACTTACTGTCATTCCTCAGCTGGAGCCTGTTTGTGTCTCTTGTGTGTTGTCCTTACATTCGATTCACAGAGACAGCATGTGTTTTTCTGAAAGGGGAACAAAAAAAAAACTGTCCCTGCGGATCAATCAAAAACACTTGGCAATACCTTAAAAGGTAATGTTGAGCAGACGCATTCCTTCATGATATAACGTGTCAAACGCAGGTGTATCCAATAACGCGATGAATTGTTTCGTACCATAGCGCTGGAACAGGGCCATGTGTGTGTGTGTGTGTGCATTTGATTATGGAGCAAATGAGGATTGAACAAGAATAATTATCATTAAGAAACCCAACATAATAAGTCAGTGTTGCTTTCAAGTTCACTGTCAAATATTGGGAGGGATTTGCTTTGTGAGGACTGTCAGTTTGGGTAAAGTTGAAACTAATCAGTAACATGTGAGTGAGGGGAAAAAAACGTTTTCCCATCATGTTTTTTTTTTATTCTATTAAATTCTGCTTGGCCCCTTGTTACTATTTAAAAACGCAGTGGGTTCACACATGCATGTTTACGACGGGGGAAACTAACCTGTAAACATGTCAAATATATTTATAGAGGTGTTACTATGACACAGCAGCTCACAGTGGAAGCTTTTGGTGTCCAAACCTCACACCTCCGTATTGTCTTTCTTCAGCAGGTGTTGGCTGCCACCGCGTCGGTTTGGCATTTTAGAGCCGGTGTTTGTTCCCGTACAAAAGGTGCATCCTTTCCTTCGGTGCTGTGCGCTACCAGTAATTACCTCACAAACGGCTTAAGTGCTAACACAGCTAATCTTGTTAGAGTGATGTGATTATGCCAGAACATCGCCCGTGATCACAGCTCCAGGGTACGAGCACTTGAGATTAGGCCTCCTCGTCCTCTTTTCTGGTGATGTATTACCCAAAAGTTGACAAACGATCCCATTCCTTGGATTCTGCATCATATTGCAAAATGTTACTCAACATAAATTTGGACGTACTCTTGGAATAACTGTGAGTGTGTGTTCTCCAGAGTGAATTATGGAGGTTCAGTGTCAGGACGTGGAGTTGAAATAAGATGAAATAAGCACCACCTATTCATTTTGAATAGATACGGTCCCGCAGGACGTTTTCCGTACCACCGAATGTTCTCCCCTCAGATCTTTATTTTTAAAATCGCCAACATGTGTTTCTGCTTGTAGGAGTCGAGGAGTGTGAATCAATGTTGTGGTTGCACGATGTCGCAACAACATCCTGTCCGCGCTGAGAGCTATTTGTCCAGTGGACGACGGAGATTTGAAGCTTCGATAGAAAACTCTCTCCGCTCGCTTCCTGAAAGGTCTCGCGGGTCAGATACACATTGTTGATAAGTCTCGTGGTAGCGAGCGAAAGCCAAGACCGCGCAGGCGATCTGATGCCATACACGTTTCCACTGCTGCGACAGGATATGCAATAAGAAAAAACGTTTGCCTAATGGATGATGCTTATCATTTTGCGGTAACTGAAGACATAATGGAGCAGCATCATAATCCCCTGGAGGTGTAAATGGCTCTGTTGCTGTGTTAAGTGAGTTACTCTCCCTCACAACCTGCCCCGTCCTGAAAAATGACAAAGACAGAAGAGCAGTGTGTGTTTTTTTTTATTTTTTAAATACATCTTTGTACCTGTTGCCTTTTGACTCCATGTGACCTCCAGGAGGCTCTGAACCATAGACAGCCTTGTTAAATGTGATCATTCTCAAATACCTTAGTCACACCCGACTGAGCAAAAGTCACCCAACAGGACCTCCACTTAGACCCAAAGTGTTTGTTTTTCCTTTCTTTCCTCGTTTCTCTTTATCCTAGGTGACGGCTTTCTTCACCGTCAACAGTGCGGACACAGAAACTCAGGGGCATTTAGGGGATGACAGCTTCGCCCGCCTCATCCATCACTATCCATCTCCATGACAGCGGCGATAGAGGTGAGGATGTGACCCACTTCTCAACACTGGTTGGAGAAAAGAATAGTGAGAGACATATATATATACTCAACACAAATATGAACGCAAAAACGTGAAATGGTGAACAAAAATAGAATGTCGTGACATTTGCTCGGATTCTTGATGCATTTGTTTTGCTCAAACCCAGTAGTCCAGAGTCACTTGGCCACTCAATCTCAGATTGTGAGTATTTCAACTCACGAGAGTCGTGGAGCATGACAGAGTGGTGGTCAATATGCGCGACCAGTACACAGACACTCCTTATGGTTCGGTCAATAAAAGGGCACACCAATATGTGGACTTTTGTCACTTGTCAATATGCCGCCACAGATGTCACAAATCACGAAGTAGCGTGCCATTGGCATGCCGAGTGCTGAACGACGCCGTATTCACCAGACAATTCGCCTTTCGAACACCTTTGGGATGTTCTGGATAGGCGGACGAATGGGACAACATCCCACAGGCCACGATGGACAACCAAGCCACTTTATTGATAAAGTTGTACTGTTATTTTTGGATAGTTCCTCTGTTTTGTCACATGTGTAGTTAAGCTCCAAACTGTGTCTGATTGATAGAAGTCCTTTCTTATAACAGCTGGTTTTAAACAATCCTAAAGTGTGCAGGTTTGAGACTCACCTCCCCTCCCGCCCCTTTTGTACCAATCAAATTGTACTGAATTATACTTTTTAAGCGCCGTTTTACCAGTCACATTCACCATTCACAAGTGCATCAGTCACACTTAAATAGCCCGGACAAAGACTGTGGAGAGTCGCTCACTCCTGGGATTATTCACCACCTATTTGACAAAAAAAAAAAAAAGGTTGACAAATGAGTGACAAGTGAATTAGAGCCTGGAAAATGGGAAATATTCTCAGTGGAAGAAAAGCAGTAAACCCAACTTGCTCCGCCCCGCCATTTTACCCCCCCCTTGTAGCCCCCCCTAATACACCCTGCTCCAAGCCAAGGGTGAGCTTGTGGCAGCTATTAATATAGTGTGTCGACATGTCGAATCACAATCAGAGCCTGGCTCTCTCCCTTTCATGCTCCGCAGAAGACGAGGCATGAGAGACGATAGGAACAAGAAGAGGTGGCCGAGACAAACGAAAAGTAAAAGTTGAAGACTTTGCGTGTACAGGTGCGTTAATTAAACGCCCTCAGAAGATTCTGCAGGAGGGCAAGGTTTTTCCCGCACACTTTAATCAGCATCGCATCTGTCAAGAGGCGGCAATAAATTTCACGTGGAAGAGACAGAGTGTTTGATTAAAAGCAGACATTAAGAGAGGCAGAGGAGGGATGGAGCTCAGGGAGGAGGAGGAGGAGGAGGAGGAGGAGGAGGAGGAGATGTGATATTGTGTAAGATCTTGAGTGAGTTTGTGCATGTGTGTGTGTGTGTGTGTGTGAGCGTTGGGCTAGGACAATGCGTGGCTGACTCCCTCTCGTGTAATTCATTCATTATTATTGTCTATGTGTGTGTGTGTGTCAGAAAGAGAGAGAGGGAGAGAAATAGAGTAGGGGTGTGTGTGTGTGTGTGTGTGAGTGTGTATTCCTGCTCGTCTCGCTCCACCAGTTAAGTTAAATCAGAGGCGGTCACTGTGGCACACTGCGGTGGTGGTCTCTATCTCCCTCTCTCTCTGTCTCTATCTGACCATCCTGCTCTGAAAAGCATCAGCAGCCACAGGTAAGACTCACTCTCTTATCTCATTCTCTGGAATTAAACTTTATGTATCTAACAATATTTTGTACTTTATGAAGAATTATTGACTTGCTTGTGTTGTGAATGGATGCCAAATGTTGAATGTTTTCACTCACTTATGTCTCTCTCTCTCTCTGCCACCTGTTTGTTCAACTTGTCCATGTGAAAGTCCTGTGTGTGTTTAGTGCAGAGCTTTTAAGACAGACTACTGTACTGGACCCAAATGAAAGGACACTATAAAGAGACAGAGACAGAGAGAGAGAGAGAGAGAGAGATGGAGTCTGTGCCAAAGTTTACTCCGACATACCAGGTCTACCCTTTAAATACGTGGGTCCTCTTCCCGGTAAACAGTCTTCTCAGAAAATGGCAGGGAACAATGGTTGAAGAATAACTGGGGGGGGCGAAAAAGAGATGATATATTTTTAATCATTAGCTCTGTTGTTACTGTTTAAGCAACAGCTTAATCAACTTTCAATCAAATGATGCTTCTGTGACTCTGATTGTTGCTCTTGTAAATCCAAGTGCACGAGGCCACGTTTTCTAAAATAAATCACAGGAAATGAGGGGGTCGAGGGACAGGGAGAGAGAGAGAGTTCACATGCAGATGTTTGTGCCGTTTAATTGTGCAAGACACTTGAAAGAGCATGTTTTTTGGTAAACGCGAGAATGCAGACCATGAGGTCTGAAACCACTGTTTTCCATCAAATCTGTCACAATGCACTCCATTGTGTAAAAACACATCTGTTTTAAAAGTGTTTATTTGGTGCATTTTTTTTCACAAGACGACGCACAAAAACCCACTAGAGTCCACTGGTCAACTACTTCAAAACCTCCTCAGCAGAAAGTTGAGTAAGCGAGATTGTGGGAGGCCACGCGTGAAGGAGCATCTTCACACCGTTAGACAAACATCAGATCTCAAACGTGTTTCCCTGTGACCTGTGAGAAAGTACAGGAAACTAAAGCTCGACTTTACGACAATGGGAAGCACCAGGCAGCTGCCGCCGAACGCTCTCTGTTGACCCAAAGGCCTAAATGGGTAAATGATCATCAGGCGGCGTGTTCCCAGTCAGGTGAACCTCACTTTATAATGGGCCTGATATAAATCATTAACTCCATCAAGCAGACATTTTAGTGACTCTCTCACTCTCTGTCTCTCGGTGCAGCCAGATGGTGGTGCTCGTGTCAGCTCGGTCAGGTGCTCAGGCTGTAGATAGCTCTGTTGAGGTGGAACTATAGCGCCCACGCTCGTGACTTTAACTTTCCTCTCATCCCAGAGGTTTTAAAAATAACCCCGCGTCGCATTAGAGACGGTATGCAGCCGCGGCCTTGTCAATCAGCCACCGACGACGCCGACGCAGAGGAACACAAGTCGACCGTACTATTGTGTTTGTACTAATCAGACTCCCGAGGACCTCGGCGTCCATTGTCTTGAGGATGCAGCTTGTTTTTCCTCGGACCTTGTGAAATCACCTTCCTGTATTTGTGGTTGCTCGGGCTTTATGGCCGTGACTCGGTTATGTGTCATCTCACAACAAGAGTGTGGAGCCGCTCAGTGGACAGTGGACGTTTTATTACGGGGCCTCACTTACACATATAGGCACCAATAACTTTCAGCTTTGTTTATGTTCACTTTGTCTCCCTCATGGAAAACTACAGGCGGTTTAAAAGCCAAGCTTTACTGTCAATTTTCTGCCATAGATTATCTTAAACCCGCTTTAAAAGCCTTTGAGATTGAGAACATAGTTTTAAAAAATCTGCAGCTCCCTACCTAAGTAGTGACTGGATCTGATCTGTGCAAGAGGAAACTCTGCACAGAGATATGTCATGATAGGGTTGCACACACATCTGCAACGGATAGAGTTGTTGCTTTAATGCAGTGAGAGTTATTTTTTCCATTCAGCCCACTGAAACCAAATCAGATGTTGGCATCGAGGAGATAAAATAGTTCTCCTGCGAGGGCTCAGACTATCTTAATATCTACTGGAGGGCAGCGGAAATAGACAAGGATGGTTTACTACAATATTTTTTCAATAAATAGTGTCCTGACTGTTGCGTCATGGTGTTGAACATTGACTCTATGATGCCATCTTGTGGCAACAAACCAGCTTAGTTAGGCCAAGTTTTAATCAGGATTTTCTATAATTTACTACTAAATAAAACAGATAATTCATTACGTTTTTGCTATTTTTCCATTTCTAAAATCGCTCTTAAATCAGAGCTCGATTGCTGACCCTCGCAGTCGTCGTCTGGCTTCTGTGTAACCGCAAACAAAACCTTTTAATTCTCACATAATTAGTCACAAAACCATCGTTTTGATCCGCTGTGGCGACCCCTAAAGGGAGGAACTCTCTTTGTAGCCACACTGTTATCATACATGAGGCTTATGCTAATATCATTACATCAGCCCCGCTAATGATGCACACTAAGCTTGATCTATTGGACATAAAACCTCCAAACAAAAGGGAGAATTCCTTTCTTTCTTTTTTTTCCCCACCATTTCACATTTAGCTCATATACAAAAAAAAAAAAGAAAAAAAAAAAAGGAGTAAAACTCGCCCCGGGGCAAATTTTCCGCAGCATGCAGGTTTTATTTTCTCACAGAGAAAAAAAGTTTCCACAGCGCCGAATCCCTGCTGTCCTGTTTGTTTAGGTGTGTACTGATTAGAAGTTCTCATGCTGGGTACAATGTATTTGTGCACACCGAGGGTTTGAAACGTGACATGTCTTTTTTTTTCTTTTTTTTACAGTGACTGGAGCCTCAACCCTGCTCCCTCACTACCTCAGTGTTTTAATGGCTCTGTTTTCCTTTTGCCATGCAGTCTTCATTAACACGAGGCGTAAATGCTCTGCTTTTTTGCTGACGGTCCACGCACATGGACGACTGTTGCCGTTCATTAGCAGCGAGGCAATTTAAAGAAAATGGCCGCCTGAATAATGATGCTTCAAAGCACTTTTTTTGGGGGGGGAATATTGAATAACATGCGACATCTGTTTTTCATGGCGTCTTATTTTACAGAAATAACATAAAGCGTCAAGATGGCTTTAATGTGCAGGTCTTTAATGAGCTGGTGTAGGGTGAGCACTTTCATTGGCGCTCGTGTGGATTAGCGTTTATGGGCCGTGCCAGCGGTAACGACTGCTCCTCTCAGAGTCTGCCTGTGACATTTTTTTTTGTGTGTTTGTGTGCTTTCTTTTATAGGACTCGCTGAGGTCCTCGCCTAAAGGCCTGTATCAGTCACCGCGGATGCACCCCGCTGACAGGGCCCTCTGTTTCGAACAAAGTCCCAGGATCTGCCACGAAAAAAAAAAAAACAACAATGCAGAATATAACATCAGGAGCGACGGGCGGCATAGATTTGGACTGTGGCATATCTGGAAGCCATGAATTCATCTTCACCCTCATACCCATCGTCTACGGCTGCAACTTTGTCATCGGCATCGTCGGCAACAGCATGGTCGTGGCCGTCATTTACTGCTACATGAAGCTCAAGACGGTGGCCAACATCTTTGTCCTCAACCTGGCCATTTCCGACCTCACCTTCCTCATCACGCTGCCCATGTGGGCGACCTTCGCCGCCACGGGCTACTACTGGCCCTTTGGTGGGTTCTTGTGCAAGGCCAGCGCGGGCCTGGTCATCTTCAACCTCTACACCAGCATCTTCTTCCTCACGGCGCTCAGCATCGACCGATACCTCGCCATCGTGCACCCGGTGCGGTCGCGCAGGTTCCGCACGGTGGCGTACGCGCGCATCACCTGCGTCGTGATCTGGCTTTTCGCCTTCGTCCTCAGCGTGCCCACGGCGCTGACCCGAGACGTGCACAACATCAACAAGCCCAACACCACCGTGTGCGGCATCCTGCACTCAAACAACATCAACACCAAGATGTTGAAGGAGCTCCTGGTGGCCATCAGCCTCATGAAGAGCCTGCTGGGCTTCCTCGTGCCCTTCATCATCATCATCACGTGCTACTGCCTCATTGGCCGAGCCCTGGTGGGCGCGAGGCACATCCAGAAAAGCACGCGCTGCCGCGACGACGAGGTGCTGCGCATGCTCGCCGCGGCCGTGCTAGCCTTCTTCCTGTGCTGGGTGCCCCACCAGGTGTTCCACTTCATGGAGGTGCTCACGCAGGTGTTGAAGGTGAAGAACTGCACCATCGAGGAGATCATCGACACGGCCATGCCCTTCACCATCTGCATCGCCTACTTCAACAGCTGCGTCAACCCCATCGTGTACGGCTTCGTGGGCCACAACTTCCGCAAGAACTTGCTGCGGCTGCTGCGATGCTCGCCGAGCGGCCACCCGGGGCCTCACCCGAGCATCAGCTCCAAGATGAGCGTCCTGTCCTTCCGCGCGTCCGAGGCGCTGAGCCTTACGTCCAAAAGCAAAGCTTCTTCTGACATTAAATGACCAAGAAGAGACAAAGACAGTACAAGTTCTCCTCTCCATCTAGCTCTGTTCCCGTGCTCTGTGGTTGAAGAGTCCAGGGATGGAGACATTCCATGCTTTTTAAAGAATAAAGAAAATTCCCCAACTGTATTACCAAAGCACTGAACCATAGAGAATGTCTGTACAGTTGTGTCCATGTCCAGTTGTGAGTCAAGTACCTGATACACTACCGTTCAAAAGTTTGGGCTCACCTATACAATTTTTTGTTGTGTTTTCCATTAAAAGTCACACTTTTATTCATCAAAAGAGTTGCAAAATGAACCGAAAATACAGTCAAGACATTGACAAGATTAGAAAGAATGATTTTTATTCCAAATAAAGAACCAGCTAAACTGTTTTCAGCTGTGCTAACATCGTTGCACAAAGGTTTTCTAATCATCCAATAGCCTTCTAACGTGATTAGCAAACACAATGTACCATTAGAACACTGGAAATGGGCCTCTATACACCTATGTACATATTCCATTAAAAAGCAGACGTTTGCAGCTAGAATAGTCGTTTACCACATTAACAATGTATAGAGTGTTTCTGATTCATTTAATGTTATATTCATTGAAAATAAAAGTGCTTTTCCTTAAAAAATAAGGACATTTTGGAAAAGTGACCCCACATTTTTGAACGGTAGTGTAAATAACAGGGATTAATCATAGAAATAATGGAAAAGGACTCTGCTAACTACAGACCGCTATTCCCCCATTATTTAAACAAACATATAAATACAAGATATACAGCATGTGCTGCATGATTATAACTTAAGGATAGTGCAGTGATATCTTTTGTGCTTTGCATGTCTTTTAACAGTCGTGAGCGAGCATGTTCTTGCCACCACTTCATAAAGTAACAATTGCGCACCATAAAAACCATGATGTCCATTTATATCCGTTGTTAACACTATTTGACGACGGAAACTATACGTACGGCGTCGTATACCGTGTTCTGTGTGGGGAAAGTGTATAACAAGTGTTATATATAAGTGACTGTGATGCTGTTTCAATGTCTCAGAGTAACACACTGTATAAAATAAGGGTGGTACACAAACACGTTCCATGTTGGGTGATCGTTGTCAAATATCTATGGTGGCTTGTGTTTGTGTTTGTATTTAAACATGTTGATAATTTTTTTTTTTCTACAATTTAAGTGTACAGTCTGTGAATATATAAAAACTATGAATAAAGCGTAAGGGAAAAATTAACTAAACTCTTGGATTTCTTTTATTATTTACCAGATAACCCCATTTAACGTTCGGCGACAGCTCAAA
The DNA here is from genome assembly GCF_963457635.1 of Microchirus variegatus. Taxonomy (NCBI): domain Eukaryota; kingdom Metazoa; phylum Chordata; class Actinopteri; order Pleuronectiformes; family Soleidae; genus Microchirus; species Microchirus variegatus. The sequence goes on along the minus strand of NC_139816.1, from coordinate 7,917,358 downwards.
ATGTCCCAAATATATGTCCCAGCATGTGTTAATAATTGACCGTGTATCATACTCATAGATGTTGAGTGTAAAAATAGAAGGCTGCACAACGCGGGGAGGATGCACGACACGTCTGCTCAACCACAGACGGGGATTGGCTGACGTGCAGCAGGTCAGGGGGTTATAAGCGAGGTCCGGCCGCCACACCAGCTTCACTGCCAACATGAAGCTTCTCCTGCTCTTTGGATTGGTGGCTGTGGCTCTGGCCGACAGCTTCGAGGGGTAAACTTTTCTCAAATCTTTTGTTCAGGAAGAAGGGAAACAATTAGAGAATTTCACTTCAGTTTATGGCCAATCAGTTTAAAATATGACCGTATTCGTACCTATTATCAAACTACTGCGAAGCAAAATGGAGAAAGCGCATTTAGAACTGGTCAAGATTGTTAATGTGGCTCATCTGAAAGCTGAAATGCAGGTTAATTTATCCTTTATTTAGCCAGGGAAGTCCCACTGAGACACAAAAGCTCTTCTTCCAGGGAGTCCTGGTCAACTACAGCAGCATAGAGAGTACAAATAGTCTCAGAGACGAGACAATTTCAGATATAAAACTAGTAAAAAAGATAAATATCAAATAGATATATGTAAAACGACATGTTTCTTTCATGACGGTCCGTATAATGCCTCTGAATGTGTTTAAACAAGTCAGTATCTGTAGGAGGAAGCAGTTTTACCCAATTCTAACTTAATTCTAGGAATATTTTTAACAAATGATAATGATAAGAGGCTAGAAACACAAATACTGTATGTACTTTTACTTAACAAAGCCTTGATAGTAAAAAAATCAATATATGCATTTTCCTCCTCTGGTTAAGAGACAACCAATCTGCAGATTTATATAAAATATGATTATACAATTGTATTATAGAGCATCTTTATGGTGTTGTAAAGGATACTGTAAGGATATTTTGTGTCACGTGTACTAATGTATTGCTTTCAGAACCGCTTCATATGTTGATTATTTTCTGTTAATCAAGTAATTGTCCAGTTTAAAGTCCACAAACCAGAATTATTCAATTTTAATGATTTCTTTGTTACATGTAGCAAAGAAACCAGAAAAAAAACTCACTTAAAAAAGCTGAAAAATCAGGAAAGAAAACATTCAAACTGATTATAAAATAGTAAATCATTTATAATCCAGCCTTACAGCCATACTATTGTACTATATCTGTGTTTTCCTCACTACAGACAGAAGGTCTTCCGTCTGAAGCCTTCACTCGACGAACATGTGACCCTCATCAAGGATCTGGCTCAGAAAATCGAGGTATCTGCTTTTTCACACCGTCACACTCCACCTGTCCTCGCTCACTGCGGGGGTTTCCCCCGGTTTGCTAATGGTGTCGGAAACTAACCTGGAGCCCACTGCACGCTCTGATAATTGCCTGTTCAGACGTGAAAATCAAATAAATGCTCAGACCATCATCATTTATATGATTCTTTCTTTTTTTTAAAAGTCTCATATTATCTCAGTGGCTGGATAGCTTGGCTCTGAATCAAGCTTCCAAGTTGTTTAATTGTTTGACTTTGGCGCCATCTGCAGGTCGACTTCTGGAGGCCCGAGACCCCTGAGATGGTGACAATCGACATTGACGTGGACATCCGTGTCCCTGCCATCTACATGGATCTGGTGAACACCCTCCTGCAGCAGAGTGAAATGGAGCACGAGTACGTCACAGGAAAAACTACAGCCCACATCTAAAATATAAACCGAAACAAAACATCTCACATTTACACTATTTTAATTAAAACCTCTCTAGGATTCTTATTGAGGATCTTCAGGCTGCTGTCGAAGCCCAGGAGGACACTGGACCTTCTCCCAGAGCTCACAGCTACACCAAATACAACAGCTGGGACAAAGTATGAGGTCTTGGGTTGAGTCTTAAGAAGTTGCTGCTTTGTTATATCTATTATATCTTATATGTTTTTGGTTTTGATTCCAGATCCAGAACTGGATCAACAATATGGCCACCTCCAATTCTGACCTCATTAGTAAGCAGGTGATTGGAAACACCTACGAGGGCCGCCCCATGAATCTTCTCAAGGTATATTCCAGGACTTTAAAACCCGCGTATATGTTTGTATGTCATTGTAAAAAAAAGAAGACATTTGACATTTGACTGACTTTTACAACCACAGCTCGGTAAGAAGTCCTCCTCCTCCAAACCCGTCATCTTCATGGACTGTGGTATCCACGCCAGAGAGTGGATCTCCACTGCTTTCTGCCAGTGGTTTGTTAAGGAGGTAAGGAGGTCACACGTGGACACAAACACGGCGAAAACGCATCCTCAGAGGTTCACCCACCGATGACAACGCTGGCCTTTTTTCTCGCTCAGGCTCTGTCCACCTATGGCAAGGACCAGCAGATGACCAGCCTGCTCGACCAGATGGACGTCTACGTCCTGCCCGTCTTCAACATCGACGGCTACGACTACACCCACAAGAGCGTACGCCGCCTTAAAATTAGCCTCGATTGTTATCATAAAGAATATATGTTATTTTTAAATGCAAACCCTGACATGTTTATTATTCTCTTGGGGGTTTGGGGATTTTAGAACAGGATGTGGAGAAAGACGCGTTCCAGGAAGTCTGGATCCAGCTGCACTGGAGCCGATCCCAACAGGAACTTCGACGCCGGCTGGTGCAGTAAGTGACGTAGAGATGCAACTAATCGATTAATCTGCCGATCATTTTCTCGATTAATCGTTTGGTCCAGAAACTGTTAAAAAAACGTGGTTTAGTGTTTGTCAAACCTGGAAATGACGATGTTCTCGAATGTCTCGTTTTTGGCCACAAACCTTTGATTTCTTTGTTATGTGGAGCAAAGAAACCAAGAACATATTCACATTTAAGAAGATAAAACAATCAGAAATATTGTTTTAATCATTAAAAAAAGCTTCAAACCGGGAAACTAAAGGTTCGTTTGTCACGTAATCTTACGTCAGAAGTTTGGCTCGAGGCAAATTCTGCCAGGTCTGAACTGAATACGCCTCTTGCATGCGAGGTGAAATCTCTTCAAAATAACTAAATAAGTCCAGTTTCCTGCAGCTAAATCCGGAATCTAACTTTTATTCAGATGTTTTAGAGAATGAAAGTCAGTGGAATTTGTAATAAGACTCTCAGAGTTTTTTTTAGTGCATGCTTTGTTGTTATTAGATCTAACCTCCAGTTTTAATTCCAGCCCTGGGAGCCTCCAGCAACCCCTGCAGCGACACCTTCTGCGGCTACACTCCCGAGTCTGAGATCGAGGTCAAGAACGTCGCCAACTTCATCCGCAAGAACAAGGCCAGCATCAAGGCCTACATCACCATCCACTCCTACTCCCAGCTGCTGCTCTTCCCTTACTCCTACAGCTATAAGCTGGCTGCCGACCACAGTGAACTGGTTAGTCTCTCTCACTCACAGCAGTCACGCAACTATTCATCACGACGGTGTCGCATGCTTCGGTGAAAGGGTGCAACATGGGCACGAGTATGATACAAGCGTATCAGGGTATTGTGATCGCAGCTCAATCGTCACACAAACACAACTGACTGAGTGTTTTCCACCGAGCTCGATTACTGAGTCATTGAAAACAACTCATAGCTTAGACCAGGAGTGTCAAATGGGTCAAGTGGACCAGGCCAGTAATATAATAGCATAATAACCTATGAACAACAACAAGTCCGCATTTTCCCCCCCACTTTGTTTTACAATGAATGAAAACAAATTATGAACAACCTCAAATTTCGTGAGAAAAATAAGTGCAATTTCAATGATATTAAGCGGATAAATTTGCCATTAAGGCCCACTTTACATTACGCAACAGCGGGAAATTTCACGATATTGCGACGCCTTTAGACACATCGACTGTACGATCGTAGCCGGCCTCCCGCATCCGCTGTTGCATTTTTACCTAGGCCATCTTGTTCCTGGACGACTCCAGTCTCTTCTGGATCTCGTCCTCCGACCAGATACTGATCGGACACTTGGTTTTCGGAGAGGTGCTCCACGTACAGCGCCCATCGCCCTCCTTCATCCCCGCCATTTTTTTTTTGGTACAAAAGTCCCGTGGTATATGCTTAATAGCGCGCGCTATGTGCTAATCGTCCTAAACCCTGATCTCCCGCTGTCGCGAGCCCGACGCCTTCTCTTTATACGCACTTTGGAGTTGTCGGAGACTCCCGCTGAGTTGTCGGGGGCGACCACTTCGCAGTTGTCGGGAGAAAATTAGAAGACAGCGGGAATACGATAGAGGGGAATTCTCTCTACACGGGGTTCCCGCTGTCGCCAGTTGGGAAATGCGTAATGTAACGTGGGCCTTACATTACGCCCACTAGGCCACAGTAGTGGTTAGTGCTTCAAGCTTGAGACCGAATGGTAGCCGGTTCGATACACGACCAGGCTGAAGTGCCCTTGAGCAAGGCACCGGGTTAACGTGTGGGTTAAATGCAGTAATTAAATTCCAATATACATGGCCAATATGCACTATAGATATATATATATATATAGAAACATGCGCGACAATGTACAGATGGTTAGTATCGTGGATCTATAAAGGCACAAACATTTCCATCAATCCATTAATCCAACCACTTTATCCTCCACATGAGGGTCACGGGAGGTGCCGACGCACAATCCCACCCAAGCCAGGTCGCCAGTCCATCACAGGGCCACATAGAGACAAACTACAGTCAATATAGAGCGTCCGATTTGCCTAATCCCCAAATCCACAGTGGTTTTAAGACTCTTTTTTTTACCACAGTATATATTTGAAAGCAATTACCAGCCCATGCCCATGTGCAACTACAATGGCCTTGCTGGTATGATTTAGGATGAATCTGGCTCCATGTGTTGTATTTGTCAGATACATACGTACGTCAAAGGTCCAAAGCAGCTTCACTGTTATCTATTACTACACTGAAATCAAAATGGATGTGAGAGGAGGAGCCAACCTTCAGAACAATGGGTTTCTTTTTAAATATCATTATATATTCAATATATGATGTGGATATAATAGAGACTCCAAAGTGACGCTTGTCTCACTTAGCTACTGCAGAAATCATTTACTCCCTGCTCTTACACCTCCTCCTCATGGCTCTTTTACCTCTCACCAGGGTGTCCGTGGGGCTGTGTAGTTAACACTTACACCCCGACTCCAGCTATCACACTAACTGGAGCAGATCACATCTCTCTCTCTCTCTCTCTCTCTCTCTCTAATTCCTATTACTCACTTGTAATTTACGCCCGTCTCCTGACACTTCACAGAACAAAAGAGCTCTGGGGAGAAGTCGTAACTCATCTGGCCGTCCACAAATATCACATCCGGCATGAGGCTTTCATTTCCAATGGGATCTCTTCTCTCTGATAGATTTTGCTGTTATATCAGCAAAAAATGTTTTGTTTAGAAGTAGGACAACTGCAATTTGGTTATGGTATAATATACAATCACAAACCAGCAGCTTATGGACTGTAACGTCAGATCTCGCTAAATGAATTGACGGTGAGGTATAATCTGCCAAACATTAGCCTCATGATTGAAACCAAGTGATTTTGAGGCAAAATAACAACCTTGAAGTCACAAGGTAGGAGCTGAAATCACTTTTTGGCAAGTACATTTTATGAGTTGTACTGGCCCTTTAAGTGTATGTCACAAAGTAAAAATGACAGGGTGAGGTATAATCTGCCAAATACTACTCTCATGAAAGTGATTTTGAGGCAAAATGAAAACTTAACGTCACAAGGTAGGAGCTGTAATCAAAGCTAGGAGCTGCACTCACTTTTTGGCAAGTGTTAATGAACATTTTATGAGTTGTACTGGCCCTTTAAGTGTATTCCAACGTGTACAAACGACTGGGTCAGGTATAATCTGCAATAAATTAACCTTGTGATTGAAATCAAGTGATTTTAGGGCATACACATATTTTGGTTACAAGGTAGGAGCTGCACTCACTTTTTGGCAAGTGCAAATGAGCATTTCAATAGTTGTACTGGCCCTTTAAGTGTATTTCAACGAATAAAAAAGGACAATGTGAGGTATAATCTGCCAAATACTACCCTCATGAATGAAACCAAGTGATTTTGAGGCAAAATTAAAACTTTACATTACACGGTAGGTGCTGTAATCAAAGGTAGGAGCTGCACTCACTTTTTGGCAAGTGTCAATGTTCATTTGATGAGTTGTACTGGCCGTTTTAAGGGTGTGTCACAAAGTAAAAATGACAGGGTGAGGTATAATCTGCCAAATACTACCCCTCATGAATGAAACCAATTGATTTTGAGGCAAACTGACTCAACGACAAATAATATTTTTTAAAGCCTGAATATGTGACCCACAAACACACACCCCCAGGATGTCCATATAAGGAGTTGTGTATTATTATTAATTCACCATGGGTATATTGCTGTGGAAGTATATATATAAAAAAATATTTTCCTACGCTTCAAAAAACCAAATCACTTATATTCAACTCCTGCCAACAAAGCGTCCTAAATGTTACACGCTGGCCCTTTAAATGTGTTATTTCAAACAGTGAAAAACTCGACTAAAATGCCCTTTGATTCTTGTTTCCTGTCTGCACTGTAGATGAAGGTCGCTGAGGGAGCATCTGCTGCTCTGCGTAGTCTGTACGGCACCAGATACACCAGCGGACCCGGAGCTACCACCATCTGTGAGTACACAGTGTCCTCCTCCTCGGGGAGTTGTATTGTATCTATTTCCACCTCTAATATTGTGTATTCTGACGTGTTAGTGATACCAACAAAGGTGTTTGTAACGCAGTATTTGTATGAAACCCTCAGACCCTGCTGCCGGAGGCTCCGACGACTGGGCCTACGACCTGGGAGTGAAGTATTCCTACACCTTTGAGCTGCGCGACACTGGTCGTTACGGCTTCCTGCTGCCCGAGTCTCAGATCAAGCCCACATGTGAGGAGACCATGCTGGCCGTCAAGTACATCGCCGCCTACGTGCAGAAGAACCTCTATTAGGAGCCGCACACTGCCAAGGACCCCTGCCAACTCCTCTCTCCTCTGCACCAGCCTCCCCCAGCCCCATCCAACCTCTCAGCCGTCTCCAGCCCGTATCCATGGATACGGTGGCACCACCCGCCATGTTTCCTCGCTGTGCTTGACAGAATGTCAAGATGAGTGCAAACAATAAAATCAATGATCCATCCACCAACGCGCTGAATCAATGTTTTTTATGTGTATACACAGCGATGCAGCGTCTCAGACAGTGAATACAAATACACTGCAGCTGCATTTTCATTTTGTTATGTGTTCAATTTTGGCTAAATAAACCGTTGAGTAACAGTAAAGTGTGGCTCTGATGTATTTTTAAAAAGATATATATATATATATATATATATATATATATATATATATATATATATATATATATATATATGCTTCGAGGAAACAAAGGGATCCACCATTTTTAGTGGCGCCTTTGAACCCCGGTGATCCCTCTCTGGCTCAGCTGGCACCGTTCCAGTGGTGGAGGTCGGACGAGCGGGTGGGCAGGCGGGCCGGCGGGCGGGCAGGCGGGTGGGCAGGCGGGTAGGGGGGTGCATCTCGCTCTTTGAGGATCACGGTCCAGCCGCACAGTGTGAGGCGAGCACAGAGCTCCTCTCCCTGGCAGCGCGTCCACTCCACCAAGCATCTGCTTGAGTGGAGAAAATAAAGGAGCCAAAGAACAGTAGGGAGTTTAACTGCACTGGCACGGAGTTGTGAAGCAGAAGGTAGAAAAAAAAAAAACAATAATCCGAGTCTGTTTACTGTAATTTTGGTATTAGTATTTTTCCTTGCTTACATACTAATGCTTTAAAGAACACTCGAGTGGAACATGAAAAGTGTAGGGCACACTTTATCCCCCTCTCTTGAGTATTAGGTCAGCGTCCAGATTAAGCAACACTACACTATACTTGCCCTGAGAATTTATGCAGGAGCTCCACTGAGGCGGCTAAAAATAAAGCACTGTAGTGTAATACAGTAGAGGAGGCCGCCTCTGTTTGGCACCTCCTCCTCTTCCTCCTGCCCACCGACACTGCTGCTGCTGCTGCTGCTGCTGCTGCTGCTGCTGCTGTGTGGTGTTTGCTCCATCAGGTGGTGACAAAATGCCAAACGTAAACATGTTCCAGTGGAACATCCCCCCCCCCCCACTCATTCCAGCATCATGGTCACTTCCGCGGTGCATTGTCATCGCGGGTGAAGACGACACCGGGGGCAGAGCGACTGCACGGCAGTTGCTTCAAAGGTCAAGGCAGCGCTGTTGGGTTATATCTGACTCATCGTGACATTTTTGACTTGTGTCAACCTTTATAAAACCACATATACATATACAGTATACAGTATATATGTATATATACATACACTGTATACAAAATATAAGTTCACGAAACAAGAGCAGAACAATGTAACCGATATCAAATTATACTTCTGCCACTAGGACATTGTGTACATGTAAACATGTATAGAGTTGAACTCCATGACCTATATATATATACATTTTAGTAAATAAATGGAGATGCTGGCGTGTGATGCATCTCAAGCTAAGATAAATAATTCCCAAAACACAAAAGTCTGATATTAAAGGCTACGGAAACCAAATAGTTATAAGATTATATACTCATACAAACGTAGTTTTGAGTAGTTTATTTAGTTTTGGACAATAAAGCATCATTAAATGTCACACACTGGACATTTAGAGTTTAGTTATGTTATGTTATCGATTCATTGTTTGTTTGTGTTTTATGTGTAACGACGATTCACGTGAGACACAGCTAGCTATTGTGGCACAAAATGGCCGCCTCCACAAAGCAAGCCCCTTGCCTCACATTTACATAAAAGTCTGATATTAAACACTATGTAAACCAAATAGTTGTGATTTTTAGGAGATTATACACTCATACAAACATTGTTGTGAGTAGTTTATTTAGTTTAAATGTCACACACTGGACCTTTAAACTGTCTTTCCATACTGTTATGATTTAGTTATTTTATAAATTCATTGTTTTTTTGTGTTTTATAGTCAAGCTCCACAAAACAACAACAAAAAACATGTTTTTCACATTGTTGTGTGTTTTAGAGGAGAAAAGAAAACATGAGACACGTCTAGCTAATGTAGCACAAAATGGCCGCCCCCCACAAAGCAAGCCCCTTGCCTCACGTATACATAAAAGTCTGATATTAAACGCTACGGAAACCAAATAGCTGTGATTTTTAGGAGATTATACACTCATACAAGTGGTTTATTTAGTTTTGGACAAGAAAATGTTGTTAAATGTCACACATTGGACCTTTAAAAATGTCTTTCCATACAGTTATAATTTTATAATTTAGGTATATTATTAATTCATTGTTTTTTGTATATTTTATAGCCAAGCTCCGCAAAACAACGCAAAACAACAACAAAAAACATGTTTTTCGCATTGTGTGTTTTAGAGGAGAAAAGACAACATGAGACAAAGCTAGCTAATGTGGCACAAAATGGCCGCCCCCACAAAGCAAGCCCCTTGCCGCACGTATACATAAAAGTCTGATATTAAACGCTACGGAAACCAAATAGCTGTGATTTTTAGGAGATTATACAAACATAGTTGTGAGTAGTTTATTTAGTTTTGGACAAAGAAAAAACGTTGTTAAATGTCACACACTGGACCTTTAAAAATGTCTGTCCACGGTGCTGGGCGAGGGTGAGGGTGAGGGAGGGGGGGCGCGGAGGCTTCACTCAGGCAGCAGGTGGGTGTGTGTGTGTGGAGACACCGTCACATGACGCCGCGTCTGGCTGTTGTCACACTGGTATAAATCTACCTCTGGAGATTCGCTCAGCCCTTCTTTCTCCTGCACACTCAGTCGCCGAGTCTCCAAAGTCCGGGCTACAAAGTAGCTTCGACTCCTCCTCGTCCTCCTCCACCTCCTCCTTCACCTCCTTCTTCTTCAGTCATGGCTGGTACGTTACATTTTGACATTGAAACGCGCGGAGGTTTGTGGGCAGCGTGGACTCACGAACGTAGTTTGTGAAAGTAGGGAAAAGTGTCCAGTGTTGATTTAATAGTTGTGAAAATGGCTGCACTTGTCGCTCATTATCTTGTCCGGGTGACACGGGTTTATTATTTCAAAGTTGTTGAATATGTTTATTTGCAGATTAGTTTCTGTTAATTATTGACAGCAAAGTTAATTAGTTAATTTATTTTAAGACTTGAGGACTATATCGTGCGGCGCATCTCACACGCGTGAATGAGACATTCGATTGGCGGAGGGATATGATGTCAGACGTGACGTCAGCGTCCGCTTTGATTTTTAGACATTTTTAAAGAGCAATGCTGCGCACGTGACTGCATGCAGCTGTGATGTAGTTTAATTCAGACACAATTCACTTAAAAAGCAATTTATTTTTGCTTTATCTAGGCTCTGTTTTAACGCTTTGGTCAATGATTTAAACCTGTGTTTGTCCCAGGACTTTGGAGTTGAGACTTTTGCATGATAATGATAATGATCATGATAACTTAAACCTCCCCTCACAGTCATAATGATTACAACATGCACTTGTTTCTATCAAGTTATTCCTCGTTTAATATATGAGGCTACGTTTAAATAGTGCAGCACCATTTGAATAGGAAGTATATGAGGTAAAGTAGGTGTGGAAGCTGCTTTTTGTTCATACGTGTGTTCCATTGGAGGAAAATGCTCTTTGCCTTATTGACACAGGACCCCAGTCATACGTGTCATGTCATGTCTGTTCAATGATTTAAAAGTGTATTTTGACCTCTATGTAGGTCCCTGAACCTGTGTGTGATTGCATGACTGATTTCTTCACCGTATCGCGACGACTCTCTTTAAACAGGCGTTTGCACGTTCACTAATCTTGGTTTCTTTTAAATGTTTGTCTGTGTTTTGTGAGCAGCGTAATTCAAAATAACAGGCACAGGAATCGATCGGTTCCAGAACAAGAGTTGCGATTTGGGTTTCCTGCTATTAAAAAAGACACGAAGATGCAATTTTACTCATGAAAATGTCAGTTAGGTTATAAATCAAGTCAAAGATGGAGTTGTTTTTTCCCCAACCTGCACCCAGGAGTCGCCCCCTGGTGGATAACTGCTTCTAACTTTGTTGGCTTTAACGTTTCAAACTCATTTTCACTGAGGGCCACATCAGCATAATGGTTACCCTCAAAGGGCCAGATGTAACTGTCGTACAGAATAAATGTAACTAAATATAATGTAAAATGAAGGTAACTACTCTGTAACATATTGCTAAATAACTTTCTGTATTTATTACTTGTTCAAGTTACAAATATGATGCACTATAGATGCAACCTGGTCCGTGATGGTGATGCCACTTTGTGGGTAACGCTATCGCCGTGCATTGTGGAAAATGTAGTTTATGGTCAACGTTAACACAGATTTTTAAGACCAATTAAACACTCGCGGACCACATAAAATGACGTGGCGGGCCACATCTGCCCCCTGGGCCTTGAGTTTGAGCCCTAAAGGCTTCATCCATGTCTTTAAAGAAGTGGATTTTCATGAAAATTGCATCAATAACCCTGCATAAATATCAGTATTATACTATGTGGTTGAACTTGATGATCTCGAGCCATCCGTAGTTTTGACGCCGTGGGAAACGTGCGTCCTTGGCGGACGATGGCATGTCTCGCACTGTGAGCGCCGTCTTTCAGTTTGTGTGTTTTATGAGAGGCTACTTGTACAAATACTACACCACGGGCCTGCTGCACCAATCCAAAAGAGGGCGTGAGGTGACGATGAAGCAGTGAGACGGCAACTTTATTCCCCCCCCCCCTCTTCACTGACGCTGCAAAGTTCTGCACTCTCTGACTTCTGCTCTGCTGCTTTTTTTTTTTTTATGAGTTTAACAGCATCACTAAGGTGTTTATATAAACACTGAGCTGTTTGGCTCACATGCTGCAGTCGTACAACCGCTGCAGCTGCCGCGCTTACTTCATCGTTTCAATTTATTTTGTCCACCTCACAGACGAGTCATTGTTCAGGAGCAGGAGTTGGCAGGTAGCTGACGATTGAGAGGTGGTGGTGTTGGTGCTGAGCACAATAATGAGACAATAAATCTGGTTACACCACCAAAGTCTTAAAAGTGAGAACTGCTGCTTGTAGAAATCAAAATGTTTGAAGTAATCAACTTAATCCTTGCTAAACCTCCTTTTTTTTCATGGATTCTGTGTGCAAAATTAGGATAATTCATTACCTCAACCACTGGAGACCCTATGTGAGGCACTGCATTACCATCATTTATGAACATGCATATTATACTAGTGCACGTCAACCTGTGGAGTTCCTGTGACGTAGATCTGATCTTCTATGTGGACGCTACGTTGACAGAGGTTTACGTTATACCTCTATTTAAGTTCATGATGAATCGTTTGGTCCATAAAATGTTAAAAAACGTCGATCTGTGTTTGTCAAACCTGGAAATGACGATGTTCTCGAATGTCTCGTTTTGTCCACAAACAAAAATGACTCAGTTTTAACGATTTCTTTGTCGTGTGGAGCAAAGAAAGGAAGAGAATGTTCACGTTTAAGAAGCTAAAACGATCAGAAATCTTGTTTAAATATCATCTTCACATACACGAGTATGCAAAAGTTGTGTGTTTTTGTGTACCCCTTTTTTTTCCAGACCAGGCTTTTGTGACGCTGGCGACTAACGACAGCTATGCTCGAGGTGCCATGGTTTTGGGCAAGTCCCTGCGTAACCACAACACGTCCAAGAAGCTGGCGGTACTCATCGGTCCACAAGTGTCCGAGCCGTGCCAGTAAGTAAAAAAAACACTTACTTGTCGTTTGTGGGTTTTTTTTGGAAACGTGTTGTGTTCATCATCATCATCATCATCATCATCAGGTCGCTGCTGAAGAGCATCTATGACGAGGTGAGGCTGGTGGACGTGCTGGACAGCGGAGACGCGGCACACCTGTCCATGATGAAGAGGCCCGACCTGGGCGTCACCTTCACCAAACTCCACTGCTGGACGCTGACGCAGTACTCCAAATGTGTGTTCATGGACGCAGACACACTGGTGAGAGAGAGAGAAATTAGCGTTTTATCATTAGCGGGAATAAACTTTCTCATTGTTGTTGTTGTACTCAAATGTTGTGTCTGTGTCTCAGGTGCTTTCAAATATAGACGAACTGTTTGACAGAGAAGAATTATCAGCTGCTCCTGACCCTGGCTGGCCCGACTGCTTCAACTCCGGCGTGTTCGTTTTTTGTCCGTCCATGGAGACTCACGGCAAACTGCTCCAGTACTGTACGGAACACGGCAGCTTCGATGGTAAGCTAACGAGGGAGCGTTTTATTTGCTCTCGTTTGTCCTGAAAAACCTGAGTTTCCTTAAGTTGATCCAAAGACATTGATGTTATTTGTTTACTAGTGTTTATTTGGAGCTTTTCATTTGGCCTCTGTGCCTCTGACATTAGGGGGGAAACCTGTCCTGTGAGCGAATCTCTTCATATCTTATTCAAATATTTACTATGTTTTTGATTTAACGCAACTGTAGAATAGCTGGCATGTATTCACTGCCTTAACCTGTGAAGAAATTGGTTAAATGAACACCCTTTTCTTTATTATAAATGTATATAAAATGCATTTATTTTTATCTTTAGTTTTGTGAAATTAAACGCATTTGCTGCTTATCTTGATGCTTTTTTGTACATTTAAAGGACATGAGGCGTGACATAATAATTCTAGTTTGTGGATTTATAAAGAAATCCTTGAGTTTTCTATCTATTTTTATGCTAAGCTAAGATTCTGGCTGTATAATCTTACTTCAGAGAGTAAGAATTACACTAATTTCAAATCAAATTGTTTGCAATGAATGTCGACAGAAGAAAAAACTTAAGATCCACAATCCCTAAAAACTCCAAAATCAGGTTGTTTTTTTGGGATTTGTCAACAAATCTGTATCAGAAAGACTTCGGCATGTGACTAATGCCTGGTTCACCGCAGCATAGTTTGACGTGATCACTAATTCCACCTAAAACACATCGGCTTTGATTTGCTATATCTAATATTAGGTTTTTTTTGGTAACGTGACGCTCAACTGAGCTTATTTATCTTTCAGCTGTAAGTGAAGTCTTTGTGTGTGTGTGTGTGTGTGTGTGTGTGTGGACACAAGGCTCTCCTGTGGCACACTGTCGGAGCTCTGCTGAGCTATTCACAGGGGGCTCTCGCTGGAGCGATCGGGTGGGTGAACGGGGTGGGGTTGGAAGTTAAATTTGAGAGGGCCTGTTTAGCTCGCAGCGCTGGCTGACATTCTGCGTTCTCTTCTGGGTGAGACGCACTCTGCTGTGAACTGGATTGCTGCTCTGGGATCAGCGGCTGAAAAAAGTCAGCAGTGTTTCTGTGAACAAAAAAAACTGCTAAACCTGGAATCGGATATTTGGTGTTTTATTTTAACATGAGACCACACTGCAGTATTACTGTAGCTGAACCTGTTGAACCCTCCATAAGCTTCTGATTACATAAGTCTAAGAATTGCACAATTTGACTTCACTTTGCCCTTGGCTCTAATGCTGCGTTTAGATTCTCGTGCCGTTATCACCGCCCGACTTCCCAAAGTGATTTTTGAGTGATGAGATCTCTATAAATGCAAGGAATGTCGCTCTGTGAATAGTAGGAATGTGTCTCTGAATAGGCCGCCCCAGTTGTTTTTTTTTGTCCTTCTATTGGGGCGGCCAGTCCAGTTTGACACGGTGCAGTCTGATGTGTCAGCAAAAAAAATGTGCCGCGGAGGAAAAGACGGAAATCGCACGGCAGCCTCTCCTCAAAGATATCTCATCTTCTTGTGATAAACGACCGCAATCGAAACTCCAATTATTTCAATTATGATTGTTTAAGTCATGAAAATGGGGGCTTTTATTCTGAAAATGTGCTAAAGGTGTCTGGCTTCCTGTCCCCGGGTTAAACACACACAGCGTGAGTAAAGCTACTGGAGAGCTATTTTAAGGTAGCTTTAAAAAGGTCATAACTAATAAATGTTTTAATCAAAAAAGATTAAGAGTAATCATTGTTTTTTTTTTTTTCAATAATCTCCAGTAGCAGCCAATAAGAATCTGAACTTCCATTTTTGAACCTGTGACCAACTGTCAATCACACTGATGTCCACTCATATGTGGCATAAATCTGTTTTCTTCCTCTACAGAAGCATTATTGACAAAATGTGTTTAGTGACGTTATAAATCAAGTGTGAAATCAGTGAAATTTCTACGTCTATGGTTCTTTGTGGAATTTAATGACCACTTTGGCTCCAAAAAGACGTCCCCACAATGATGTTTTCTGTAAAGCTCGAGTAGCTGTGGATCTTTTCAAAAGTGTTAAATAACAAAAAGCCTGTTTTCACTTGTGTGGAAGAGGAGACGGTCTCTCCCTCTGAGAGTCTGTCGGGACCAATTGGTTTGCTGAATAACGGACAAACGCTTTGAAGGGACGCCAAACTGTTTTTTTCCATGAGTCACAGACACAGACATCATTGTCCTGATTTTGTGCTTCGTCAATAACGCTTCACAAAGTAGTATTGTTTTTATATTTAGCGTCTGTTAGCCCGCTGGTATGCTAATGAGCGAAGCTGTATATAAATAGCTGTGCGCGGTCTTTTACACGTGCACGGACGCATACGTTACTTTGACCTTTTTTTTTTTTTTTGCATCGTTATCAGCTCCGCTCTACTGTACGGGAAACACGTGAAGTGGACTTGGTCTCTGAAGACGAGTGGAACATGTTGTCCTGTGTCAGCACTTCTGCTGTTGCCAAGACAAACTGTCACGGACTTATTCATGCACGTTCTCAGGCCTACGACGGTTGCGTCTTATAAAGTTTAGAAACCCGCAAGGAGGTGGTGTGTGTGTGTGTGTGTGTGTGTGTGTGGACACAAAGTGCAGCTATGTGTGTTATTTTAAACTACAGCCATCTGTGGCGCGCGGGGAGCACAGAGCTGCGTCTGTCCAAAAAGGTCTCACCTTGTACCGGTGTTGAACACACGTGTGCTCATGTGAAGGGAGTTTGTGCGGTCGGTGGCTCTAAAACACGGCGTTGTTGTCGATGATGTAACGTGTTTTTTTTTGGTTTCACACTCGCAGTATAACTGGACCTACTTGTGCGCAGACTGTCCTGAGGTCTGTGTTTGTATAATAAACCACGTCCACGATGAGGTCTGCCCTACTTCAACAAGCAGCCGCAGAGAGCGAGAATTAGTGTGAGTGGAGCTCTATCACTGGAGTACAGCTCAAGTACAAACATGAAAGCGAGGGCTGTCGGAGAGGGAAATGTTTATTCGCGTCGCTAACGCACAGAGAGAAGTATTTTAAGTACTTGTGTTTAAGTTGTGCTATTAAACGAGTGCAAACAGACAATCCCTGGTGTCGGACGCGTAGCCAGGCTCAAAGGTGTGCGGCCATCTGCCTCGACAGGTTGGGGTGAAAGGGGAAAATGGGCGACAGAAAGGGGCTTAAGATCTAGAACTTTTTTTTTTTTGAGCTATGTCATAAAACAGCAACTGAAAACGGAACTCCATGCGATCTGCATCTAAATGTTGTCGAGCTATGCTAACGGAAATAATAAATTAGCTTTTTCTTAACCTGTCGGGTGTTTCTTAAGATTAAGTTTACAGTAGTTTGACGGCATGTCGACGCAACTGAAGTCCTCCTCTACCTTTTTTTTCACGTAACATCACCATAAACATTGATTTTTTTTTTTTTTTTTTATATGTGAGCATTTGCTGTGAACAAAGTGGGATTAACACGTGGAGATTTTAATTTTTTTGTCTCACGTCAGAAAGCGCAACCGCGTCACAGAAGCTGCCATGGTTTGGATGTGGAGGCGAGTCTTTGACCTCCTTTTTCTCGACATGTAGCTGTGAAATGTCAACAAGTTTATCGTGTTTTGGTGACGTTAGCGACCGCGCGGAAACCTAGACACCCGGCAGTCTGTCCTTAATCCGCGTTAATCTCGAATACTTTTTGCGAAAGACGAAATCGGAGCTGCATTTCTTTTTTTTAAATCTATGTAAAGACCGATGAGGTGAGTTTAAAAATGAACTTATGTCAATATTTCCCTCACTTCTGTGTTGCAGGAGGAGACCAAGGTGTTCTGAACGGCTTCTTTAGCGACTGGGCCACGGCTGACATTTCGAAACACCTCCCCTTCATCTACAACCTCAGCAGCATATCCATCTACACTTACCTCCCGGCGTTCAAACAGTAAGTGTTAGTCTGCCAAGGTCGCGTGTCTACGAACCCCCGCCCAAAAAAAACTATAAAAAATCTTTGTGAGACTTGGATACTGTGGTGGACACAAAGCCACGGTGTAAGCGGACACTGGATCACATGAACACGTAGTGACATCGTGACACGACATTAGGTTACGATGTGAGGCAAGCGCTGCGATTAAAGCGAGGCTGTGCCCAGCAGCAGGCCCTCGTCTCTGGGTCGGATGTCCAACCATGAGCTCCCGAACAGCTGATCCTGAACCTTAAAATAGAGCCGTTTATTTAAAGACTTTTTTTCGTGTTAAGCCTCGTCATTGTGCCTCGCGTCTTAAGCTCCCTCCCTCTCGTATCTCTGCCTCTAACCTCTCATCACGGAAAAACAATCCCCCGTCAACAGCGGGCATTTCTTGGCAACTGAATCGGAATGACGCGGGTGATTAACGGGTAATAAAAATGTTTTTAGCCGTCGACACCACTGCTGACGTTTGAAGATTTTGGTTCGCTTTTTTAAAACGACTCTAAAAACACTTTATCTAATCCTGCACCTTCTAAAACATCACTTTTAGAGCTGAAACAACAAATCGGGAACTATTTTGAACTATATTACTCGGGTTTTAGGCTTTTTTTCATTATTGCAACAGGATTTCTGATTGTTTTAGCTTCTGAAATGTGAGTATGTTCTTTGTTTCTTTGCTCCATATAACAAAAATAATTAAAAACTGAATCATTTTGAACATTTTGATAACATTTTCTGACACTTTATGGACCTCACAATTATGAGAATAACCGTCAGTTGCCACTCTAGTCGCGTTATAAAAGTAGAAATAACATTTAAAAATGTGTATACAGTCAAACTAGAGGAGAGGTTGGAAAAGTAAGGCTTTAAATTGGATGTCAACGATGAGACCTGAGCGTTACACAGCTGTATGTGAAGATAAATAAGTCATATAAAAGTGTCCCACAGGTGATGTCATCGTCTCAGCTGTCAATCATCATCATCATAGCAAATTAAAAACACTTTCTCACTTCACTTCAATGATATAAACATTCAAAAAGCTACATTTCTTGTGTATTTTGTGTATGTACTATTAATACTGCTGTCAGCCACTAGGGGGCGATTTGCTTCACTCTTAAGGAGCTGTCAGGGAGAGACTTAATGGAATATTTCCTCTATAGCTGTAGAAAATAATTTATTATTTAATAAAACGAATACCTTTTTCCTTTCAGATACGGCGGCAGCGCCAAGGTGGTCCATTTCTTAGGGAAGACCAAGCCGTGGAGTTACAAGTACGACCCCAAAACCAAGCGGCTGACGGGAAGCATGCAGGACGCCGACACGCATTCCACCTTCCTCCTGGACTGGTGGAGCCTGTACTCCACCGCCGTTGTACCCATGATGCACGTGGAGTACGGCGAGCAGCCGTTCCACTCCGGATGCGAGGAGGTAAACGGGAGGGAGGGAGGAGGAGGAGGGGGTAAATTGATTGATTGATGATAAATTGTGACTTATTTTGTATGTATTTTACATTACCTGCTGTGGCGACTCCTGGAGAGGGAAGATCTGAAAGGGGGGAAAAAAAGGAGAATTGTTTTTCATAAATGTGTTGTGTTTTCTGATTCTGGATGATGTACCCACTTTCTATTTCCTCCCCCTTATTCATCTCAAAAAGCCCCAGTATAGTGGTGACACAGTCACTTCTGAGAGTCAACAGGTATGGAGATAATCATTTGCTGTTGTTTTCTAGCTTGTTGGCGCCTGGTTTAGTGCTCCTAATACTCGACTAGGAAAAAAAAAAAAAAGTAGAAACCAGAAGCTTCTGCTTGTTTGGCCATTTATTTGAAAAAAGCGCTATGTGTGGCGATTTCTAGTGCTTTTCCAAAGGCAAGGAAACACTACGTCTACTCTACGTCTGTGTCTACTGTTGTCTCATTGTTGTGTTTAATTGTCTGTTTTGGCTCAGGTTGAAAGCTCCTCCTCTCACACACAAGCACACGCACAAGCCCAAGCACTAGAGGAAGCCGGGGCGGAGGCAACGGCGGCGGAGAAGCTGTCGTCGGACGAGCGGCGGGAGAAATGGGAGCAAGGTCAGGCGGACTACATGGGAACGGACTCATTTGACAATATCAAGAAAAAGCTTGATAGTTTTCTCAAAAAATGAATAAATGGCAGAAAGAAAGAAAGAAAGCAGAATAAATAAATAAAATTAACAGAGCACTTGCAGTAAAAAAACAAATGCACCACACGTTTTTGTTTTGTTATTTTCACTTTTTCTGAACTTGAGGCGACTCCACCAGCGATATCCTCTCCATACGTCAGTGTTAGTGCTGTTTAAATGTCTGTTTACTGTGGCACGGGTATCTGCTTCACTTTGGGGTTAATTTCCATTTAAAAACTGCAGTTTTTTCTTTATATCTCAGCCGGATCTCACGTTTGTTCTAGTGCACACTGCAGTCTCTTTACATGTACATTCTTATCGTTTTTCTTTTTTCTATGATTTAGTCGTCTAGTACTGGCGTGGTGGTCTCACAAGTGTTTAATTTCTTTGCAGTCGGACATGGCTATAAAAGCATGTTTACAGAGTTTCACATAGAGTTTACACTTAATCCTCAGTGCCTTTTGGTGTTTATTGCACGCTCTACTGCCTTTTTGGAGTTTTTCAGTGAGTTACTGTTAGGTTTTTTTTAGACATTCTCGCGTAGTAGCTGATCAGGATGTTGACTGTACCACAAACATTTCATCTGGAAATATTAAAACATGGAAACAACTTCTTTGAATTTTCTTCAATTCATTTTTTAAATAACTGGGTTGTGATGATTTTTATAGTGTTTACTTAATCGGTCAGGTGGGAAATATCAATTTAAACACACTAATATTATTCAAATTGATGAACCAAGGCATGAATGTTTGTTTTAAGAACTAAAACAAATAACCAATGTTTGTTTTAGTTCTTAAAATGTCCTCAAAATAATGTATTAGCAACTACATTAATACATTCTAATCCTGTGCACAAAAATAAACTAGATGTGAAAGTTGCAGGATCTCCAGCCACCACTAGGGGGGACTGTCGGGCCCTTCCCACGCGTATGTAAATATCAATATATTTCTGGTAATTTTCTGTTTGAATATCCATATTAGGAACGTTTCCAGTCGGATAACAAGTGTGTCTTCGTGGCGATAGTGGAAAAAAGGTGCAGTTAAAAGCCTGTTTGTAGTGAATTTCTTCATAGTTTCTGTTTAATTTACTGTATTAAACAAAAAAAAAGGGGTTCGGGCCAAGATGGTACACTGGTATGTATTTCCGGTTTCTCCCCTTTCGGAGGCTCACTCACTTCCGGTTAAAAAAATACGACTTTTATTCAAGTTTTATGCATTTTTATTAAATATAAGCTTAGAAGGGTTTGACGTGACAATTGGGGAATGTTCGTATTAAAGTTTTGTGAAGGGACGAACGCAGGGAAAAAAATTTTTTTAAGAACTTCTGAGACGAGTGGGCGTATTTGGCCGTGACCACATAGCGGATAATGTGACAGCGTCGTCCGCCAGTAAAGTTAACACACACCGTCAACATGGCCTCGGTGTCCACGCTCCGGGCGGCTCTGCTCGTGTCGTTCTCCGTGTTCCTGACGCTGCTGCTGGGCTTCGGGCTCCCCGCGCTGCTCAACGCCGTCATGAGGCTGTTCGGTTTACCGGAGAGCAGCGTCACCGAGTGCATAGTCGTGCTCTATTTAGCGTTTGTGCTGTGCGTCGCGACCCCGAGAATTCCCAGGGGATTTGTGGAGGTAAATACTGTCAAAAATGTGCATGCTCTTGTGTTATAGAGAAGTATTGTATTTTGTTGTTGTATTATAAAAAAAACAAAAAACCTGTAACACATTCACTAAAGACGTGTTAGAACACTGCGGTCACATGTTGCGTAATAACTAAATTCTTACAACCCCTTGTCATTAATTGTTTCTTGATTAGTGCACATGCTATTAACCCGTGTGCAATATGTGACCTACATTTGCTGTAAAAATATGTAAAAGCACTGTTTTTAAAGGTGCTATACAAATAAAGTTATTATTATAATAATAAGTAAGAGTGGACCAAACCACTCCTGCAATAATCTAAAAACAGTTGATGTGCCTTCAACAAACATCACTATACTATTTTAAAGTGTTAATTTGTGTTGACTATGTCCCCAACAACTTTCCTGTATATATATACGCCTATAGCAGCCTATAGTATACGCCTCATCAATATTACTGTAAAAGGTTAAATTGTTCTTTTTATGAAGCTTCTACTTCCTTCCTTGACTTTCTGTTCATATTTAAAGGTCGTAACCTAATGCATACTCTCTCTATATGATTGTATATTTGTTTTAATGTGTGGAGCAGGTGTGTTTATGTGTTTTCATGAGGTAAAGTAAATGTATTTGTTGCTCCTCTGTGCAGGTGAATGGGAAAGCGGTGTTTATTACGGGCTGCGACGGTGGCTTTGGACATGCACTCGCCAAACATTTGCACAGTCTGGGCTTCACCGTCTTCGCTGGGTGTCTTTTAAAGGTAACGCTTTGAATAATTGAACACATGGCAGGCTCTACCTTACACCGTATATATGTATACACATTCTCAGGTTTAATTTAAGGTCGCACAGGGACAGATTTAAAGTCATGTTTTTGCTTTATCGTCTGCATGAGGGACGTGGGGGGGAGCTGGAGCCAGTCCCAACTGATAGGGACAAAGGGTTGGGTACACTCGTCAGGAAGGGCAAACACACAGACAGACTAACACTCACTCTCACAGAAAGGCCCTTTATCATTCATTTATTTAACCAGGGAGTCCTCAGAGATAGACATCCCTGTTTGACAGGTGAAGAATATACCGTAACCGCAGGTGTGACGTTCTGTCGTTTCCTGCAGGACGAAGGCGGAGAAGGTGCCAAGGAGCTGGAGGAGTTCCACTCGGATCGAATGAAGGTGGTGCAGCTGGACGTCCGCAGCGAGGAGCAGGTGAACCAGGCCGTCGAATATGTCCAAGAAAACCTGCAGGACTGTGAAAGAGGTAAAATATTAACAATAACAACAACACTGCTGACCCTCTGACCTAAAAAACCTGAGGATCATTCACTCTCCCGTCTGTGACTCAGGTCTGTGGGCCGTGGTGAACAACGCCGGCGTGTCCACCTTTGGAGAAGTGGAGTTCACCTCGCTGGACACCTACAAGCAGGTGTCAGAGGTCAACCTGTGGGGAACCATCAGGGTCACCAAAGCTGTGCTGCCGTTAATCCGCAGAGCCAAAGGTCAGCAGCTCTATCTGTGTCTGCACTGTAGATTAAGCACTGGAGAAGTTTATCACATACATACATATATATAAACATATATGTATATATATATGCATGTGTGTATATATATTTACATATACACACATATATATATACATGTACATTTACGTATACACACATGTATATATACACATATATTTATACACACACATATATACATATATATACACACATATATATACACACATATATATACATACATATATATACATACATATATATACATATACAAACATACATATATATACACATATACATATATAAACATACATATATATACATATACACACACACACATATATATGTATACATATATATACATATGTGAATAATTAACATAGTTAGAATTCCTGGTAGGGAGAAATCCAGTAAGTCGTGTCCCATGATTTCAGTGAGGAATGCTAACAGTTTCCCTGTCCTTATTTTTACACTTTAAATAATTATAATGCATTTATTCGTGTTTCAACAGAAACATAATATCAATTGTCAATTATTCAATCTTTGAAATAGAATCGTAATAAATGGTGAAATGTGTGTTTTTAGGCGACATTTTATATAATTATTATTATTCTATTTTGGATTGTTCATATTCTAATGTTTGTAATTTGGTAATTCTTCATCTTTGAAATCTATCATCTATATATATGTACATATATACGTATACATACACATACACACAATGTCTAATATCTGACAGAAATCACAAAAATCAAAGTAATGGTTGCAAAAGAGTGAGCAATTTAGGTGAAATATCTTTTTTTGTGATATTTATGATGCATATTGTAATTAGAGCTTATCTATTAATCCAAATATTGTGTGTCAAATTAGCCATTTTAAATGTTAAAAAATGATCTTCACCTACATACAAACACATCCTATCAATCCTTAGTTCAACATTTACAGATTTAAAAGCAAGATGGAGCCTTACTACATGAGATACCATCAAAATATGAACTACTGTACACTAATGCATCAACTTAAAACTTAAACTGTAAAACTGCATTCTTTAAAATCATCATAAAACATGGATCAAACCTCGCTCTTGTGTCCTCAGGTCGTGTCGTGAACATGATCAGCTTGTACGGGAGGATGGGAAACGCGATGCGCTCGGCTTACTGCGTGTCCAAGTACGGCCTGGAGGCTTTCTCCGACTGCCTGCGCTACGAGATGAAGACCTGGGGAGTGAAGGTGTCCATCATCGAGCCGGGAAACTTCATCACGGCCACCGGCATCATGACGCGGGACTTCGTGGCCAGCGAGGCCAACAAGCTGTGGAACGAGGCGCCCGCGCTTGTGAAGGAGGATTACGGCAAAGCGCACTTTGAGCATCAAATGGCTCAGGTGCGCTCGTTCTGCAACAGCGGCGTCAAGGACGTGGCCCCCGTCGTGGACGACATCACCGACGCCATCGTGTCCAAACGTCCTTACACGCGCTACAACCCCACAGAGCCGCACTGGTGGATCAGAGCGCAACTCATGACCCACCTGCCCGCCGCCATATCTGACCTGCTCTACTTCTAAAAAAGAGTTAGCTTGTTAGCTTCTTCTTTTTTTGCATACTGCGATCAAGGACAGCAGCTGATTTTTCATCTACACTACAGTACAAAAGTCTTAGGCCACCATTAGCGCTGTTATTTAACTCAATACATGATCTCAAGGCAGTGTATGTCGTCAGGCAGACGCCTTTACAATATTATATTCACACAAAGCGCAAACACTCAGTGGAGAGAAAAGAGGATCATCAAACCTCTGATGATCTGCCTAGACCGGTTGTGGTGAAAGGATAAATCTGGGAGAGAAAGTGACAGAGGGAGGTGAGGTAGAGGTTGGAAAAAAAAAGCTTGAATATTATAATGCTATACTATAATGACCATACGTTATAATTATTGAGTTTCTAAAGGTGAAAGTGAGCCCTAACCTAACACTTGAACAAAAGCACGATAGCTCCCCCTGCTGCTTCTCTCAAAGTGAAACCTGCAAATAACAACAGACAAACTTTTCCGACATCATTCAGATCCAAAAATCAACGATCACAGACTGACAGACATAAAAGCAGCAACGCTGAGACGTTCTGTACGTAAGTAGCACTTTACATTCACTGATAAAGCCTTAAAGCTGCACTTTTGTACATCTTACAGACACTAATTTTTATAGTAGTTTTCGCTACTTTAACTCTAGGTCTTTAAAATTTGCTGTGACATTATCCTTTTTAAAATGTGAGCTTTTATTTTGCCTCATGGGAATCTTCTGGGGGGGCAGAGAGACAAAAAACCCCCCGCTGCCTCCGGAACGAACTGAGGTCAGTTACTGTAAATCTGTGGTGAGATTTTGGCTCAAACTCACCGTCAACGTTACGCAATCACAAAACAACACAATCACGCTTTGTCCCACAATGGGTTTGAGTCAAGTGATTAATGGGCATTTTTTTTGTTTTGTATGAAAACTAATGTGAAAAAAAATGTGCTTTATTTTGAAAATGATATAATCAGTGTTGTTTTTTTTTGCTACAAATGATTTTAAATAAAGTGAGCAAACTGTGCCGAATGTGTCATTTGTGATGTAATGAGGCATTTTGGCCACTGGGTGGTGCACAAGCATCATTCAAACACCACTTCTGCCGTTTTCCCCAGTACAAAATCATCAACAATATCCTCCAAATTAAAAAGGCACCACCGTTACATAACTCTGACCTTTATAAACTTGGCTCCTCCGTATCAGAACCAGCATTAACCTTTAAGCAAGTTGAGCCACAGAAGCTTTGGGACCACTTAAAGTAGCTCCTGACCACTCCAGAGAGCAGGAACCTCTAACAATCACAACCTGACCCCTGCTATAGTTGCTTAAATTGGCTATTTTTTCTGCCTCAATCACATAATCTTCTCACTCATCGTCAACAGCTTTGTCCTCCTTACAGTTCCAGACAGAGTCAGTCGTTTGAAAGGCGGAGAACGGCAAGGCAACAGTGATCCAGGAGGATGGATTGAAGGGGAACTTGAGACGGTAACAGGTGACGTAGAGGACAACAAAACAGGGGACACCCTAGACAGCTCTTCAGTCCATCACAGGGCCACATACATAGACAAACGACCCACTCTCACGGTCAATTTAGAAGTGTCCAATTTACCTAATTGCATGTTTTTGGACGACAGGAGGAAGCTGGAGAAAACCCACGCACACACACAGGGAGAAAGGCCCTTGTTCCGAGGGCGACAGTGATCCGTGAGGATGGTTTGAAGGGGAACTGGAGCCAGTCCCAGCTTGACATGTAGGACAAAAAAGCAGGGGGACACACCAGGTGTCCATCACTGGGCAAACAGAGACAAAACAACCATTCACACACCAACGATGGTCCGTTTAGAAGTGTCCACACCTGAAAGACACATAAAAACTGAAAGTATTAACACTCAGACCGTGATCTACAAAAACAGCAGACGTGGTCATTTTTACGTGGCTTTATTACGTCTTTTTTTTTTTGAACACTCTATAATAAACTCTCCTAAATTGTTACACCTGAACACATCATCGTCGCCGCCATAAGAACAGTATTAAGAGCATGACATTACATTGTTTGCTTCTTTTTTTTTTTCTCGTTTTCACAGCACTGCCTTGATCGTTCCATGGCATCGGATCCCCCGTTTTTTTCATTCTCACTCTCGCGTACAAAGAAGGAAGCTTGGTGAGACAAAGAACACCAAAGAACGAAGATGTGGAAGCAGCACAGAGAGAGAGAGAAAAAACAACAACAACAACAAAGCAAGGAAGCTTTAAAACAAACAAAAAAACAAGACAAACAGGAAACGCACAAGGTCACTTGTCCTCAGTATCCATACGTACATCCATCACAACAGACTTTAAATGTGAAACAACCATGTCTGTACAGCTACAAGGCTCTGCTCATGCAGCCTTCACTTTAGATACTGTGGCTCTGTGTTTTTATATCAATAACACATGAAGGTAATTTAAGTGGCTAGTTTCATCACAACCAATAACATGGTTACCAGGTCATGGTTATATGGTATATATATATATATATTTTTCAACATCCTATATATATATACACACATATACATACATACATATATATATATACACACATATACATATATATATATACATATACATATATATATACATACATATATATATATACACATACATATAAACATATATATATATATATATATACACACACATATATATATATACACATACATATAAACATATATATACATACACATACATATAAACATATATATACATACACATATGCATACATATACATACACATATATATACACATACGTATATATACACATACACACATGTACATGTACATATATACACACACATACATGTACATATATTCATATGCATGTACATATAGTCATATACATATATATGCACATATACAAACATATATATACACATACATACATGCCCATATACATGCACATACGTGCACATATATATGCGCACACGTGCACATATATATGCGCACACGTGCACATATATATGCACACATGCGCACATATATGCACGCATATGCGCACATATATGCACGCATATGCGCACATATATGCACGTATATGCGCACATATATGCACGCATATGCGCACATATATGCACACGTATGCGCACATATATGCACACGTATGCGCATATATATGTACACATATACATATGTATATAGAATGTAAATGTAAATGAAGTTTTCATCTATGGTAAGGTCACTTGAATGAAACTACAACACAGTCGTCAGCTAGCGGGACAAAACAACAACGTTGGGACGACGATGACGTCGCACACATTCTCTCGCAAAAGTTGAACCAAAGAGCACGAGGCGGTGATGAGAGGCGGGAAGAATCGGATAAAAGGGAAAGTGGAAAATGACAAAAAAAAAGAAAAAGAAAAAAGGAACCTTTGGTTGACGTAAAAAGCTGTGAAGGCACATGAACGTCTTAACATCCTAAATCCTTCAAAACTGAGGAGGCGGGGATTTTCACACATTCACAACAAGAAAAACAATAAATAAAAATGGATTGCTGACAGCAGTGGATCACCAAACGACTATCTTTGCACCACGTCAGCAACATGGCACCAATACCAGGGAAAGAGTGAAACACATGACATGAAACTAACTTTAAATATTTATCTGGCAACATGGGGGGGGTCAGATATTGGGGGAAAACAGGCACAAATATTTTTAATTTGTTATATGAAAAACAATCACGTGATTTCCACTTTAAAAAGGCATATATATATATTTATATATAGTTGTATATAGAGCACGTGCTTTCACCTCGGAATGTTCTAATATAGAAAAACTACTCGTGCTGCGGATGTGAAAAAGTCGACGTCGCCCTCTTTAAGCCTTAACTGAAAAGTGACTTTTGTTGTATTCATAGCCGTCAATCAACCTGAGGGAACGGAGCAGAGAGAACGCTTCGAATTAAACGTCCAAAAATCTCAGCGTTGGCCTCACGGTTCATTTCCCCCCCCCGCCCGAATCTGACTGGGAGCAATATTCCAGATATTCTTATCCTGTGGAACACAGTCTCCAAGTCTCCTCCCTGGATCCTGATTCACTTTTATTTCCATTCCTCCTCTGTGAAATCCCTCTCTCCCCCTCCCCTCTTTCTTACTTTCACTGTACTTGGCCTCAGCTGGAGAACTCATCACCACCACCACCACCATCATCGTCGTCGTCGTCATCATCACTGTAGAGCAGACCCTTTGGCTGAAGTGGCTCTGATTGCAGCAGGCACCGGTACAAGCTGTCCTTCCACACTCAAAACTCTTACTTGGTCCATTTTTTTTTTTCCTCCCGCTAAAGACTGCGCTGTAAATACAAACCATGTGTTATGCGTTAAAGACATGAATTCTGACTTCAAACAGAGGCAACAAAAAAACACAGCCTGTATTCTGAAAAAGTCCTTAGTTTGATGTCTATATTTCTCGGCAACTGCACAAACGTGACCCCCGCGCGACCCCTTTAGAACTCCCTCAAGTGATCACTAACTCAGGATCAGTGACATCACCCTCTGGATTCCCCCCCCCCCCGCCCACACTCCCTATTTCCACAGAACTGGAAGAAGACACTTAACTCCTCACACGCCTCAAACATTCACATGATAAAGGATACAGCAATACGTGAGACAAGCAGTATGAAAACCAACGTGACCTTGCAACCAGAAGATGATTCATCTCCCCCCACACACACACACACACACACACACACCTGCTAAAAACAAAACAAAACCGTGATCCTAATAGAACTGTTTCAATAAATATATTTTGGTCACTTAATTTTTATTCATGATTAGCATTTAGCAGTTAGTCGTGAATCCGGTGCCTCGTTCCACAACCGTTTTAAGACAGCCAACACAAAAAAACAGGACGTTGAAATGTGAGACCTCTATGAGATAGAGTCTGGAAAACAATAAAAACAAAACAAAAAAACAAAAAAATAGAGAATGCCTCGCGGTGGATGTCGTGTGTTCGATACAGTAAAAAAAAAAAAAATCAAATCACATTTTTCTTAAAAAGAAACTGTTAAAAGGATTATATATTATTGACAAAAAAAAAATAAAAGAAACTAAATGTAACTAATAGATATCGAGATGGAAATAACATGGCGTTTGCCTATGACCTAACACATCTGGATAATTTAAAATAGGCGACCAAGAGGTCTGTAGTCAACTCTCAGGAGTCCATAGTCTTTTTGTCTTTGTCTCCGCCCCCAAACCCCGCCCCCCCCTCTCGAGTCTCTCCCATGCCTTTGCTTCCTCCTCTTGGAATGCTCACAAATCGGGCATTAAAAGTCCTGATGATGTGTTAAGTCCTCAGGCTTGGAGTTTAATGTTAGTGTGTGTTCTGTATGTATGCCTGTGTGTATGTACTGTATGGATGCAGTGTGTGTGTGTGTGTGTGTGTGTGTGTGTGAGACAGAGAGGGATCAGGAAGCTGCCAAGGCCTTGACCAGGTACAGTTTGTCGCCCTGCTCGCTGGTGAAGATGGGGGCTTTTTTGTAGTGTTCCACAAGCTCTTCCATAGAGTCGAACTTTCGCTGTCCGATGCAGTAAAGGCTTTCCTTCAGCTGCACTTTGAAATGCTTATTCTTGCTCTGTGCCTTCAGGGAGATGGAGAAGTCGTTTGGCTGTGAAAAGAATAAAAGAAAAACGCAGGGGTTAATCATCGCGTCTGTGACGTCGTCCAGCGACAGAGGGAACTGGACTCGCTTGAGTTTTCGTAAAGATACAAAAAGTTTGAGGTCGCTTAGAAATGTACTTATTTTTGAAGGAAAACACTTTTTTCCCAATGAATATAACATTAAATGAATCAGAAATACACTCTATACATTGTTAATCTAAACGACTATTCTAGCTGCAAACGTCTGGTTTTTAATGTAATATGTACATAGGTGTATAGAGGCCTATTTCCAGTGTTTTAATGGTACATTGTGTTTGCTAATCGCGTTAGAAGGCTATTGGATGATTAGAAAACCCTTGAAAACCCAACAGTTTTGCTGGTTAAAATCATTATTTCTAATCTTGTCAATGTCTTGACTATATTTTCTTTCCATTTTGGCACTCTTTTGATGAATAAAAGTGTGACTTTTAATGGAAAACACAACAAAAATTGTATAGGTGACCCCAAACGTTTTTGAACGCTAGTGTATTTCACTTCTCATTCAAGAGGCTCATCTCAGAAAACATATTAAAAAAATAGACTCAAGCAAGTCCAGTTCCCTATCATCGACACTTCTGAGAAGCTTAATTATGTTTCAAACACATCACTGACTGATGACTCGCTGTCCCGGATGAGGAAGTCTCCTTCCGTGCCTCTCTGGTTGAGGGCCACCTCCGCCTGGTGGCGCGTCACTTTCCCGTAGTACCACTCCTTCCCTGCGAAGCGTCCGGTCCCTGACGGCGAGATGTAGTCGCAGTCGGGCGTGGGCGGCCCGGCGAGCGCCGCCGAGGATTTGTGGGAGGCGGAGTCCAGCACCGTGACGTAGTTCTTGGGCACCAGGCCCAGCTGTCCGTCCGCTTTGCGGCACTTCCACCACTCGGGGTCGTTCTCGGGCTTCTCCACGACCTCCATCACCTCGCCGCGCTCAAAGTTCAGCTCCTCGTCGTTGCCCGAGCTGAACGGGTAGAGCGCCTGGACCGTGTGCAGCACCCGGTTCCCGTTCGTGGTGCTGTTCATCACGGCCGCCAGCTTCTCCGTCAGCGACCCGCCCTGCTCGCCGAGCCCGCCCATGCCGCCTCCCCCCGCCGTCCCGTCCACGTCCTCCGTCACGTAGTTGGACGGAAACCAGCCCGACCGTCCGTTGTAGCTGCCGCGCCACCAGCCGTCGCTGCACTTCTCCATCACCACCACCCGCGTGCCTTTCACCAGCGTGAGCTCGTCCTCGCGCTCCGCCGTGTAGTTGAACTTCACCAGGGCGGGCAGGTTGAGGTCGTACAGCCGCTCCCCGTTGTCCGCGTACATGTCTGTGTCGGCGTTGGACGCCGTGTCTCTCATGCCTCCCTTCCTGCTCTTCACCTTCCCAATTCCTGGACACAAAAAAGGAAAAAAGAATGAGAACAGAGCGAACTTAGTGGGAAAAGGTCAGAAACCGTAATGACGCGCCACCTGACAGTTTGAATGAGCATACAATTAAATCCGATTACCCGATTCATCGAGGAATAATCGCTAGAATACTCGATTACAAAAAGATTCGATAGCTGCAGCACAAGTAAGCTACATTAAATCAGCTAACATCAATGTTTACGTTAGCGTGTGTCGGAAGCGTTAGCAACTGGATGCTTCCGACTCAGATGCTGAATCATTGAGGACGTGCTGTTGTGGTTACGCTAGTTGTCGTTCACAGTGGTGACACTGCACCATGTTAGCTTCTTGTTTCAGTGTGAAATGGTCCCAACACTTTGGACATTTTCTGCCTTTTACGGGGCTGTTTCACTCTCCGTCTCCACCATCGTGCTATCTGAGCTTAAATGTGCGCAGTGCGTCTACTAAAACGGTCCGTGTGGAACAATGATCCCTGCGCTGAACAGGCCGCGCGAGATAGGAATTAAACACAAGGATTTTTGTAACCGAGTTACTCAAATCAGCCCTAATACAGACACGGCCTCCAAGTCTTTTTTGTGTAAATTAAAACTTGAAAGTCATCATTTGTGCCGAGAATTCCTATTTTCACAGCCATCCATTGAAGTGGAACAAGTCCCAACAGAAAAACTAAAACCACACCATCAAAAAAGAAAAGAAATTTAAGGGCGGAGAGGGGGTGAAAAATCCCAGACAAATACCAGGCTGTGATAATAAGCATTAGGGTTTGTGCAGAAGTACAGGCAGGGTGGGTAAGCAGAGCCGAAATATCATTCCACATTACAGTGCCCTAACCCCCCACATTCCTAATCCAAATACATTCTTTTGGATTAGAACAGGCCGCTTAGGGAAACCAAAGAAAAAAAAAGCAATGTTTGGTTTTGATGAAAACTTGTTTGGGCATTGTCCTTTAAGGTCACACCAGGTCGAAATTAATTACAACCTACACTTGAACTTTGCGGGCAAAGAAAAAAACAACGGTTAAGTCACATCTGATAGCGGCTAATCTCGTTGCACTAATCACCCTGGCTTCGCCGACACCTGCTGCCTTGCTTGCACTACAGCTGGACACCAAAGTCTTATTTCATTCGTGCCAATTCTCTCTCTGGCTTTCATTCCTCTGCAAACTCTCCACTCCCTCATTCCTTCAACCCTAACCGGCCAACTGTGAGCCGAGAACTGGACTTCAGTACGATGCACAGTGAAGTGTCTGAAATCTATATTCCCTTGAACAGCCACCAGGGGGCAACTTCAGAGCCCCGTATCAGTGATCCTGCTTCCCAGTTAAAGGTCACATTTAGTGGGGTTTATTGGCAGATGTTTAAGTCTTTAAATGCTTTAAAATAAAAATAATTTGCTTTGCTTTGCCTTAGATTAAGCCTCGTGTGTTTTACGTTTTGAGGCAGAAGTTAGGGTGCGAAATGGTAAAGAATAACATCCTTTTATGGTCTGTAAAGGCCACTGTAATTCCCAGATGTGCTTCGGAAAAGGGAGGAATGAGCAGCAGATGTCACCAAATGTCAACACAACGGACTTTTTTTTACAAAAAGTACATTTTGTATGTCATCTTTTCATTTTGAGTCAAATGGATGACAGCTTGTATTGTGGCGTTGAAACAACATGATTGACAGCTAATGCCGTCCATATGCCGTAATATCACGATACAGCTATAAGACAATCATATCGCGATACTTCACGATATCTGTCGAACTGGAGAAAACAAAATGTCCGTGGAAGGTTTAAAGTGCAGGATTTCTCTACTCACAACATAGAGAACAAAGTGCATAAAGTCTGTGTATTGAACGTGGTTGGAGCATCTCTTAACAAAGATTTCTCTGCCATTATCCTGCTGTAAACTCCCTCTTCTTCGGCCAGGTAACTCCTGCCCAAGTTTCCCTCATTGAAATGGCCGCTTACAAGCTAGTGGGTGACACCACAGTGAGTTGCCACTTGATGTAATGACTAAAAGCTTTTTAATAAGGAATGACAAGGAGCCATAGAGTGAATTTTATCACATGCAGTCAGGTTCTTGGCTTGGTGTAAGACGTGCACTCGGTGACACCGTCTCTCTCTGAAGTGAGGTTGGATATTACCAGGCCCTGAGGCTGAGCCGCGCCAGGCCTGCGGTCATCCTCCTACTGGACAAGAATTTCCACTTGGCAGCCTGGCATGCAAACAAGTTGTATGAAACACGTGTAGCTACGACACCATGCAAGTGGGCTGAGATCACGATTTCACGTCCTACTCTCCAGAGAGCCGATCTAATACTCACAGGCCGAGCAGTCGATGCACAACTTTCTTCCATGACAACAAGGACAGTCAACAGTTTTGCTTACTTCATGCAGAGATAAAATGACGCTACACTGCATCCCATAGAGTCATAATGACGACTAAAGCTAGGACCAGACAGACACCGATACCAGACACGGTGAGCGTGGGTAAACTAGTGATTCTATTCCTGATTACGTTTGCAAGGAGTTAAATTATACCCGAAGGCAGGGTGTAGCCCTCGGGACACTGCTGCTTGTTTTCTACGCTGGATTATGACTAATGTGTCACAGCGCGGCGCTGACCTGTGTTTGCGCCGCAGATAAATTGTTACTGAAAGGTGTCCGTGACTCAAGGAGCGCAGACAAATTTCATGGTAGCGCTGGAGTCCGACATCAAATTGCTTCCAGGTAGAGCCTGTTATTAGACAACACCACTGTACATAACTACAGAGTACAGGCCGGGGTGTTAAGAGCTGATGTCTGGAGGTCCAGGTAAGGTCTAGTCATGACGCGGCGCGTGAGCCGCTTAAATAATTCGAAAAGATAGAGTAAAGGCCTTAAAATCTTGTTTTTTGTAGACAATTTTATGGCCGTTTTCCCCCAGAAAATCTTGATATTTATATAAGAGTTTTAGTGACACAAACAGCTAAAAGAAGCAGTTGCCAATTTACCTCAAAAGGTACAATTAGAGGTTCTGTTTAACAGTGTTCATTTGAAGGTGCCGTGTCCCATTTTGAGAGGCTCTTTCCATTCTGGGCCAGCATTTTACCTTTTATTTTCTTGCAACACAAGCTCAGTTAACACTTTAGGCCACACTTTAGATAAGGGAACATATATTCACCATTAACTAGGTGCTTACGAACATGCATATAAGTCGCATACTAGCCCTTTATTCATAAATGTTAAGCACGTATTAATAGCTTGTTACATGTCGTAATAGAGGTAGAATAAGGTTATGCAGATTAAGGTGTTAATACGTGCTTAATGATAGTAGGGCAAGTATACTACTATTTTCTACTTGTCCGATTCAGTTTAAATAAATGCCATGCATTGATTTTTATAAATATGACTCATGGATCATTGTTTCAAGAAATATATCTATTCATTTTGGTTTTAAGGAGAAAAAGAAAATCACAATTGTTGATATTATCGAATCACAATAAATCAGAATTCCTATATCACAATAAAATCTCACTGTCTCAGGCCTAAAAATAAGACGTAAACATCCGTGTATAGTGTGAATAAAAGGGTGTTATTTCTTTTTCTACAACGTCAAGGTCCGCAACAGTTTAACATGAGCGTGTTGCAGTGGGGAAAAAAAAAAGAAAAGAAACATGTTCATGCAGGTGCAAGCCCCCAAGACGCGTCTCATGTACAGTTGGAAAATGACCTAGTTAACTCGACACAAAGGTCAGAGTTCAACCCTCGCATAAATACGGTTTCCTTTTAGTTCAAGCAGGAGAGACAACAGGTTCCATTTCATCACACAAAGCGGGCAAACTCACTCAGCCCTTATCAATGTCACCAATCAGGGCTTTTATTGCCGCTTCCTGCTTCAGCTGCACGAAAGCTTTGCATTAAAAACAACACCAGCAGTCCATGACCACTGCATTTGACTAAACGAGCAAGGTAAAAGAAGGAAGTGTGTGATTTGTCTGTGCAGTTGTCGGCACCTGGACATCCGTCTTATAAGCTGGTGTCAGTCAATTGTCGAGAGTTCATTTGGAGAAGAACTGTGAGTGAGTGCTTCCGTTTTCAATTCAGCAAAGGATCTTATCTTTTTTTCTGGACTGTCACAGCAAAGACACGAGCGAGACACTGCTTAAGAGCTGAGGTCGATGTCCTTTCTGTTCCGTCAAGTTTTGTCAGTGGGGAGTCTTTGAACCCTTAAACATGCTGTCCTCCACAAGACATGTCTGGTATTAACAAGTCTCTGTGTGTTTCTTAAATGTGTCATTTCAAAAGGGGACAGCTCAGGTTGAACGGTTTGGGAATAAAAGGTTGAGATGGTTTGGTCACATGCAAGCCAGGGACAGTGATTATATTGGACAAAGGAGGTTATAAAATTGAGCTGCTGCTGCTGCTGGGTGGGAGGAAAAGATGAAGAGATGGATGGATGTTGTTGAGGAGGACAAGAGGACAGCTGGTGTAAAAGGAGAGGACACGAGGGATGGAACAAGATGGAGACGGATGATCTGCTAAAGGGAGAAGCCGAAAGAAGAAGATTGATCGATAACAATAATCAAACTAATCGCTCAGCCTTTACTGTACCCTATAGCCACATAAAACAAATCAATACCATTCAAACTAAACGCTGGATTTTAGATATGTTCAGCCTTTTATTTTGGCACTGTATTCTCAAACTCAAATGACCTGGGGGGCCAGTGAACTTCTAGTCTGGTCAGGAGAGGGCCAGTCAAAAAAGAACATTGTACACAATTTCAAAATAAAAGACTCTTTTGATATAGAATGATATGTATGTAGATAACAAAAAAATCAAGAAAATTAAGCTATGAATGACAAAAACGTGATAGTTTGTCGAGGGCTGCATGAAATTAACTGGGGGGACCACGAGTTTGAGACCTCTGCTGTAAACATATTTTTAAAAAGCAAGCCCAAAGCTGTTTGGGATCAGATCAGCTGTTTGGGAAAGGCCACAAAGCACTTTCACAATATTTCCCATCTGAGCACCTCAGACGGGAAATTGCTGTACTGCCTGAGACATCGCTGGTTGTTCTGAGGAGTGGAGGTGGAAATCTTGGGCAATCAAACAGCAATATTAAGACACTCAAGCCACCTTTACAACAACCTTGAGGGAAAAGCAGACCTGAGACTATATCAATATCTAGGAGAATTCACTATATTTGTCCTTTAATATCAGACAGTAAAGGGGAAATTAATAGTGTAATATTAGAGGGCAAAAACCAAAGATACACACCATTTAGCCACCCAACGGCTCCCTTAACTCCACCCTCACCTCATTGACCATTATGTGCTCCATAACTCCACCCTCACCTCATTGACCATTATGTGCTCCATCCACCTGACGTTAACCCTCAATTCCATCAACTTTTATCCACTACACGATAACGCCGCTGTACGGCCAGACTCCTCGATTAAATATCCAGATTTTAGATGTCGAAATGTTAGAGATTAAAACGTGTTTCAAATCGATTCAGCATTGTTCGGTTTGATTCTTGTGTCGTACGTCGCGCTCCTGACTCTTCCTGTGACGGCACTCTTACCACGAGTCGAGTCGTGCCGGGACCGTGCAGTGGAAAAGCGGCGTTAGCGTTTCCTCTGAATCACACAAACAATGCCTGCTCTTCAACGTTACGCGACAGGAAAAGAAGCTAAATAGTTTCTGTACGGTGCAAACTGGAAATTCTTCTCGCGTTCGACATCACAAGCTTTTTCCTGTGCATTTCCCCATGCAAAGGGATGTGGAGGGAGGAAACTGTGCGGCTTCAGACGAGAGTAAATCACTGCAAACAATGACAAAGACCTTAAGACACGCATGTTAAACCCCCTACAAGAAAAAAAATAACTGTGTTGTTTACAGATGAGGAACAGGAGGAGGAGAAGAAAGTGGTTGGGGAGTTTCTTCACGACTATGACAAAAAGGAATAGTTTATTTTTTAATTTTTTTTTAACACCGACTTCCCCCCACGCTGCCTGGCTGCCCATTGTCTGCCAGGACCCTTTCGACCCCTCAGCTTCCCTCCATTTCAGGACTCTTCCTCTGTGGATGACAACACCCCGCGTCAGCCTGTCTGACAGCGAGCGCATGGACATCCAAACATGGCCAACATACACTACCGTTCAAAAGTTTGGGGGTTTTCCATTAAAAGTCACACACATATAATAATAAGACAAATAATGATTTTTATTCCAAATAAAGAAGCAGCAAAACTGTTTTCAGTTGTGCTAACATCATCACACAAGGGTTTTCTAATCATCCAATATCCTTCTAACGCGATTAGCAAACACAATGTACCATTAGAACACTGGAAATGGGCCTCTATACACCTATGTACATATTCCATTAAAAACCAGACGTTTGCAGCTAGAATAGTCGTTTACCACATCAACAATGTATAGAGTGTATTTCTGATTCATTTAATGTTATATTCATTGAAAAAAAGAGCTTTTTCTTCAAAAATAAGGACATTTCTAAGGGACCACAAACTTTTGAATGGTAGTGTATAACATTTTCTTTTGTTTGGTCCGCTTTTACGCTCCATCGTGCCACCACTGCTGAAAGTATCGCCTCAAGTCCGAGTTCAAACTCGCGTTTTAGCAGACATGTGACACTGTGAAGCAACGCTCGGCCGTCTGTTTCAGTGCCAGACTTGCACATAAAATGTAACAGCACCACATGACGGAGTCAAACAAAGTAAAAGGGAACAAACGCAGAAGGTGAGCTGCTGTGTTCTTCAGAAGGTTAGGAGTGCTTTTTAACCTGTGGGCTTCAATCGAGCTGCAGGGCCACATCCTGAACACTTTCAACTAAAGCTTTCAGAGTCATCGAGAGCAGCTGCCATCCGTCTTTATGATGGAGTGCAGCAGAGAGTTCAGGACAGTGCAGAGATGAATGAATATCTGTATCTGAGCATCAAGCTCAAGGTCCACCTCCAGGATCTACAAGCAATAAAAGCATCTGTGCCAGTTATTTCAACCTAATTTTCTTAATCGCTAGTCTACTGACCCAAATGAAGCATATTAGTTTCAAAGTACACCTTATATACCGGGGATCCCCGCTAAAATAATGCTATAAACTCCTGTTTTTATGACTTAAAACATTACAGTGTTACCAAAGCCACAAATCTGCTATTTTCAAAGGGCCACTAAAACCACCCAAATATGAAAGAGACTATTAGAGTAGTAAAAAAAAATAATAACATCATAAAAACTTGAGTGATTCCAGCTCATCACATTATTATTGCATGGTTTACTGGCAAACTGAATGTCTTTTTGATCGTTACTCTGACAAAACCGAACCAACAACACAACCTATTTATTGTCGGGGAAGAAAATGAATGATCGACCGTATACATCTTAATAAATAAAATAATTGATCGCAGCTCGACAAAAGCATTCAGTAAATGTTTTTCTCCATCACTAACAGACGTGGCTACACTTCAATAAGCCCAGACTGCTGCTCACTTCCTCCTCATAATAGCAGAAGACGCGTGAAATCAAAGACAAATTGGACAGCTTTACACACAAAGAAAAACAATCTTAGTTCTAACGAATTTTGACTACTCCCCTTTCCAGTCGCTCAATTGCGATCATTTTCTGGAGAAAAGAAGCTGGAGATGAAAAAGGGAGGGAGTGAAGGGACAGGGACTGCCAGAAGGTCCAGCAGACAAACCCTGCACAATGATTCAACTTCCTCCCCAACTTCTCACTTCCTCTCTGGCCTGCACTCCTCCACAGCTCAGGGTGAAATGTGGCTCAAATTAGAGTTTCCGCTCACTGGGGATGCAGAGAAACAGGAAAACAGAGGGAGGGGAAAGGGAGAGAGAAAGATAGATAGAGGAGGCTAAACCATCGCCGGCAGTTTACACATCAGCTCTGTGTTTTTGTCACTCTCTGGGATCCTTGGGTCTGTAAACAGAGCAGTCAGTGGGCACACAAAGAGGTCGGGGGAGCCAGAAGATAACACTCAACAGCTACAAGGTGATATTACAGTCACTGTTAAGTATCCACAGTCCTCAGAGTTGCCTGGGAAATTTCATTCCTCCTGATAAGTGAGCGAGGTGCAAGAGATGGGGAGTCTAGGTCCCATCAATCAGCGTAGTGAGAGAGAGAGAGAGAGAGACCCCCTTCCTCCTCTCAGCACAATAACTACAGTGTTCTACATGGGCACCCCCATGTCCCTTCAACTGTAGCACATGACTGGGAGGGTGGAAGGGGAGGAGAGGGGAGGGGGAGGTTGTCACTTCCCAGACCGAGCAAGCTCGCGCCCTGAGGGTAGAATAAAGGAAAACAGACTTTGGCTATGTCTTGAGATATTCCCCAAACAGGGGTGGAGACGGGGTCTTCAAGCATGATAATGTAATCTGCCCGGGTTTACAGATCACACCCACACTGGGACAAAGTGCGACAAAAGAAATGAAGGATTACCGTGCGTGAACACTGATCTTGTCGGGACCAGTAGTCCTAATGAGGCAGAACCCGGTTTCTGTGGAACCGGTTAAGTTTAGGCCTAAGTTGTGGATAACGCTCTGATTGGGCTGAATGGACGTACATTAGAAATGTCCTTATTTTTGAAGGAAAAACACTTTTCGTCCCAATGAATCTAACATTAAATGAATCAGAAATACATTCTATACATTGTTAATGTGGTAAACGACTATTCTAGCTGCAAACGTCTGGTTTTCAATGGAATATGTACACAAGTGTATAGAGGCCCACGTCCAGTGTTTTAATGGTACATTGTGTTTGCTAATTGCGTTAGAAGGCTATTGGATGATGAGAAAACCCTTGTGCAACGATGTTAGCACAGCTGAAGACAGTGTTATTTCTAAACTTGTCAATGTCTTGACTATATTTTCTATTCCTTTTGCAACTCTTTTGATGAATAAAAGTGTGACACAACAAAAATCGTATAGGTGACCCCACAACTTTTGAATGGTAGAGTATATGTAAAGTCCCTAAAAGGATAGCTGCTCAAACCTGTGTGTGTGTAAAAAAGAAAGACAGAGGAGGATTGCTGAGTCAATTACAGGCTTCAGCTCAGGAGAAGGCTTTTCAAAAGCATATCCACCCAGTCTTTGCTGCCGCTCACACAAGCCTCTGCCTCAAAAAGCAGCTAAGACAACCTCTCCGCGTCTCTGCCAGCGCAACATGTTAGCACAAAACTCAACAACTTTCCTCCCACACCAAACATCATGACACATCATTTGACTAATCTACAGCTGAAACTAAGCAAAGCAGAGAGGTTTAGAAAAGGAAGATAAAAACACCCCCCACCACCACCACCACCCCGGAGAATGGCTACAGCACAGCACAGCTAAGAGAGAGAGAAAAAAAGAAGACACACTCGAAACTTCAAACAAAAGCTCATTTCACTGCTTGTAGAAACCAACACAAGGAATCGCCCAACAACTCTAGCTCACAACAGAAGACGAGGAAAGTTGAAAACTCACGAAAGAAATGTTTGAATAGGTTAGCCATGTCCATTTTGGGCTCGCTCTCCCCTCTCTCTCTGTGTCTTTCCCGGCCCCTGCTCTCTTCCCACTGCAGCTGTAGAGTTATTCCATTGGAACACCCAGAGAGCTGGGCGGACAGCGGAGCAGGCACAGCCCACTCCTTTGACCATGTGGTCATGCTCGGCCAATGAGAGAGCAGGAGAGGGAGGCCTCCAGTGCAACTCTGGAAGGCACAGTATAGAGGCCTCATGGAGAGGGGAAGAAGAAGGAAGGGAGGGGAAGGGAGGAGGGGGGGTTGAAGCTGAGACTGACAGAAATAGAGAAAGACAAATGAAAGAAGGGGA
Organism: Microchirus variegatus; assembly: GCF_963457635.1. Taxonomy (NCBI): domain Eukaryota; kingdom Metazoa; phylum Chordata; class Actinopteri; order Pleuronectiformes; family Soleidae; genus Microchirus; species Microchirus variegatus. Next base: position 7,876,414 of record NC_139816.1, on the reverse strand, counting down.
AAAAATAGAGAAAGCGAAGGAACAGAAGGAGTGAGATTGATGTGTGTGAGACGTTACTGCTCTTAAAAGGAACACAAGAAAAAAACAAAAAACGACAGATCTGTGAGGAAGCAGCAAAAGCAGAGTGAGTCAGTGTGAGAG